>NC_088397.1:75497504-75831254 GCF_034236695.1 Oncorhynchus nerka | reverse complement strand
CATATCTTCATTTAAACCAGGGTATATGGTGGCCTGTAGTCTGTAAATCCATATCTTCATTTAAACCAGGGTATATGGTGGCCTGTAGTCTGTAAATCCATATCTTCATTTAAACCAGGGTATATGGTGGCATGTAGTCTGTAAATCCATATCTTCATTTAAACCAGGGTATTTAGTGGCCTGTAGTCTGTAAATCCATATCTTCATTTAAACCAGGGTATTTAGTGGCCTGTAGTCTGTAAATCCATATCTTCATTTAAACCAGGGTATATGGTGGCCTGTAGTCTGTAAATCCATATCTTCATTTAAACCAGGGTATTTAGTGGCCTGTAGTTTGTAAATCCAAAAACTTTCCCTTTGGTTTAACTGTTTAAGACGGTTCCCTTTTCTATTAGAGGCTGGAATATGATCAATACCCATAGCTTGTAGGGAGGCAGGGTTGCCATGGTGTAGGGACTTGTATGCCTTGCCATGGGGTAGTTTTCATTGCCTACCCCTATGGCATACATGTGTTCCGCTAAGCGTTCCTGAAGGCGTCTCTTCTTCTTCTTTCACACACACACACACACACACACACACACACACACACACACACACACACACACACACACACACACACACACACACACACACACACACACACACACACACACACACACACACACACACACACACACACACACACACACACTGAGAATGGGGCAATGAGGGAACAGATATGGCTGTATGGAGTAATCCACAGCTCTCTGTCTGAGTTATTCCACCTCTCCTTAAATAAATAGCACCGCACCAGCAGTCTTTACTACTGTCACCAGTCAACCTCTCTTTTCTCCTTCCCCGCCCCTCAACACCTGTCCAGCGCTACCCCAGGACGCCCGCGTCATGTACTCACATCGACCCACTGACCGGGAGCGCGCACCAGCCGAAGATGTGATTGCGGCTTCACGGATAGCGAGAGAGGAGGAACAGGGAGAGAGAGAGTGAGAGAGACCTGTACCGCATTACACGAAATAACGAGCACAAGCACACACTTTCACACATGCTACTGCAGAGCTGACACACACAGCGGAGAAAAGAGAGGGAACAGCGAAATATCTGCGGTCACGCCACAGGCACTCAGGTAAGTAAGCAACAGCATTCCTCTAACAGGCTTCTAATAATAGGTCATACTTTCGCATAGTGTCATATTGCCTAGTGGCTAACGGGTTTATGAATATTTGAAGATGTCGAGATGAAATTATGCTGTGAAGGGATGCCGCAGCTTCGGTAAAGATGGTAGATGTTTTCGGTACAGCCATCTGCAGTCGTTCTTGACCGGGTGCAGCCTTCTCACGTTGCCGAGCCTAATGCGCTGCGCATGGATGGATGATGCTGCGGTGGGTTCTTTTTTGCTGCTCTGCGCAGATTATAAACAGGGTCAGTATACAGTCGTTTATTTCCACACACCAGTCACATTTAAGTCTTTATAGGTAGTTGTGATGTTTGACACAATATTGAAGGAGACACAATAGCTATTTAATGATTGTCAGCATGGATGTTT
Organism: Oncorhynchus nerka; assembly: GCF_034236695.1. Classification (NCBI taxonomy): domain Eukaryota; kingdom Metazoa; phylum Chordata; class Actinopteri; order Salmoniformes; family Salmonidae; genus Oncorhynchus; species Oncorhynchus nerka. Next base: position 75,829,714 of record NC_088397.1, on the reverse strand, counting down.
TGTTAGGCCGGCAGCTGCGGGCGGGTGGCTGGTACTGTAACTTATGCTCTAGATAGGGAGGATGATAGCACTCCTCGAAGTGAATGTGAGTGTTGTCGCCACAGCGAGTCTTTGGGGAGGCTGGTCATGCAGAGATAATTCAGGGGTTTCGTTTGGTTATCTGAATCACGTCATGTCACCAAACGAGCTACGCGCGGCCCATAGCTCTTCTATTCAGCATTCTGATTGTGATTCATACATCCGCTAGGCCTCTCTGTAAACACAAATTAGCTAGGCCTACACATTTAATGGTTAATTAACAATAAACGGGTCTTAAATAAATCTGGATTAATGTCTGCTAATATGTTAAGGTGCAGTAAAGATAGACCTGACAAAGCTGCAACTGGCTCAAAACAAAGCAGCTGGCCTTGCCCTTAAAGGGCCAATCAGCAGTTGCTACATCCCTTTTTGGACTTCTAAATTAATGACATGTATGCATTGATTATTATAATTGGGACTCCTGATCACGGCCTGTTGTGATACAGCCCGGGATCAGACCCGGGTCTGTAGTGACACCTCTCGCACTGTGATGCAGTGCCTTAGACCGCTGCTCCACTTGGGAGGCCATACCCATTGATTCTGGAAGAATGTTATTTAGAAATGCGTCAACTGTCGTACCCCATCAGAACCCCAAATATACACTTGTTTACGCCAATGTTTGTTAACAAAGAAAATATAAGCAAACACTATATAGCTTCAAAACATGGTTAAAACTATAATGTTGATATCATTGATGGTCAATCCTTGCATCCATAGCTCTGTCTATGACTTTGAGAGTGATTACATTTCTCCAGTTCCATTCCTCAGCTGTTGACCAGGGAGGCCGCTTTGTTATTGTTTCTACTGCTGATTGCTGCTTTAACTGCACACAAAACAAATCAAATGAAATGTATTTGTCACATACACATGGTTAGCAGATGTTAATGCGAGTGTAGCGAAATGCTTGTGCTTCTTGTTCCGACAATGCAGTAATAACCAACGAGTAATCTAACTTAACAATTCCTAAACTACTACCTTATACACACAAGTGTAAAGGGATAAATAATATGTACATAAAGTTATATGAATGAGTGACGGTACAGTATATACATATGAGATGAGTAATGTAGGGTATGTAAACATTATATTAAGTAGCAGTGTTTAAAGTGGCTAGTGATATATTGTCCATCAATTTCCATCAATTCCCATTATTAAAGTGGCTGGAGTTGAGTCAGTGAGTTGGCAGCAGCCACTCAATGTTAGTGGTGGCTGTTTAACAGTCTGATGGCCTTGAGATAGAAGCTGTTTTTCAGTCTCTCGGTCCCTGCGTTGATGCACCTGTACTGAACTCGCCTTCTGGATGATAGCGGGGTGAACAGGCTGTGGTCTTTATGGCCTTCCTGTGACATCGGGTGGTGTAGGTGTCCTGGAGGGCAGGTAGTTTGCCCCCGGTGATGCGTTGTGCAGACCTCACTACCCTCTGGAGAGCCTTACGGTTGTGGGCGGAGCAGTTGCCGTACCAGGCGGTGATACAGCCCGACAGGATGCTCTCGATTGTGCATCTGTAGAAGTTTGTGAGTGCTTTTGGTGACAAGCCAAATTTCTTCAGCCTCCTGAGGTTGAAGAGGTGCTGCTGCGCCTTCTTCATGACGCTGTCTGTGTGGGTGGACCAATTCAGTTTGTCCGTGATGTGTAACTTAAAACTTACTACCCTCTCCACTACTGTCCCATCGATGTGGATAGGGGGGTGCTCCCTCTGCTGTTTCCTGAAGTCCACAATCATCTCCTTTGTTTTGTTGACGTTGAGTGTGAGGTTATTTTCCTGACACCACACTCCGAGTGCCCTCCGGTCCTCCCTGTAGGCCGTCTCGTCATTGTTGGTAATCAAGCATACCACTGTAGGGTCGTCTGCAAACTTGATGATTGAGTTGGAGGTGTGCATGGCCACGCAGTCGTTGGTGAACAGGGAGTACATGAAAGGGCTCAGAACGCACCCTTGTGGGGCCCCAGTGTTGAGGATCAGTGGGGTGGAGATATTGTTACCTACCCTCACCACCTGGGGGCGGCCCGTCAGGAAGTCCAGTACCCAGTTGCACAGGGCGGGGTCGAGACCCAGGGTATCGAGCTTGATGACGAATTTGGAGGGTACTATGGTGTTAAATACTGAGCTGTAGTCGATGAACCGCATTCTCACATAGGTATTCCTCTTGTCCAGATGGGTTAGGGCAGTGTGCAGTGTGGTTGAGATTGCGTCGTCTGTGGACCTATTTGGGCGGTAAGCAAATTGGAGTGGGTCTAGGGTGTCAGGTATGCTGGAGGTGATATGGTCCTTGATTAGTCTCTCAAAGCACTTCATGATGACGGAAGTGAGTGCTACGGGGCGGTAGTCGTTTAGCTCAGTTACCTTAGCTTTCTTGGGAACAGGGACAATGGTGGCCCTCTTGAAGCATGTGGGAACAGCAGACTGGGATAAGGATTGATAGAATATGTCCGTAAACACACCAGCCAGCTAGTCTGCGCATGCTCTGAGGACGCGGCTGGGGATGCCGTCTGGGCCTGCAGCCTTGCGAGGGTTAACACGTTCAAATGTTTTACTCACGTCGGCTGCAGTGAAGGAGAGTCCGCAGGTTTTGGTTGCGGGCCCTGTCAGTGGCACTGTATTGTTCTCAAAGCAGGCAAAAAAAGTTATTTAGTCTGCCTAGGAGCAAGACATCCTGGTCCGTGACGGGGCTGGTTTTCTTTTTGTAATCCGTGATTGACTGTAGACCCTGCCACATACCTGTGTCTGAGCCGTTGAATTGTGACTCTACTTTGTCTCTATACTGAAGCTTAGCTTGGTTGATTGCCTTGCGGAGGGAATAGCTACACTGTTTGTATTTGATCATTTTTCCGGTCACCTTGCCCTGGTTAAAAGCAGTGGTTCGCGCTTTCAGTTTCACACGAATACTGCTATCAATCCACGGTTTCTGGTTTGGGAATGTTTTAATCGTTGCTATTGGAACTACATTGTCAATGCACCTTCTAATGAACTCGCTCACCGAATCAGCATATTCATCAATGTTGTTGTTGGAAGCAATGCGGAACATATCCCAGTCCACCTGATCAAAGCAGTCTTGAAGCGTGGAATCAGATTGGTCGGACCAGCGTTGAACAGACCTGAGTATGAATATGGAATATGTACGGCTGTGATTATAATCGAAGAGAATTCCCTTGGTAGATAATGCGGTCGACATGTGATTGTGAGGAATTCTAAGTCAGATGAACAGAAGGACTTGAGTTCCTGTATGTTGTTGTGATCACACCACGTCTCGTTAATCATAAGGCATACGGCCCCGCCCCTCTTCATACCAGAAAGATGCTTGTTTCTGTCAGTGCGATGCGTGGAGAAACCAGCTGGCTGCACCGATTCCATTAGCCGTCTCTCGAGTGAGCCATGTTTCCGTGAAGCAAAGAACGTTACAGTCTCTGATGTCTCTCTGGAATGCTACCCTTGCTCAGATTTCATCAACCTTGTTGTCAAGAGACTGGACATTGGCGAGAAGTATGTTAGGGAGTGGTGCGCGATGTGCCCGTCTCCGGAGCCTGACCAGAAGACCGCTACGTTTCCCTCTTTTACGACGTTGTTGTTTTGGGTCGCCGGCTGGGATCCATTCCGTTGTCCTGGGTGGAAGGCAGAACACAGGATCCGCTTCGGGAAAGTCATATTCCTGGTCGTACTGATGGTGAGTTGACGTTGCTCTTATATTCAGTAGTTCTTCCCGACTGTATGTAATGAAACCTAAGATGACCTGGGGTACCAATGTAAGAAATAACACGTAAAAAAACAAAATACTGCATAGTTTCCTAGGAACGTGAAGCGAGGCGGACATCTTTGTCGGTGCCGGAAGTATTATTGAGTAAAAATATAAACGCAACATGCAACAATTTCAACAATTTGACTGAGTTCCAGTTCATATAAGGAATCAGTCAATTGTAATAAATTCATGAGGCCCTAATCTATGGATTTCACATGACCGGGCAGGGGCGTAGCCATGGGTGGGCCTGGGAGCCAGGCCCACCCACTGGGGAGCCGGGCCCAGCCAATCAGAATCAGTTTTTCCCCACAAAACAGCTTTATTACAGACAGAAATAGTCCTCAGTTTCATCAGCTGTCTGGGTGGCTGATCTCTGACAATCTCGCAGGTGAAGTAGCCGGATATGGAGGTCCTGGGCTGGCGTGGTTACAGGTGATCTGCGGTTGTGAGGCCAGTTGGACATACTGCCAAATAAAACGACATTGGAGGCTACTCATGGTAGAGAAATGAACATGAAATACTCTGGTAACAGCTCTTTTGGACATTCCTGCAGTCAGCATGCTAATTGCACGCTCCCTCAACGCTCCCTTGAGACATCTACAGTGAGTGAAAAAAGTATTTGATCCCCTGCTGATTTTGTACGTTTGCTCACTGACAAAGAATTGATCAGTCTATAATTTTAATGGTAGGTTTATTTGAACAGTGAGAGGTAACAACAACAAAATCCATAAAAAAACGCATGTCAAAAATGTTATAAATTGATTTGCATTTTAATGAGGGAAATAAGTATTTGACCCCCTCTCAATCAGAACGATTTCTGGCTCCCAGGTGTCTTTTATATAGGTAACGATCTGAGATTAGGAGCACACTCTTAAAGGGAGTGCTCATAATCTCAGTTTGTTACCTGTATAAAAGACACCTGTCCACAGAAGCAATCAATCAATCAGATTCCAAACTCTCCACCATGGCCAAGACGGTGACAACAGTTGGTGCGATTATTCGCAAATGGAAGAAACACTAATGAACTGTCAATCTCCCTCGGCCTGGGGCTCCATGCAAGATCTCACCTCGTGGAGTTGCAATGATCATGAGAACGGTGAGGAATCAGCCCAGAACTACACGGGAGGATCTTGTCAATGATCTCAAGGCAGCTGGGACCATAGTCACCAATAAAACAATTGGTAACACACTACTCAGTGAAGGACTGAAATCCTGCAGCGCCCGCAAGGTCCCCCTGCTCAAGAAAGCACATATACATGCCCGTTTGAAGTTTGCCAATGAACATCTGAATGATTCAGAGGACAACTGGGTGAAGGTGTTGTGGTCAGATGAGACCAAAATGGAGCTCTTTGGCATCAACTCAACTCGCCGTGTTTGGAGGAGGAGGAATGCTGTCTATGACCCCAATAACATCATCCCCACCGTCAAACATGGATGTGGAAACATTATGCTTTGGGGGTGTTTTTCTGCTAAGGGGACAGGACAACTTCACCGCATCAAAGGGACGATGGATGGGGCCAGGTACCGTCAAATCTTGGGTGCGAACCTCCTTCCCTCAGCCAGGGCATTGAAAATGGGTCGTGGATGGGTATTCCAGCATGACAATGACCCAAAACACACGGCCAAGGCAACAAAGGAGTGGTTTCAAGAAGAAGCACATTAAGGTCCTGGAGTGGCCAGTCTCCAGACCTTTATCCCATAGAAAATCTGTGGAGGGAGCTGAAGGTTCCAGTTGCCAAACGTCAGCCTCGAAACCTTAACTTCTTGGTAACAGGGGGCAGCCTCGAAACCTTAACTTCTTGGTAACAGGGGGCAGCCTCGAAACCTTAACTTCTTGGTAACAGGGGGCAGCCTCGAAACCTTAACTTCTTGGTAACAGGGGGCAGCCTCGAAACCTTAACTTCTTGGTAACAGATGGCAGCCTCAAAACCTTAACTTCTTGGTAACAGGGGGCAGCCTCGAAACCTTAACTTCTTGGTAACAGGGGGCAGCCTCGAAACCTTAACTTCTTGGTAACAGGGGGCAGCCTCGAAACCTTAACTTCTTGGTAACAGATGGCAGCCTCAAAACCTTAACTTCTTGGTAATAGGGGGCAGTCTCAAAACCTTAACTTCTTGGTAACAGGGGGCAGCCTCGAAACCTTAACTTCTTGGTAACAGGGGGCAGCCTCGAAACCTTGATGACTTGGTAACAGGGGGCAGCCTCGAAACCTTGATGACTTGGTAACAGGGGGCAGCCTCGAAACCTTAACTTCTTGGTAACAGGGGGCAGCCTCGAAACCTTAACTTCTTGGTAACAGATGGCAGCCTCGAAACCTTAACTTCTTGGTAACAGGGGGCAGTCTTGAAACCTTAACTTCTTGGTAACAGGGGGCAGCCTCGAAACCTTAACTTCTTGGTAACAGGGGGCAGCCTCGAAACCTTAACTTCTTGGTAACAGGGGGCAGCCTCGAAACCTTAACTTCTTGTTAACGGATGGCAGCCTCGAAACCTTAACTTCTTGGTAACCGGGGGCAGCCTCGAAACCTTGATGACTTGGAGAAGATCTGCAAAGAGGAGAGGGACAAAATCCCTCCTGAGATGTGTGCAAACCTGGTGGCCAACTACAAGAAATGTCTGACCTCTGTGATTGCCAACAAGAGTTTTGCCACCAAGTACTAAGTCATTATTGCAGGGGGGTCAAATACTTATTTCCCTCATTAAAATGCAAATAAATTTATAACATTTCTGACATGCGTTTTTCTGGATTGTTTTGTTGTTATTCTGTCTCTCACTGTTCAAATAAACCTACCATTAAAATTATAGACATATCATTTCTTTGTCAGTGGGCAAACGTACAAAATCAGCAGGGGATCAAACACTTTTTTCCCTCACTTTATATATATATATATATATATATATATATATAAAACCATTTTTTAATTTACATTTTTTATTGTGAATTTAAGGATGTGTTTTCTTTTTTACAACCAAGTCTATTTTTTAATGTAAAGGGAATGTTATAGAAGGGTCCAGACACCTTTTTTTGTGATTTCACATGTTTTTGAGAAACTTACCCCAAACAGCAAATTACTTCCGCATCCTCCTTGTGTAGCCAGCCAGCCAGGTCACCCGTGACACAAGTCAGTATTCCATCCATGTCTGTGGCCGTCAGGAGATGTGGAAAACGGCCACTAGGGGCAACAGTGAGCGTTGTTATGTTCATGTAGGTTTGGCTTTTGCTAAGGCTTTGGGGATGGCAGATGGGCGTTTCAATCTGCCTCAAGTGCTAAAGGTTGCAATAGAAAGTCGTTTTTGTGATTTCTTTTTTAAGCCTGTTCCAAACCTTAACCCTTACCTTAACCATTCAGAGTTAATAATGCCTAACCATAAGTTTTAGAGTTAAAGCCTGAACTTAACCTTAAAAATGTCCTTTATTTTGACAGTTATCTGTGGCAGCAGGCTACACAATGGAACAGCTGGATAAGGGAAATGGCTAGAGGCGCGCAAAACGGAAAATACCATTGGGGATAAAGAATGTCACACTTTCATGAGTACAACATCTAAAGACCTGCATCACTATACTAAAATGATGTATTTGGGTGTTTTTGGAGCCTTTGTTCATGTTTTTTGGGGCCCCTACACAACAAGGATAAGGAAGTGATTTGCTGTTTGGAGTAGGTTTTATCAAAAATGTTAAATCACCAAAAGGTGTCTGGAACCTTCTATAACATGCCATTTACATCAAAAGATTTGGTGGTAAGAATGAAAACATATCCTTTAATAGAGTATCTTATATTGTTCTTGTCTATTACTGTTCTGTACTCTGTCATGTATTTGTACATCTTATGTGGACCCCAGGCGTAGCTGCTGCCTATGAAGTAGTTCATGGGGATCCTAATAAACTAAACTCCCAGCAGGCAGTCTCTGGGACAGCTTAAATACAGCAGCAGAACTGGGCACATGTCATCTGGAACTATAACAAAGACCCCCTTCACATTCACTGACTGACTGGCAGACTGACAAATTCCTATTGAATAGAATTACTAAAGGAGCATGGATTTGGACCACAATGGAGATAGCAACATTAGTAGACAGATGTTTCCCTCTATAGACCTTACAACAGACAGAAAGACAGACAGACAGACAGACAGACAGATGTTTCCCTCTATAGCCCTTACAACAGACAGACATACAGATGTTTCCCTCTATAGCCCTTACAACAGACAGACAGACAGACAGACAGACAGACAGACAGACAGACAGACAGACAGACAGACAGACAGACAGACAGACAGACAGACAGACAGACAGACAGATGTTTCAATCTATAGCCCTTACAACAGACAGACAGACAGACAGACAGACAGACAGACAGACAGACAGACAGACAGACAGACAGACAGACAGACAGACAGATGTTTCCCTCTATAGCCCTTACAACACACAGACAGACAGACAGATGTTTCCCTCTATAGCCCTTACAACAGACAGACAGACAGATGTTTCCCTCTATAGCCCTTACAACAGACAGACAGACAGATGTTTCCCTCTATAGCCCTTACAACAGACAGACAGACATATGTTTCCCTCTATAGCCCTTACAACAGACAGACAGACAGACAGATGTTTCCCTCTATAGCCCTTACAACAGACAGACAGACAGATGTTTCCCTCTATAGCCCTTACAACAGACAGACAAATGTTTCCCTCTATAGCCCTTACAACAGACAGACAGACAGATAGATGTTTCCCTCTATAGCCCTTACGACAGACAGACAGACAGATGTTTCCCTCTGTAGCCCTTAAGACAGACAGACAGATGTTTCCCTCTATGGCCCTTACGACAGAGAGACAGACAGATGTTTCCCTCTATAGCCCTTACAACAGACAGACAGACAGACAGATGTTTCCCTCTATAGCCCTTACAACAGACAGACAGACAGACAGACAGACAGATGTTTCCCTCTATAGCCCTTACAACAGACAGACAGACAGATGTTTCCCTCTATAGCCCTTACAACACACAGACAGACAGACAGATGTTTCCCTCTATAGCCCTTACAACAGACAGACAGACAGATGTTTCCCTCTATAGCCCTTACAACAGACAGACAGATGTTTCCCTCTATAGCCCTTACAACAGACAGACAGACAGACAGACAGACAGATGTTTCCCTCTATAGCCCTTACAACAGACAGACAGACAGATGTTTCCCTCTATAGCCCTTACAACAGACAGACAGATGTTTCCCTCTATAGCCCTTACAACAGACAGACAGACAGACAGATGTTTCCCTCTATAGCCCTTACGACAGACAGACAGATGTTTCCCTCTATGGCCCTTACGACAGACAGACAGACACATGTTTCCCTCTATAGCCCTTACGACAGACAGACAGACAGATGTTTCCCTCTATAGCCCTTACAACAGACAGACAGACAGATGTTTCCCTCTATAGCCCTTACGACAGACAGACAGACAGATGTTTCCCTCTATAGCCCTTACAACAGACAGACAGACAGATGTTTCCCTCTATAGCCCTTACAACAGACAGACAGATGTTTCCCTCTATAGCCCTTACGACAGACAGACAGACAGATGTTTCCCTCTATAGCCCTTACAACAGACAGACAGATGTTTCCCTCTATAGCCCTTACGACAGACAGACAGACAGACAGATGTTTCCCTCTATAGCCCTTACGACAGACAGACAGACAGATGTTTCCCTCTATAGCCCTTACAACAGACAGACAGACAGACAGATGTTTCCCTCCATAGCCCTTACGACAGACAGACAGATGTTTCCCTCTATAGCCCTTACGACAGACAGACAGACAGATGTTTCCCTCTATGGCCCTTACAACAGACAGACAGATGTTTCCCTCTATAGCCCTTACGACAGACAGACAGACAGACAGACAGACAGGCAGGCAGACAGACAGACAGACAGATGTTTCCCTCTATAGCCCTTACAACAGACAGACAGACAGACAGACAGATGTTTCCCTCTATAGCCCTTACAACAGACAGACAGACAGACAGACAGACAGACAGACAGACAGACAGACAGACAGATGTTTCCCTCTATGGCCCTTACAACAGACAGACAGATGTTTCCCTCTATAGCCCTTACGACAGACAGACAGACAGATGTTTCCCTCTATAGCCCTTACAACAGACAGACAGACAGATGTTTCCCTCTATAGCCCTTACGACAGACAGACAGACAGATGTTTCCCTCTATAGCCCTTACAACAGACAGACAGACAGATGTTTCCCTCTATAGCCCTTACAACAGACAGACAGATGTTTCCCTCTATAGCCCTTACGACAGACAGACAGACAGACAGACAGATGTTTCCCTCTATAGCCCTTACGACAGACAGACAGACAGACAGATGTTTCCCTCTATAGCCCTTACAACAGACAGACAGACAGACAGATGTTTCCCTCTATAGCCCTTGCAACAGACAGATAGATATTTGCCTCTATAGCCCTTACAACAGACAGATGTTTCCCTCTATAGCCCTTACATCAGACAGATGTTTCCCTCTATAGCCCTTACGACGGCCAGACAGACAGACAGATGTGTCCCTCTATAGCCCTTACGACAGACAGACAGATATTTCCCTCTATAGCCCTTACAACAGACAGACAGACAGATGTTTCCCTCTATAGCCCTTACAACAGACAGACAGACAGATGTTTCCCTCTATAGCCCTTGCAACAGACAGATAGATATTTGCCTCTATAGCCCTTACGACAGACAGATGTTTCCCTCTATAGCCCTTACAGCAGACAGATGTTTCCCTCTATAGCCCTTACAACAGACAGACAGACAGATGTTTCCCTCTATAGCCCTTACAACAGACAGACAGACAGACAGATGTTTCCCTCTATAGCCCTTGCAACAGACAGATAGATATTTGCCTCTATAGCCCTTACAACAGACAGATGTTTCCCTCTATAGCCCTTACATCAGACAGATGTTTCCCTCTATAGCCCTTACGACGGCCAGACAGACAGACAGATGTGTCCCTCTATAGCCCTTACGACAGACAGACAGATATTTCCCTCTATAGCCCTTACAACAGACAGACAGACAGATGTTTCCCTCTATAGCCCTTACAACAGACAGACAGACAGACAGATGTTTCCCTCTATAGCCCTTGCAACAGACAGATAGATATTTGCCTCTATAGCCCTTACGACAGACAGATGTTTCCCTCTATAGCCCTTACAGCAGACAGATGTTTCCCTCTATAGCCCTTACAACAGACAGACAGACAGATGTTTCCCTCTATAGCCCTTACAACAGACAGACAGACAGACAGATGTTTCCCTCTATAGCCCTTGCAACAGACAGACAGATGTTTCCCTCTATAGCCCTTACAACAGACAGACAGACAGATGGAGTTAACATGATAATATCTTTATCTAATAAGATGCCAACATTTTGCTTTTGGTATATTAAGGAAGGATCCTGGGTTGAATTGGGAGTCAGAAAGTAATGGAGGAAGGATCCTGGTCTGAACTAACTGAATTACTCAGACATCAGTCCAGTAAAAAAGTCAAGAAGAGATTTGAGTTCAACATGATGTTCAACATTATGCCTGTAGGCTAGAGAAGATTCTGTTCCCACTAATTTCGCCTGACCACATACATAGCTTCTAGTTTTTTTGCAAACAGACATACAGATCCATCAGAATACGATTATATTCCCTACTTCTCAACTCAACTGATCCTCTGCCATATTATTTTGGTTATGAATGAAAGACGCCAGGTTTGAATGGTCGCCAGCCAGGACTGTGAACTGGAGCTGGGCTCTCTTCTAGCTATGGAGAGACCGTCTGTAGTGTGGGGATATGGATCTGTCATCAACCCCTATATGGATACATTTTGTCAGACCTTCTCTTAGCCTATAGGTCAAGAGGACCCTTTCACATATGAATACACATGCACACAGACACACACACACACACAAACACACACACACACACACACACACACACACACACACACACACACACACACACACACACACACACACACACACACACACACACACACACACACACACACACACACACACACACACACACACACACACACACACACACACACACACACACACACACACACACACACACACACAATGCCTCATCAAGAAGGGAAATCGAACCCTTGGATTCGGATGTGGTCTGTTTGGACGGCAGGCTGTGGGTTTCCTCTGATTAACAGAAGGAGAGATGCATGTGATGATTTGGAGACAATGGCAGATGTGTTGTCAGGCTTTAAAGACATATAAGAGTCCAAATCAGTCACAGTTCTTATAACCCCAGATATGTCATGTCGGTCTATAAACTCTGTAGCAACAGTAGTTGTCAGAGGGCAAGGTGGCGCTAATCCCATATTGCTAACACCTACCAAATCAGTTCAGATCTATACGCATGGTGAGTAGGGACTAGGAGTTCATTTGGAATTTGGCAACGACCAGGGTCGAGTGGTTGTTGGTCTTGTGATCTTATTGTGGATGGGGATTTATCTCTGTGTTGCAGTACACATGTTTCACCACCAAGTGCTGCTGTTTCATTTTCTGAACAGTGTTGTTCTCTACTGGTGTCAGAACTTCTCTAGTCTCTGCTGAATGGCTTTTAGATGTTGATGGCTGACATCTGAACTCGAGCAAGTCAAACATTACAGCATTGCTCCAATTGACCCTGCTCCCCAGGGTAGTGAGTAGGTACATGCTAGATGGTTCACCACCATTACCTCACATATCCTTTGTGTTTGATTCCAATCTGAGAGTCAAATCCAGAAACTGTGTGTGTGTTTACCACTTCCACAAGCAGGTGCCCAAACCCCAGTCACATACTGGCTGTATATGTGCTTCTTTGTTTCTGTGTACATTATATGTGTGTTGGTCCATCCGACCATCTTATCGGAGTCCCTCACAATGTTTTGGGCCATATGGCCTCTCTTTCAGTGATCCCCTCGTATGCTAGCATGCTGTTAGCTGATTGGAGCATTGCATTGTGGTCAGTCTTGGCCTGGCCAGGTGGTTGTGGGGAGACCCGTGGAGGTCCGCAGCGATAGGTTAATGAAATCTGCATTAGAGAACCCTGCTGTCCTCTCAGTGGCTTATCTGGCACTGTGTGAGTGTGTATGTGTGTGGCTTTCCTCTCCATAGCTTAGCTGGCATTGAACTGAGCCAGACCGCTAGAAGTACTGCATGTTTTAATTCAGACCTTGGCACTCAAGTCTCATTCTGTAGGTCAGGAAGATACAATCTCATTCAGACACAAAAGGAGTTGTTTATACCAGAAAGCATTGCACACATGCATGAATCAGTCGTCCTATCATGAGAAATGTGTCTTTCTCTTCCTTCCTTCCCCAGAGAAAGAGAGAGAGAAGCATTGTGTGCTCTCTGCTGCTTCTCTGCACGTAGCACTGCAACATTAGGACATGCATATTTATCAAGGACAAATCCGACAGAGGACTTTTCAGTTTTGATAAGGACAAAAGCATTGCAGGAAAACTCTGTTCAGATAAGTTACTAACACATTACATGAATGCCAAATAGATCTTGCTTTTAGATACTGTGTTTAACTTATGGTTTTACCTATTTTATTATTTTCTATTCTATTCTTAAACCAAATATTACTAAGCGTGCACCACTAACTTATAGTGTTCTATTCTGTTTTCTTTTATCCTACTTCAACATGTTAGGAGACACATATTTTGTGTGTGCCTGTATGTGTGTATGGCTCTGTGTGTGTATGGCTCTGTGTGTGTGCCTGTATGTGTATATGGCTCTGTGTGTGCCTGTATGTGTGTATGGCTCTGTGTGTGTGCCTGTATGTGTGTATGGCTCTGTGTGTGTATGGCTCTGTGTGTGTGCCTGTATGTGTATATGGCTCTGTGTGTGCCTGTATGTGTGTATGACTCTGTGTATGCCTGTATGTGTGTATGGCTCTGTGTGTGCCTGTATGTGTGTATGACTCTGTGTATGCCTGTATGTGTGTATGGCTCTGTGTATGCCTGTATGTGAGTATGGCTCTGTGTGTGTCTGTATGTGTGTATGGCTCTGTGTGTGTCTGTATGTGTGTATGGCTCTGTGTGTGCCTGTATGTGTGTATGGCTCTGTGTGTGCCTGTATGTGTGTATGACTCTGTGTGTGCCTGTATGTGTGTATGACTCTGTGTGTGCCTGTATGTGTGTATGACTCTGTGTGTGCCTGTATGTGTGTATGGCTCTGTGTGTAACTGTATGTGTGTATGGCTCTGTGTGTAACTGTATGTGTGTATGGCTCTGTGTGTGTGTATGGCTCTGTGTGTGCCTGTATGTGTGTATGGCTCTGTGTGTGCCTGTATGTGTGTATGTCTCTGTGTGTGCCTGTATGTGTGTATGGCTCTGTGTGTGTCTGTATGTGTGTATGTCTCTGTGTGTGTATGACTCTGTGTGTGCCTGTATGTGTGTATGGCTCTGTGTGTGTCTGTATGTGTGTATGGCTCTGTGTGTGTCTGTATGTGTGTATGCCTCTGTGTGTGTCTGTATGTGTGTATTGCTCTGTGTGTGCCTGTATGTGTGTATTGCTCTGTGTGTGTCTGTATGTGTGTATGGCTCTGTGTGCCTGTATGTGTGTATGACTCTGTGTGTGTATGGCTCTGTGTGTGCCTGTATGTGTGTATGGCTCTGTGTGTAACTGTATGTGTGTATGGCTCTGTGTGTGTATGGCTCTGTGTGTGTATGGCTCTGTGTGTGCCTGTATGTGTGTATGACTCTGTGTGTGTATGGCTCTGTGTGTGCCTGTATGTGTGTATGACTCTGTGTGTGCCTGTATGTGTGTATGACTCTGTGTGTGCCTGTATGTGTGTATGGCTCTCTGTGTGCCTGTATGTGTGTATGGCTCTGTGTGTGCCTGTATGTGTGTATGGCTCTGGGTGTGTATGGCTCTGTGTGTGCCTGTATGTGCCTGTATGTGTGTATGACTCTGTGTGTGTATGGCTCTGTGTGTGCCTGTATGTGTGTATGGCTCTGTGTGTGCCTGTATGTGTGTATGCCTGTATGTGTGTATGGCTCTGTGTGTGCCTGTATGTGTGTATGGCTCTGTGTGTGCCTGTATGTGTGTATGACTCTGTGTGTGCCAGTATGTGTGTATGACTCTGTGTGTGCCTGTATGTGTGTATGGCTCTGTGTGTGTCTGTATGTGTGTATTGCTCTGTGTATGCCTGTATGTGTGTATGGCTCTGTGTATGCCTGTATGTGTGTATGACTCTGTGTGCGCCAGTATGTGTGTATGACTCTGTGTGTGCCTGTATGTGTGTATGGCTCTGTGTGTGTCTGTATGTGTGTATGTCTCTGTGTGTGTATGACTCTGTGTGTGCCAGTATGTGTGTATGACTCTGTGTGTGCCTGTATGTGTGTATGACTCTGTGTGTGCCTGTATGTGTGTATGGCTCTGTGTGTGTCTGTATGTGTGTATTGCTCTGTGTATGCCTGTATGTGTGTATGGCTCTGTGTATGCCTGT
Organism: Oncorhynchus nerka; assembly: GCF_034236695.1. Taxonomy (NCBI): domain Eukaryota; kingdom Metazoa; phylum Chordata; class Actinopteri; order Salmoniformes; family Salmonidae; genus Oncorhynchus; species Oncorhynchus nerka. Next base: position 75,814,389 of record NC_088397.1, on the reverse strand, counting down.
ATGTGTGTATGACTCTGTGTGCGCCAGTATGTGTGTATGACTCTGTGTGTGCCTGTATGTGTGTATGGCTCTGTGTGTGTCTGTATGTGTGTATTGCTCTGTGTGTGTATGACTCTGTGTGTGCCAGTATGTGTGTATGACTCTGCGTGTGTCTGTATGTGTGTATGTCTCTGTGTGTGTATGACTCTGTGTGTGCCAGTATGTGTGTATGACTCTGTGTGTGCCAGTATGTGTGTATGGCTCTGTGTGTGTCTGTATGTGTGTATGTCTCTGTGTGTGTATGACTCTGTGTGTGCCAGTATGTGTGTATGACTCTGTGTGTGCCTGTATGTGTGTATGGCTCTGTGTGTGTCTGTATGTGTGTATTGCTCTGTGTATGCCTGTATGTGTGTATGGCTCTGTGTATGCCTGTATGTGTGTATGACTCTGTGTGCGCCAGTATGTGTGTATGACTCTGTGTGTGCCTGTATGTGTGTATGGCTCTGTGTGTGCCTGTATGTGTGTATGGCTCTGTGTGTGCCTGTATGTGTGTATGACTCTGTGTGTGCCTGTATGTGTGTATGGCTCTGTGTGTGCCTGTATGTGTGTATGGCTCTGTGTGTGTATGGCTCTGTGTATGCCTGTATGTGTGTATGGCTCTGTGTGTGTCTGTATGTGTGTATGGCTCTGTGTGTGTCTGTATGTGTGTATGGCTCTGTGTGTGCCTGTATGTGTGTATGGCTCTGTGTGTGCCTGTATGTGTGTATGACTCTGTGTGTGCCTGTATGTGTGTATGACTCTGTGTGTGCCTGTATGTGTGTATGGCTCTGTGTGTGCCTGTATGTGTGTATGGCTCTGTGTATGCCTGTATGTGTGTATGACTCTGTGTGCGCCAGTATGTGTGTATGACTCTGTGTGTGCCTGTATGTGTGTATGGCTCTGTGTGTGTCTGTATGTGTGTATGTCTCTGTGTGTGTATGACTCTGTGTGTGCCAGTATGTGTGTATGACTCTGTGTGTGCCTGTATGTGTGTATGACTCTGTGTGTGCCTGTATGTGTGTATGGCTCTGTGTGTGTCTGTATGTGTGTATTGCTCTGTGTATGCCTGTATGTGTGTATGGCTCTGTGTATGCCTGTATGTGTGTATGACTCTGTGTGCGCCAGTATGTGTGTATGACTCTGTGTGTGCCTGTATGTGTGTATGGCTCTGTGTGTGTCTGTATGTGTGTATTGCTCTGTGTGTGTATGACTCTGTGTGTGCCAGTATGTGTGTATGACTCTGTGTGTGTCTGTATGTGTGTATGTCTCTGTGTGTGTATGACTCTGTGTGTGCCAGTATGTGTGTATGCCTGTGTGTGTAGTATGTGTGTATGGCTCTGTGTGTGTCTGTATGTGTGTATGTCTCTGTGTGTGTATGACTCTGTGTGTGCCTGTATGTGTGTATGGCTCTGTGTGTGCCTATGTGTGTATGCTCCTGTATGTGTGTGACTCTGTGTGTGCCTCTGTGTGTGCCTGTATGTGTGTATGGCTCTCTGTATGTGTGTATGGCTCTGTGTGTGTCTGTATGTGTGTATGGCTGTGTGTGTCTGTATGTGTGTATGGCTCTGTGTGCCTGTATGTGTGTATGCTCTGTGTGTGCCTGTATGTGTGTATGACTCTGTGTGTGCCTGTATGTGTGTATGACTCTGTGTGTGCCTGTATGTGTGTATGGCTCTGTGTGTAACTGTATGTGTGTATGGCTCTGTGTAACTGTATGTGTGTATGGCTCTGTGTGTGTGTATGGCTCTGTGTGTGCCTGTATGTGTGTATGGCTCTGTGTGTGCCTGTATGTGTGTATGACTCTGTGTGTGCCTGTATGTGTGTATGTGTCTGTATGTGTGGCTCTGTGTGTGTGTCTGTATGTGTGTATGTCTCTGTGTGTGTATGACTCTGTGTGTGCCATGTGTGTATGTGTGTATGTGTGTACTCTGTGTGTGTCTGTATGTGTGTATGGCTCTGTGTGTGTCTGTATGCTCTGTGTGCTATGTGTGTATGTCTCTGTGTGTGCCTGTATGTGTGTATGGCTCTGTGTGTGTCTGTATGTGTGTATGGCTCTGTGTGTGTCTCTGTGTGTGTGTGTGCTCTCTGTGTGTGCCTGTATGGCTCTGTGTGTCTGCTCTGTGTGTGCCTGTATGTGTGTATATGGCTCTGCGCCAGTATGTGTGTATGACTCTGTGTGTGCCTGTATGTGTGTATGACTCTGTGTGTGCCTGTATGTGTGTATGGCTCTGTGTGTGCCTGTATGTGTGTATGACTCTGTGTGTGCCAGTATGTGTATGACTCTGTGTGTGCTAGTATGTGTGTATGGCTCTGTATGTGTGTGTGTATGGCTCTGTGTGTGCCTGTATGTGTGTATGGCTCTGTGTGTCTGTATGTGTGTATGGCTCTGTGTGTGCCTGTATGTGTGTATGGCTCTGTGTGTGTCCTGTATGTGTGTATGGCTCTGTGTGTGCCTGTATGTGTGTATGGCTCTGTGTGTGCCTGTATGTGTGTATGACTCTGTGTGTGCCTGTATGTGTGTATGACTCTGTGTGTGCCTGTATGTGTGTATGGCTCTGTGTGTAACTGTATGTGTGTATGGCTCTGTGTGTAACTGTATGTGTGTATGGCTCTGTGTGTGTGTATGGCTCTGTGTGTGCCTGTATGTGTGTATGGCTCTGTGTGTGCCTGTATGTGTGTATGTCTCTGTGTGTGCCTGTATGTGTGTATGGCTCTGTGTGTGTCTGTATGTGTGTATGTCTCTGTGTGTGTATGACTCTGTGTGTGCCTGTATGTGTGTATGACTCTGTGTGTGCCTGTATGTGTGTTTGGCTCTGTGTGTGCCTGTATGTGTGTATGTCTCTGTGTGTGCCTGTATGTGTGTATGGCTCTGTGTGTGTCTGTATGTGTGTATGCCTCTGTGTGTGTCTGTATGTGTGTATGGCTCTGTGTGTGCCTGTATGTGTGTATGTCTCTGTGTGTGCCTGTATGTGTGTATGGCTCTGTGTGTGTCTGTATGTGTGTATGCCTCTGTGTGTGTCTGTATGTGTGTATTGCTCTGTGTGTGCCTGTATGTGTGTATTGCTCTGTGTGTGTCTGTATGTGTGTATGGCTCTGTGTGCCTGTATGTGTGTATGACTCTGTGTGTGTATGGCTCTGTGTGTGCCTGTATGTGTGTATGGCTCTGTGTGTAACTGTATGTGTGTATGGCTCTGTGTGTGTATGGCTCTGTGTGTGTATGTCTCTGTGTGTGCCTGTATGTGTGTATGACTCTGTGTGTGTATGGCTCTGTGTGTGCCTGTATGTGTGTATGACTCTGTGTGTGCCTGTATGTGTGTATGACTCTGTGTGTGCCTGTATGTGTGTATGGCCCTGTGTGTGCCTGTATGTGTGTATGGCTCTGTGTGTGCCTGTATGTGTGTATGACTCTGGGTGTGTATGGCTCTGTGTGTGCCTGTATGTGCCTGTATGTGTGTATGACTCTGGGTGTGTATGGCTCTGTGTGTGCCTGTATGTGCCTGTATGTGTGTATGGCTCTGGGTGTGTATGGCTCTGTGTGTGCCTGTATGTGCCTGTATGTGTGTATGGCTCTGCGTGTGTATGGCTCTGTGTGTGCCTGTATGTGTGTATGACTCTGTGTGTGCCTGTATGTGTGTATGACTCTGTGTGTGCCTGTATGTGTGTATGGCCCTGTGTGTGCCTGTATGTGTGTATGGCTCTGTGTGTGCCTGTATGTGTGTATGACTCTGGGTGTGTATGGCTCTGTGTGTGCCTGTATGTGCCTGTATGTGTGTATGACTCTGGGTGTGTATGGCTCTGTGTGTGCCTGTATGTGCCTGTATGTGTGTATGGCTCTGGGTGTGTATGGCTCTGTGTGTGCCTGTATGTGCCTGTATGTGTGTATGGCTCTGGGTGTATGGCTCTGTGTGTGCCTGTATGTGCCTGTATGTGTGTATGACTCTGTGTGTGTATGGCTCTGTGTGTGCCTGTATGTGTGTATGGCTCTGTGTGTGCCTGTATGTGTGTATGGCTCTGTGTATGCCTGTATGTGTGTATGGCTCTGTGTGTGCCTGTATGTGTGTATGGCTCTGTGTGTGCCTGTATGTGTGTATGACTCTGTGTGTGCCAGTATGTGTGTATGACTCTGTGTGTGCCTGTATGTGTGTATGACTCTGTGTGCGCCAGTATGTGTTTATGACTCTGTGTGTGCCTGTATGTGTGTATGGCTCTGTGTGTGCCTGTATGTGTGTATGGCTCTGTGTGTGCCTGTATGTGTGTATGGCTCTGTGTGTGCCTGTATGTGTGTATGGCTCTACCTACGTTATATAGGTATGCACGTCATCTACCTACGTTATATAGGTATGCACGTCATCTACCTACGTTATATAGGTATGCACATCATCTACCTACGTTATATAGGTATTATGCACGTCATCTACCTAAGTCGCTCTGGATAAGAGCGTCTGCTAAATGACTTAAATGTAAATGTAAATGTTATATAGGTATGCACGTCATCTACCTACGCTATATAGGTATGCACGTCATCTACCTACGTTATATAGGTATGCACGTCATCTACCTACATTATATAGGTATGCACGTCAGCTATGACATCGGTTTTGCACATCGGCATTAAACTAGACATTGGGTCAATGTTGGCATTTTTAGCTATCGGCCGATTCCGATATGCTCACCGATATTTTGTGCATCCCTAGTAGGAATGGTACGATAACTTGGCACTCCAAATGGAAACGTTTTCTGACCGCTGGTGTAGCCTATTATCGTCAACTTCAGGAGCGTAACGGCAGAATCCACGAAGGCCAGCAGCAGCGGAGGACGAGGGTCGGGAACAGGTGTTTTTCTTCTGGTTAGGCTATATTGATCTCTGCCTCCCTCATTTTAGTCATTTGTGTCTTCATTTTTAATCACAGTGCTTAAAGCATCAGACAAGCTCAGTAGCCTACACATAGTTGATTTTATAAAAATGTATGGTGTGTCTATATATGAAAAAAATACACGTTTATTTTTGACCAATCCATTGGGGCTCATTGCTGTAGACAGAGTGGCTGTGTAATGTCTTTATAGATTCTACTGGAGTGCACGCACACACACACACCATCAACTGTCGTGTCACGCTTGGTCTGGTTCTCAGCAAGACTGTGTCATTTTACCCAGTATGTGTGTGTTGCGAGTTGCGACTCTCCCCACAATATACACACAATACTCAGACAATGAACACAATACACAATACATTTATATCACAGTACTGATGTGAAATGATGCAAAAAAAATTATAGAGAATGAATTTGATTCTTTCAGAAACCATGAGCATAGTCGGAGATGGAGTTTTGTGTTTATTATGGATCCCCATGGAGTTGGGAGAGCATGGCGCTTGCACTACCAGGGTTGTGGGTTTGATTCCCGGGAGATTGTGTGTGTTTAGTGTAACAGAGCAGCTAGTCTTCCTGGGGTCCACACAAAACGCAAAACACAACATGATACAAAATATCAATAGACAATAACTCAAGGACAGAACTACATAAATGTAAAATAAGAATACACACTTTTATAGACAGGGACATGCACGACAGACTCCTGTGTAACAATGAGAGAAATTAAAGAGGAGAGAGAGAGAGAGAGAGTGTGAGAGAGAGAGAGAGAGAGAGAGAGAGAGAGAGACTACAGTCTCTGTCACCATACACATCCTGTACTAGTGGCTCCTTCCATTCCTCTCCCCTGTCACCAACTCTCCACACACCCGCTGTCTCCCTCCTTCTCCTTTCCACCTCTTTCTCTGTCCCTCTCTCCATCCATCCATCTCTCTCTCTCTCTCCATCCATCCATCCATCCATCCATCCATCCATCCATCCATCCATCCATCCATCCATCCATCCATCCATCCATCCATCCATCCATCCATCCATCTCTCACTCTATCTCTCACACTCTCTCTCTCTTTCTCTTACACTCTGCACATTTGCAGTCTGTCACATCTACATTCCCCATACCTTTCTCTCTCTCTCTCTCTCTCTCTCTCTCTCTCCCTCTCTCTCCATCCCCCTTCCCCCTTCTCCCGCTCACATCTCTTCTCCTGGCAGATGGACAGTGGTGGCAGGGTTTGAGGGGTGGGGTTTAAGGAGGGTGAGGTGGGGGACATTGGGGTCTTTTGATATTCAAACTTGCCCTCTGCTGCCCTCAGGGGACCTACTATTGTCTCCGTTCTGCTGAAAATGGGTCAAGAAAGAGAAAAATGAACACAGGAGGGGGGTTAGGATGACAAAAAGATGGAAAGATAGATTGGTAAGAAAGAAAGAGAGAAATGAACACCGAACACGGGGATGCAGATGGGGAGGTGATGTTCTATTTATTTGACTGGATGAAGTGTTTTTTGGTATTGTACATTGTAGTGACCATATTGTGATTCGGACTCAATGGACGAGTGGGGGTGCTTATATTTCTCCTGTTACATACAAGTGAGTAATGGAAATGTTTTTTTTGCATATCCCAACTCCCTCTGAGACACCTGCAGGGAGTGGGCTCACAGCCAGGGTCACCATTATACAGCACCCCTGGAGCAATTAGGGTTAAGTGGCTTACCGGAGGGCACAGCGAAAGATAAACAGTGATTCTTCCTCTAAAAGTTGCATCATACTGCGGCACACCCTGTGTGCTGCCACAGCATTCTGTGGCACGTCATTTAATTCGCAGACATTTCTTCTGTTACTGCACGTTTTTGCTAGTTTGACCCCCAGAGGGCATCTTTGAGAAGCATTTGATAGTATTCTGCATTGACATTACCAGAGAATTTAAAACCTTTTTTGTAATAACATAGTATATTGGATTGATTTTACGAAATGTGACTTAATTCATTGGATTAATATTATGGTGTTTCCATCCAGAGAAAAATGGTCAGTTTGTAAATTCAGACCGTTTCACCCTTGGAGCGCACAGTGGACGTTTGGGCAGAGCAGTAGGGTTGATTTGAGCGTTCTGGCCTTACACCCAAGCTAACGTTGAATAGCTACTTACAGACACAAATGAGACCACTCTGACCATTTTACTCACCCTAGCAGAGCTGGTAAGGCCATTGTTTTGAAGTAATCGCAAAAAACAGGCCTTATTTTAGTGCATTTTCACCCTGCCACCTACTATTAGTTCTATTGAGCACCGTGGCACCAACCCGCCTTCGGAATGTTCTATTCCCAGCTTATTGTTCAACGTCACAATGCCTGCTTTGCTTTGGTTGGCAATGAGACCTGCTCATGTTGTTTTATAGTTCAAATGTAAACAACAGAATGTAAACAACAAAAATAATACGTCTGCCTATTTCGCCAAATATCTCGCAATGTGTATATTTAGATTTTTTTCAAGTCGGGTGTAGTCTCTCTCCATGTATTGTAGTCTCTCTCTCCATGTATTGTAGTCTCTCTCTCCATGTATTGTAGTCTCTCTCTCCATGTATTGTAGTCTCTCTCTCCACATGTATTGTAGTCTCTCTCTCCATGTATTGTAGTCTCTCTCTCCATGTATTGTAGTCTCTCTCTCCATGTATTGTAGTCTCTCTCTCCATGTATTGTAGTCTCTCTCTCCGTGTATTGTAGTCTCTCTCTCCATGTATTGTAGTCTCTCTCTCCATGTATTGTAGTCTCTCTCTCCATGTATTGTAGTCTCTCTCTCCATGTATTGTAGTCTCTCTCTCCATGTATGTAGTCTCTCTCTCCATGTATTGTAGTCTCTCTCTCCATGTATTGTAGTCTCTCTCCATGTATTGTAGTCTCTCTCCATGTATTGTAGTCTCTCTCCATGTATTGTAGTCTCATCCTCATGTATGTAGTCTCTCTCTCCACATGTATTGTAGTCTCTCTCCACATGTATTGTAGTCTCTCTCCATGTATTGTAGTCTCATCCTCATGTATGTAGTCTCTCTCTCCACATGTATTGTAGTCTCTCTCCACATGTATTGTAGTCTCTCTCTCCACATGTATTGTAGTCTCTCTCCATGTATTGTAGTCTCTCTCCATGTATTGTAGTCTCATCCTCATGTATTGTAGTCTCTCTCCACATGTATTGTAGTCTCTCTCCACATGTATTGTAGTCTCTCTCTCCACATGTATTGTAGTCTCTCTCTCCACATGTATTGTAGTCTCTCTCCATGTATTGTAGTCTCTCTCCATGTATTGTAGTCTCATCCTCATGTATTGTAGTCTCTCTCCACATGTATTGTAGTCTCTCTCCACATGTATTGTAGTCTCTCTCTCCACATGTATTGTAGTCTCTCTCTTCACATGTATTGTAGTCTCTCTCTCTCCACATTATTGTAGTCTCTCCACATGTATTGTAGTCTCTCTCTCCACATGTATTGTAGTCTCTCTCCATGTATTGTAGTCTCATCCTCATGTATTGTAGTCTCTCTCCACATGTATTGTAGTCTCTCTCCACATGTATTGTAGTCTCTCTCTCCACATGTATTGTAGTCTCTCTCTTCACATGTATTGTAGTCTCTCTCTCTCCATGTATTGTAGTCTCATCATTATGTATTGTAGTCTCTCTCTCCACATGTATTGTAGTCTCTATCCATGTATTGTAGTATCTCTCTCTCCACATGTATTGTAGTCTCATCATCATGTATTGTAGTCTCTCTCTCCACATGTATTGTAGTCTCTATCCATGTATTGTAGTCTCTATCCATGTATTGTAGTCTCTCTCTCCACATGTATTGTAGTCTCTATCCATGTATTGTAGTCTCTCTCTCCACATGTATTGTAGTCTCATCCTCATGTATTGTAGTCTCTCTCTCCACATGTATTGTAGTCTCTCTCTCCATGTATTGTAGTCTCTCTCCATGTATTGTAGTCTCTCTCCATGTATTGTAGTCTCTCTCCATGTATTGTAGTCTCTCTCTCCACATGTATTGTAGTCTCTCTCTCCATGTATTGTAGTCTCATCCTCATGTATGTAGTCTCTCTCTCCACATGTATTGTAGTCTCTCTCTCCATGTATTGTAGTCTCATCCTCATGTATGTAGTCTCTCTCTCCACATGTATTGTAGTCTCTCTCTCCATGTATTGTAGTCTCTCTCCATGTATTGTAGTCTCTCTCCACATGTATTGTAGTCTCTCTCTCCATGTATTGTAGTCTCATCCTCATGTATGTAGTCTCTCTCTCTCCATGTATTGTAGTCTCTCTCTCCATGTATTGTAGTCTCATCCTCATGTATGTAGTCTCTCTCTCCACATGTATTGTAGTCTCTCTCTCCATGTATTGTAGTCTCTCTCCATGTATTGTAGTCTCTCTCTCCACATGTATTGTAGTCTCTCTCTCCATGTATTGTAGTCTCATCCTCATGTATGTAGTCTCTCTCTCTCCATGTATTGTAGTCTCTCTCTCCATGTATTGTAGTCTCATCCTCATGTATGTAGTCTCTCTCTCCACATGTATTGTAGTCTCTCTCTCCATGTATTGTAGTCTCATCCTCATGTATGTAGTCTCTCTCTCTCCATGTATTGTAGTCTCTCTCTCCATGTATTGTAGTCTCATCCTCATGTATGTAGTCTCTCTCTCCACATGTATTGTAGTCTCTCTCTCCATGTATTGTAGTCTCATCCTCATGTATGTAGTCTCTCTCTCTCCATGTATTGTAGTCTCTCTCTCTATGTATTGTAGTCTCATCCTCATGTATGTAGTCTCTCTCTCCACATGTATTGTAGTCTCTCTCCATGTATTGTAGTCTCATCCTCATGTATGTAGTCTCTCTCTCCACATGTATTGTAGTCTCTCTCCATGTATTGTAGTCTCATCCTCATGTATGTAGTCTATCTCTCCACATGTATTGTAGTCTCTCTCCATGTATTGTAGTCTCATCCTCATGTATGTAGTCTCTCTCTCCACATGTATTGTAGTCTCTCTCCACATGTATTGTAGTCTCTCTCTCCACATGTATTGTAGTCTCTCTCCATGTATTGTAGTCTCTCTCCATGTATTGTAGTCTCATCCTCATGTATTGTAGTCTCTCTCCACATGTATTGTAGTCTCTCTCCACATGTATTGTAGTCTCTCTCTCCACATGTATTGTAGTCTCTCTCTCCACATGTATTGTAGTCTCTATCCATGTATTGTAGTATCTCTCTCTCCACATGTATTGTAGTCTCATCATCATGTATTGTAGTCTCTCTCTCCACATGTATTGTAGTCTCTATCCATGTATTGTAGTCTCTATCCATGTATTGTAGTCTCTCTCTCCACATGTATTGTAGTCTCTATCCATGTATTGTAGTCTCTCTCTCCACATGTATTGTAGTCTCATCCTCATGTATTGTAGTCTCTCTCTCCACATGTATTGTAGTCTCTATCCATGTATTTTAGTCTCTCTCCACATGTATTGTAGTCTCTATCCATGTATTGTAGTCTCTCTCTCCACATGTATTGTAGTCTCATCCTCATGTATTGTAGTCTCTCTCTCCACATGTATTGTAGTCTCTATCCATGTATTGTAGTCTCTCTCTCCACATGTATTGTAGTCTCTCTCTCTCCACATGTATTGTAGTCTCTATCCATGTATTGTAGTCTCTCTCTCCACATGTATTGTAGTCTCATCCTCATGTATTGTAGTCTCTATCCATGTATTGTAGTATCTCTCTCTCCACATGTATTGTAGTCTCATCCTCATGTATTGTAGTCTCTATCCATGTATTGTAGTATCTCTCTCTCCACATGTATTGTAGTCTCATCATCATGTATTGTAGTCTCTCTCTCCACATGTATTGTAGTCTCTATCCATGTATTGTAGTCTCTCTCTCCACATGTATTGTAGTCTCTATCCATGTATTGTAGTCTCTCTCTCCACATGTATTGTAGTCTCTATCCATGTATTGTAGTCTCTCTCTCCACATGTATTGTAGTCTCTCTCCATGTATTGTAGTCTCATCTTCATGTATTGTAGTATCTCTCTCCACATGTATTGTAGTCTCTCTCTCCACATGTATTGTAGTCTCTCTCTCCTCATGTATTGTAGTCTCTCTCTCCTCATGTATTGTAGTCTCTCTCTCCACATGTATTGTAGTCTCTATCCATGTATTGTAGTCTCTCTCTCCACATGTATTGTAGTCTCTCTCTCCACATGTATTGTAGTCTCTATCCATGTATTGTAGTCTCTCTCTCCACATGTATTGTAGTCTCATCCTCATGTATTGTAGTCTCTCTCTCCACATGTATTGTAGTCTCATCCTCATGTATTGTAGTCTCTCTCTCCACATGTATTGTAGTCTCTATCCATGTATTGTAGTCTCTCTCTCCACATGTATTGTAGTCTCATCCTCATGTATTGTAGTCTCTCTCTCCACATGTATTGTAGTCTCTATCCATGTATTGTAGTCTCTCTCTCCACATGTATTGTAGTCTCTCTCTCTCCACATGTATTGTAGTCTCTCTCTCTCCACATGTATTGTAGTCTCTATCCATGTATTGTAGTCTCTCTCTCCACATGTAGTGTAGTCTCTCTCTCTCCACATGTATTGTAGTCTCTATCCATGTATTGTAGTCTCTATCCATGTATTGTAGTCTCTCTCTCCACATGTATTGTAGTCTCATCCTCATGTATTGTAGTCTCTCTCTCCACATGTATTGTAGTCTCATCCTCATGTATTGTAGTCTCTATCCATGTATTGTAGTCTCTATCCATGTATTGTAGTCTCTCTCTCCACATGTATTGTAGTCTCTATCCATGTATTGTAGTCTCTCTCTCCACATGTATTGTAGTCTCTATCCATGTATTGTAGTCTCTCTCTCCACATGTATTGTAGTCTCTATCCATGTATTGTAGTCTCTCTCTCCACATGTATTGTAGTCTCATCCTCATGTATTGTAGTCTCTCTCTCCACATGTATTGTAGTCTCTCTCTCCACATGTATTGTAGTCTCTCTCTCCATGTATTGTAGTCTCATCCTCATGTATGTAGTCTCTCTCTCTCCATGTATTGTAGTCTCTCTCTCCACATGTATTGTAGTCTCATCCTCATGTATTGTAGTCTCTCTCTCCACATGTATTGTAGTCTCTATCCATGTATTGTAGTCTCTCTCTCCACATGTATTGTAGTCTCTCTCCATGTATTGTAGTCTCATCCTCATGTATTGTAGTCTCTCTCTCCACATGTATTGTAGTCTCTCTCTCCACATGTATTGTAGTCTCTCTCTCCACATGTATTGTAGTCTCTCTCTCCACATGTATTGTAGTCTCTCTCTCCACATGTATTGTAGTCTCTCTCCACATGTATTGTAGTCTCTCTCTCCACATGTATTGTAGTCTCTCTCCACATGTATTGTAGTCTCTCTCTCCACATGTATTGTAGTCTCTCTCTCCACATGTATTGTAGTCTCTCTCTCCACATGTATTGTAGTCTCTCTCTCCACATGTATTGTAGTCTCTCTCCATGTATTGTAGTCTCATCCTCATGTATTGTAGTCTCTCTCTCCACATGTATTATAGTCTCTCTCTCTCCCCATTTATTGTAGTCTCTCTCCATGTATTGTAGTCTCATCCCCATGTATTGTAGTCTCATCCCCATGTATTGTAGTCTCATCCCCATGTATTGTAGTCTCTCTCCACATTATTGTAGTCTCATCCCCATGTATTGTAGTCTCTCTCCACATTATTGTAGTCTCATCCCCATGTATTGTAGTCTCTCTCCACATGTATTGTAGTCTCTCTCTCTCCACATGTATTGTAGTCTCTCTCTCTCCACATGTATTGTAGTCTCTATCCATGTATTGTAGTCTCTCTCTCCACATGTAGTGTAGTCTCTCTCTCTCCACATGTATTGTAGTCTCTATCCATGTATTGTAGTCTCTATCCATGTATTGTAGTCTCTCTCTCCACATGTATTGTAGTCTCATCCTCATGTATTGTAGTCTCTCTCTCCACATGTATTGTAGTCTCATCCTCATGTATTGTAGTCTCTATCCATGTATTGTAGTCTCTATCCATGTATTGTAGTCTCTCTCTCCACATGTATTGTAGTCTCTATCCATGTATTGTAGTCTCTCTCTCCACATGTATTGTAGTCTCTATCCATGTATTGTAGTCTCTCTCTCCACATGTATTGTAGTCTCTATCCATGTATTGTAGTCTCTCTCTCCACATGTATTGTAGTCTCATCCTCATGTATTGTAGTCTCTCTCTCCACATGTATTGTAGTCTCTCTCTCCACATGTATTGTAGTCTCTCTCTCCATGTATTGTAGTCTCATCCTCATGTATGTAGTCTCTCTCTCTCCATGTATTGTAGTCTCTCTCTCCACATGTATTGTAGTCTCATCCTCATGTATTGTAGTCTCTCTCTCCACATGTATTGTAGTCTCTATCCATGTATTGTAGTCTCTCTCTCCACATGTATTGTAGTCTCTCTCCATGTATTGTAGTCTCATCCTCATGTATTGTAGTCTCTCTCTCCACATGTATTGTAGTCTCTCTCTCCACATGTATTGTAGTCTCTCTCTCCACATGTATTGTAGTCTCTCTCTCCACATGTATTGTAGTCTCTCTCTCCACATGTATTGTAGTCTCTCTCCACATGTATTGTAGTCTCTCTCTCCACATGTATTGTAGTCTCTTCCACATGTATTGTAGTCTCTCTCTCCACATGTATTGTAGTCTCTCTCTCCACATGTATTGTAGTCTCTCTCTCCACATGTATTGTAGTCTCTCTCTCCACATGTATTGTAGTCTCTCTCCATGTATTGTAGTCTCATCCTCATGTATTGTAGTCTCTCTCTCCACATGTATTATAGTCTCTCTCTCTCCCCATTTATTGTAGTCTCTCTCCATGTATTGTAGTCTCATCCCCATGTATTGTAGTCTCATCCCCATGTATTGTAGTCTCATCCCCATGTATTGTAGTCTCTCTCCACATTATTGTAGTCTCATCCCCATGTATTGTAGTCTCTCTCCACATTATTGTAGTCTCATCCCCATGTATTGTAGTCTCTCTCCACATTATTGTAGTCTCTCCCCATGTATTGTAGTCTCTCTCTCCTCATGTATTGTAGTCTCTCTCCACATTATTGTAGTCTCATCCTCATGTATTGTAGTCTCTCTCTCCACATTATTGTAGTCTCTCCCCATGTATTGTAGTCTCTCTCCACATTATTGTAGTCTCTCCCCATGTATTGTAGTCTCTCTCTCCACATTATTGTAGTCTCATCCTCATGTATTGTAGTCTCTCTCCACATTATTGTAGTCTCTCCCCATGTATTGTAGTCTCTCTCCACATTATTGTAGTCTCTCCCCATGTATTGTAGTCTCTCTCTCCACATTATTGTAGTCTCTCCTCATGTATTGTAGTCTCTCTCCACATTATTGTAGTCTCTCCCCATGTATTGTAGTCTCTCTCCACATTATTGTAGTCTCTCCTCATGTATTGTAGTCTCTCTCCACATTATTGTAGTCTCTCCCCATGTATTGTAGTCTCTCTCCACATTATTGTAGTCTCTCCCCATGTATTGTAGTCTCTCTCCACATTATTGTAGTCTCTCCCCATGTATTGTAGTCTCTCTCTCCACATTATTGTAGTCTCATCCTCATGTATTGTAGTCTCTCTCCACATTATTGTAGTCTCTCCCCATGTATTGTAGTCTCTATCCACATTATTGTAGTCTCTCTTCATGTATTGTAGTCTCTCTCCATGTATTGTAGTCTCTCTCCATGTATTGTAGTCTCTCTCCACATTATTGTAGTCTCATCCTCATGTATTGTAGTCTCTCTCCACATTATTGTAGTCTCATCCTCATGTATTGTAGTCTCATCCCCATGTATTGTAGTCTCATCCTCATGTATTGTAGTCTCATCCTCATGTATTGTAGTCTCATCCTCATGTATTGTAGTCTCTCTCTCCACATTATTGTAGTCTCTCCCCATGTATTGTAGTCTCTCTCCACATTATTGTAGTCTCTCTTCATGTATTGTAGTCTCTCTCCATGTATTGTAGTCTCTCTCCATGTATTGTAGTCTCTCTCCACATTATTGTAGTCTCTCTTCATGTATTGTAGTCTCTCTCCATGTATTGTAGTCTCTCCGTGTATTGTAGTTTCTCTCTATGTATTTTAGTCTCATGTATTGTAGTCTCTCCGTGTATTGTAGTCTCTCTCCATGTATTGTAGTCTCATGTATTGTAGTCTCTCCATGTATTGTAGGCTCTCCATGTATTGTAGTCTCATGTATTGTAGTCTCTCCATGTATTGTAGTCTCTCCATGTATTGTAGTCTCTGTATTGTAATCTCTCCCCACCTTGAGAGAGAGAGAGAACTTGGTGAACTGGTGCTGGGCTCACTTCTAGCTGTGAAGAGAACGTCTTTAAGGTGAGCTAGTGTGGGGACATAGATCTGTCATCAACCCCTTTATGGATACATTGTGTCTGTCCTTCTTTTAGCCTACAGGCCAAAGTACGCTTGCACACACACACAGGACCCTGTCCTGTTCTATCTGGCTACCACCCGCTACTTTATATACAGTCTATACACACCATTATACTGTATGTATATATTATGTGTATATACAGTATATATATATATATATATATACATTTATATTAATGTTATTCTTAATTTTTTAAACTTCTGGATTATGTTTATTGTGTTATTATTATTGCACCTGCGATAACATCTGCAAATCTTTGTATGCAACCAATACATTTGTATTTAATTTAGAATTTGACACACAAGCACACATACTCCCATCTCTTTGGTATGGTGCTAGAAGTCCACACAAAGGGAAATCAGCCAGACAAATTAGGCCTCTGGAGAAAAGCACAATGAAACCAGGAAGAGAAGAGAGATTGTGTGCGTGTGTGTGTTTATGTGTGTGTGTGTGTCAGACTACAGAAGACTAATAAACTATGCAATGCGACAAGGCCTGTCTGGAAGGATTCGGAGGAATTAACATTCCATATTACATTAAACCACAAACTGATATGTACAATATAGCATCATCAGTGTGGGTGGAAACAGGACATCAACTGATTGATCAAACTCGTATCATATGACCCAAATAAATGTAGTTAATCGGTTTCCTAGTTAATCCTCACCATTTTTATAGCATAGTGTCAGCTATACGTCACCATAAATCAATTATAAATTAATCCTTTACTCCAACCTCCAACCCCAAGAACCTATGCTTAATTACCCATGAACCTGGTGCAATATAGAGTGGTCACTGTAGAGCTAATCTGGAATAGGTTCATCTGAGACTGGATTAGTAATATGTCATTTTGGGTAACATGTTATATGAGGTAATACACACGGGATGCAGCTAAATGGTATACACCATCCCAAGGGGACAAGACATCATGTATGGAGAAATATACACACCCATGTAGTCATGTACCCATACTCATGCATATGCATATGAACGCGCACACACACACCCTCCCCAGGAGACTAATGGAGGGGCGGGGCATAGATATACTATTAAATTACTAGAGGGGCTATGTCATAAACACTTGAAGTTCCAGAATGGGGTGAAAATGGCAGCCTTATTGGTCAGGGAGAAATCCAAACCAGTGTAATTGGAATGAATGGCAGTCGAGGCATAATCCTGCAGGAAAATGTAAAAAAGGCATGTGATATCTCAGAAATTGTGTAATATAATTGTTATCAACCTAAAATATTGTCATATAATCATGAAGGTTGTACAGATTTTATACCAATTGGAACTGTACTTCCTCAGTGGTAGGGAGGCGAGCAGGCCAGAGGTGGATGAACGCAGTGCCCTTGTTTGGGTGTAGGGCCTGATCAGAGCCTGGAGGTACTGAGGTGCCGTTCCCCTCACAGCTCCGTAGGCAAGCACCATGGTCTTGTAGCGGATGCGAGCTTCAACTGGATGCCAGTGGAGAGAGCGGAGGAGCGGGGTGACGTGAGAGAACTTGGGAAGGTTGAACACCAGACGGGCTGCGGCGTTCTGGATGAGTTGTAGGGGTTTAATGGCACAGGCAGGGAGCCCAGCCAACAGCGAGTTGCAGTAATCCAGACGGGAGATTACAAGTGCCTGGATTAGGACCTGCGCCGCTTCCTGTGTGAGGCAGGGTCGTACTCTGCGGATGTTGTAGAGCATGAACCTACAGGAACGGGCCACCGCCTTGATGTTATTTGAGAACGACAGGGTGTTGTCCAGGATCACGCCAAGGTTCTTAGCGCTCTGGGACGAGGACACAATGGAGTTGTCAACCGTGATGGCGAGATCATGGAACGGGCAGTCCTTCCCCCGGGAGGAAGAGCAGCTCCGTCTTGCCGAGGTTCAGCTTGAGGTGATGGTCCGTCATCCACACTGATATGTCTGCCAGACATGCAGAGATGCGATTCGCCACCTGGTCGTCAGAAGGGGGAAAGGAGAAGATTAATTGTGTGTCGTCTGCATAGCAATGATAGGAGAGACCATGTGAGGTTATGACAGAGCCAAGTGACTTGGTGTATAGCGAGAATAGGAGAGGGCCTAGAACAGAGCCCTGGGGGACACCAGTGGTGAGAGCACGTGGTGAGGAGACGGATTCTCGCCACCTGGTAGGAGCGACCTGTCAGGTAGGACGCAATCCAAGCGTGGGCCGCGCCGGAGATGCCCAACTCGGAGAGGGTGGAGAGGAGGATCTGATGGTTCACAGTATCGAAGGCAGCCGATAGGTCTAGAAGGATGAGAGCAGAGGAGAGAGAGTTAGCTTTAGCAGTGCGGAGCGCCTCCGTGATACAGAGAAGAGCAGTCTCAGTTGAATGACTAGTCTTGAAACCTGACTGATTTGGATCAAGAAGGTCATTCTGAGAGAGATAGCGGGAGAGCTGGCCAAGGACGGCACGTTCAAGAGTTTTGCAGAGAAAAGAAAGAAGGGATACTGGTCTGTAGTTGTTGACATCGGAGGGATCGAGTGTAGGTTTTTTCAGAAGGGGTGCAACTCTCGCTCTCTTGAAGACGGGAGGGACGTAGCCAGCGGTCAGGGATGAGTTGATGAGCGAGGTGAGGTAAGGGAGAAGGTCACCGGAGATGGTCTGGAGAAGAGAGGAGGGGATAGGGTCAAGCGGGCAGGTTGTTGGGCGGCCGGCCGTCACAAGACGCGAGATGTCATCTGGAGAGAGAGGGGAGAAAGAGGTCAGAGCACAGGGTAGGGCAGTGTGAGCAGAACCAGCGGTGTCGTTTGACTTAGCAAACGAGGATCGGATGTCGTCGACCTTCTTTTCAAAATGGTTGACGAAGTCATCTGCAGAGAGGGAGGAGGGGGGGAGGGGGAGGAGGATTCAAGAGGGAGGAGAAGGTGGCAAAGAGCTTCCTAGGGTTAGAGGCAGATGCTTGGAATTTAGAGTGGTAGAAAGTGGCTTTAGCAGCAGAGACAGAGGAGGAAAATGTAGAGAGGAGGGAGTGAAAGGATGCCAGGTCCGCAGGGAGGCGAGTTTTCCTCCATTTCCGCTCGGCTGCCCGGAGCCCTGTTCTGTGAGCTCGCAATGAGTCGTCGAGCCACGGAGCGGGAGGGGGAGGACCGAGCCGGCCTGGAGGATAGGGGACATAGAGAGTCAAAGGATGCAGAAAGGGAGGAGATGAGGGTTGAGGAGGCAGAATCAGGAGATAGGTTGGAGAAGGTTTGAGCAGAGGGAAGAGATGATAGGATGGAAGAGGAGAGAGAAAGCGGGGGAGAGAGAGCGAAGGTTGGGACGGCGCGATACCATCCGAGTAGGGGCAGTGTGGGAAGTGTTGGATGAGAGCGAGAGGGAAAAGGATACAAGGTAGTGGTCGGAGACTTGGAGGGGAGTTGCAATGAGGTTAGTGGAGGATCAGCATCTAGTAAAGATGAGGTCGAGCGTATTGCCTGCCTTGTGAGTAGGGGGGAAGGTGAGAGGGTGAGGTCAAAAGAGGAGAGGAGTGGAAAGAAGGAGGCAGAGAGGAATGAGTCAAAGGTAGACGTGGGGAGGTTAAAGTCGCCCAGAACTGTGAGAGGTGAGCCGTCCTCAGGAAAGGAGCTTATCAAGGCATCAAGCTCATTGATGAACTCTCCGAGGGAACCTGGAGGGCGATAAATGATAAGGATGTTAAGCTTGAAAGGGCTGGTAACTGTGACAGCATGGAATTCAAAGGAGGCGATAGACAGATGGGTAAGGGGAGAAAGAGAGAATGACCACTTGGGAGAGATGAGGATCCCGGTGCCACCACCCCGCTGACCAGAAGCTCTCGGGGTGTGCGAGAGCACGTGGGCGGACGAAGAGAGAGCAGTAGGAGTAGCGGTGTTGTCTGTGGTGATCCATGTTTCCGTCAGAGCCAAGAAGTCGAGGGACTGGAGGGGGGCATAGGCTGAGATGAACTCTGCCTTGTTGGCCGCAGATCGGCAATTCCAGAGGCTACCGGAGACCTGGAACTCCACGTGGGTCGTGCGCGCTGGGACCACCAGATTAGGGTGGCCGCGGCCATGCGGTGTGGAGCGTTTGTATGGTCTGTGCAGAGAGGAGAGAACAGGGATAGACAGACACATAGTTGACAGGCTAGAGAAGAGGCTACGCTAATGCAGAGGAGATTGGAATGACAAGTGGACTACACGTCTCGAATGTTCAGAAAGTTAAGCTTACGTAGCAAGAATCTAATTGACTAAAATGATTAAAATGATACAGTACTGCTGAGGTAGGCTAGCTGCGTTGTTGACACTACCCTAATCAAGTCGTTCCGTTGAGTGTGAAGTTTCTACAATGCTGCTTTTCGGGGGCTAGCTGGCTAGCTAGCAGTGTTGGTTACGTTACGTTGCGTTAGGAGAACGACAATAGCTGGCTAGCTAACCTAGAAAATCGCTCTAGACTACACAATTATCTTTGAAACAAAGACGGCTATGTAGCTAGCTATGTAGCTAGCTACGATCAAACAAATCACACCGTTGGGACTGTAATGAAATGAAATGAAAATATGATACTACCTGTGGAGCGAAGCGGAATGCGACCGGAATACGAAAGTTCTATTCAGTAGACGTTGGCTGGCTATTGGCTAGCTAGGAGTGTCTCCTACGTTAAGGACGACAAAATAGCTGGCTAGCTAACCTCGGTAAATTAAGATAATCAGTCTAAGACTACACATTCTAACTACAAAATTATCTTGGATACGAAGACAGCAAAGACAACTATGTAGCTAGCTAATACTACACTAATCAAGTTGTTCAGTTGAGTGTGATAGTTACTACAGTGCTACGGTAGACGGTGAACGTGTTGGGCAGATAGGAGACGACGAAATACGATAATTACGCAATTATCTTTGATACAACGACGACTATGTAGCTAGCTAAGAAGAAATTGCTAAGATTAGACAAATCAGACCGTTGTACTATAATGAGATGTAATGAAATGTTATACAACCTGCAGACCGAAGCGCGGATGCGACCGGAAGTCGGTCTTGGCTGACACAAACCCTGCCTAAAACCCCAAACTGCAAGCACTGCAGATGTAGAGGCACGGTGGCTAGGAAAAACTCCCTAGAAAGGCAGGAACCTAGCAATAAACCTAGAGAGGAACCAGGCTCTGAGCGGTGGCCAGTCCTCTTCTGGCTGTGACGGGTGGAGATTATAACAGTACATGGCCAAGTTGTTCAAACGTTCATAGATGACCAGCAGGGTCAAATAATAATAATCACAGTGGTTGTAGAGGGTGCAACAGGTCAGCACCTCAGGAGTAAATGTCAGTTGGCTTTTCATAGCCGATCGTTCAGAGTTATAGACAGCAGGTGTGATAGAGAGAGAGTCAAAAACAGCAGGTCCGGGACAAGGTAGCACATCCAGTGAACAGGTCAGGATTCCATAGCCTCATGCAAAACAGTTGAAACTGGAGCAGCAGCATGACCAGGTGGACTGGGGACAGCAAGGAGTCATCAGGCTAGGTAGTCCTGAGGCATGGTCCTAGGGCTCAGGTACTCAGAGAGAAAGAAAGAGAGAGGGAATTAGAGGGAGCATACTTGAATTCTCCCAGGACACCGGATAAGACAGGAGAAATACTCCAGATATAACAGACTGAACCTAGCCCCCCGACACATAAACTACTGCAGCATAAATACTGGAGGCTGAGACAGGAGGGGTCGGGAGATACTGTGGCCCCATCCGATGATACCCCCGGACAGGGCCAAACAGGCAGTAACCCCACCCACTTTGCCAAAGCACAGCCCCGACACCACTAGAGGGATATCTTCAACCACCAACTTACCATCCTGAGACAAGGCAGAGTATAGCCCACAAAGATGTCCGCCACGACACAACCCAAGGGGGGCTGCCAACCCAGACAGCAAGATCACGTCAGTGACTCAACCCACTCAAGTGACACACCCCTCCTAGGGACGGCATGGAAGAGCACCAGTAAGCCAGTGACTCAGCCCCCGTAATAGGGTTAGAGGCAGAGAATCCTAGTGGAGAAAGTGGAACCGGCCAGGCAGAGATAGCACAGGTGGTTCGTCGCTCCAGTGCCTTTCCGTTCACCTTCACACCCCTGGGCCAGACTACACTCAATCATCGGACCTACTGAAGAGATGAGTCTTCAATAAAGACTTAAAGGTCGAGACCAAGTCTGCATCTCTCACATGGATAGGCAGACCATTCCATAAAAATGGAGATCTATAGGAGAAAGCCCTGCCTCCAGCTGTTTGCTTTGAAATTCTAGAGATAATAAGGAGGCCTGCGTCTTGTGACTGTAGCGTACGTGTAGGTATGTACGGCAGGACCAAATCGGAAAGATGGGTAGGAGCAAGCCAATGTAATGCTTTGTAGGTTAGCAGTAAAACCTCAAGTATTAAAACACTTGAGTGTCTCCCTTGATCCTAGGTCCTGGCAGTGTTGTGCAAACTCAGGACAATTCAGCTTTGCAGAAATACGCAGATTTATAGACGAGTCCATCATTTGCTTTCTAATGATCAGGATTTTATGAACCTCTACCTGCCCTTTGCCTGCCCCTTTGTTATAATAAATATTCTGAGAACCAAACTATCTGCCTCCTGTGTCTGCATTTGGGTCATATCCTGAGTCTTGATAGTACGAACTGGCCATGACTGACCCAGCAGACTCTGACCATCTCCCCAACGCTGGCTCTTTCAAAGAAGCTGCCATTGGAAGACACAAGGTGTTATTTCAAACCCTTATGAAGGACTCCAGACCTTGGTGGGACGCCATGACCACGCTTTCACTGCATTGCTGGAACAATTCCCGGATTATCTGCTAGGCAGCGAGCCACAGCAACCCTGGTTATCTCCTCCGAAGCGCTACGCTGGAGATCCATAAACCTGCCGGGCGTTTCTCTCCCATTGCTCCCTCATCTTCGAGCTGCAGCCATCTTCGTTCCCCTCGGATTGCTCAAAAATAGTGTACCCGATAAAGCTGATGTCCGGGAGGGCACTCGCCTGGGCTACGGCGGTGTGGAAGCAACAATCCACCATTTGCCTCAATCTGGAGGAGTTTGTAACAGAGTTTAGAATGTTGTTCAATTATCCGTCGTACGGGAGAGAGGCTGCTCCGGCGCAGGGATCTTTTTTGTGGAGAAGGACAAAACCCTGCGCCTGTGTATCGACTATCAGGGCCTTAAAACATGTTGGTATTACAGACTCGGACAGGGAGAGGTTGAAAATGTCAGTGAAGACACTTGCCAGTTGTTCAGCGCATGCTCGCAGTACACGTCCTAGATAATCCCTGCGGCCTTGTGAATGTTGACCTGTTTAAAGGTTTTACTTACATCGGCTGCAGAGAGCGTGATCACACACTCTTCCGAAAGAGCTGATGCTCTCATGCGTGTTTCAGTCTTTTTTGCCTTGAAGTGAGCATAGAAGTAGTTTAGCTTGTCTGGTAGGCTCGTGTCACTGGGCAGCTCTCGGCTGTGCTTCCCTTTGTCTGTAATGGTTTGCGAGCTCTGCCACATCCGACGAGCGTCAGAGCCGTAGTATGTAGTATGATTCAATCTTAGTCCTGTATTGACGCTTTGCCTGTTTGATGTTTCGTGTCATGGAGCATAGCGGGATTTCCTATCAGCTTCCGGGTTAGAGTCCCGCTCCTTGAAAGCAGCAGCTCTAGCCTTCAGCTCAGTGCGGATGTTGCCTGGACTTATTGATGAAGCCAATGACTGATGTGGTGTACTCCTCAATGTCATCGGAGGAATCCCGGAACATATTCCAGTCTGTGCTAGCAAAACAGTCCTGTAGTTTAGCATCTGCTTCACCTGACCACTTTTTTATTGGTCTAGTCACTGGTGTTCCTGCTTTAATTATTGCTTGTGAGCAGGATTCAGGAGGATAGAATTATGGTCAGTTTGGTCAAAACTCTCTAGGAGGTAGTGTGGTCTACTTTTTATCATGAGATACTCGACCTCAGGCAAGCAATAGCTCGAGACTTCCTTAGATATCTTGCACCAGTTGTTATTTCCAAACATACATAGTCCGCCGCCACTTGTCTGCTCATTCAGCAAAGTCTCCTTGAAGCATAAGATATTACAGTTTTGAATGTCCCCTTGGTAGTTTAATCTTCCGCATAGGTCATCTATTTTATTGTCCAAAGATTGCACGTTTGCTAGCAGAATGGAAGGAAGTGTGGGTTTATTCGATCGCCTACAAATTCTCAGAAGGCAGCCCACCCTCCGGCCCCTTTTTCTCCGCATCCTCTTCATGCAAATCACGGGGATCTGGGCCTGTTCCCGAGAAAGCAGTATATTGTTCGCTTCGGCCTCGTCAGACTATAGGAAAAAAAGGATTCTGCCAGTCCGTGTTGAGTAATCGCAGTCCTGATGTCCAGAAGTTATTTTTGGCCATAAGAGACGGTAGCAGCAACATTATGTACAAAATAAGTACAAATTTAAGTTACAAACAACGCAAATAAATAAACAAAAAAACACAATTGGTTGGGGGCACGTAAAACGTCTGCCTTCTTCTCCGGCGCCATCTTTTTCTTACATATAAAACTTTATTTGTTCATTGAAAATTGTGAATAACTCACCACAGGTTAATGAGAAGGGTTTTCTTTGAATTTTTTATTTTACCTTTATTTTACTAGGCAAGTTCGTTAAGAACAAATTCTTATTCTCAATGAGAACCTAGGAACAGTGGGTTAACTGCCTGTTCAGGGGCAGAACAACAGATTTGTACATTGTCAGCTCAGGGGTTTGAACTTGCAACCTTCTGGTTACTAGGCCAACACTCTAACCACTAAGCTACCCTGCCGCCCCAAGTGAGGAAACCTATTCTCGTCTACTTTGTCTTGAAGGCAAAAGCGCCATAAACTCACAGTATAACTGGCAGACTCTGTAACAGCATGTTACCTCACCAACAGTTCTCCCTGAATGAGGAGAACGGGCATCCTAAAATGACCTGGGCTAACCTGGCATAAAGCATTCACAGCACATCTTCAATGAACAGCGATAATAAACACCCCTTAAACGGGACATACCAGGCAAGAGAAGCTCTCAACCTGTGGCTAAATCCATGAATTCAACTGTGCGCACCAACCTTGAAGGAGCAAGTTCAGAGCAGCGCTGAGTAGAGACAAGTTGGCGAGAAAACCAAAACAAATATGAAGCTAAACATTGCTAAATTACTGATATGATTACCAGAATCTGGTGTTTGTTTTAAGTTGACAAAACACAATTATTAACTTCTTCATTCTCTCTGGTAAATATTAGATACACGAAAACGAAATATTTGAAATCTGTCCCAACTCCCAGATCACATAGATTTATATCATAGGTTCATACAATTGTAATCCCTGACCTTTCTCTGTTTGTTCACTTTTGTGAAACTGTTGTCACTGACAATTGATGTGTAGTAATTCCTATTTCTTAAATATAATTTGAACAACCACAATAATAACAATAAAACATTGTAATATGATATTTTTCACTGCACTATGAATGTGAAAATGTAATACATTTTACAATAATCTAGCTGTTATTCTAAATATGATAGTTTGTAGACCATATTCTCCAGCCCAGGAATAGCAGTCTTCAGTTATAGTGTTCTGTTTTACTTCTCTGTGGGCCCATGTGGCCTAACACAACTAGAGTAATGATCACAAACACAGGCATAGACTAGTGTTATCTCCATGTCTTTCCAATAGAACATGTTTGGGACAGATATTGTGCAGATATGACCCTTATCTGCTGAACCTTCACACTTAGTTTGTGTGTGCAAAATGTGCATGGGTCTGTCCCTGCGTGCGCACACGCGTGGTGTGTGTGCACCCATGTGTGTGTGTAAATGTGAAATTGATTGGGGCAGATGTTGCAGATGGCCAATGCTACAGATGGTCAGTCCTGTGCTGTGCTGTCCTGTGTTGTCTTGGCTGGCTGGTCATTAGACATGCAGGCATCTCTGTCCTCCTCTCCTTTCTTGAGGCTCTCCAGCTGCTACTGCCATTGTTCCTTCATGCTTGTGTGTGTGTGTGTGTGTGCACACAATGTGTATGTTTGAGAAAGGTCTAGCAGGTTTGAGTCTTTGTGGTTGTGTAACTAAGCCAGTGTTTATATGAGCATAAGACAGGGAGAGAAGAAAGTGTGTCAAGTCTACAATAAATGTGGGTCTTATGTGTAATTTATGTTCAGAGATGGGCAAAAATGACTAAATACAATTACAAAATACCATAAAGATCAATGTATCAAAATAAACTATAAAATACTTGTATTTTGAAATGTATTGAATTAAAATACATGTATTTTGTATTTTAAAATACAGTCAGCCCGAACCTCAACAACATTCTCAGTAGTGTTTACAGAAACTGTGACTGTGATATGTTGTTGTTTATTACTTTAGTTGAATGCACTGACTGGAAGTCACTCTGGATCATGTCTGCTAAATGACCAAAATGTATATGTATTATATGTGAAAATAACACCAAAATGAACTGCAAAGCACACTGGGTATTATTAATCGCCTTGTTTCGGGGCAGAGCTCATTAGAATAATATTCAGCATGCTTTGCAATTTTTCATTTTTTCATATACATTTATATTTAGTTAATTGGGGCGGCAGGGTAGCCTAGTGGTTAGAGCGTTGGACTAGTAACTGGAAGGTTGCAAGTTCAAACCCCCGAGCTGACAAGGTAGAAATCTGTCGTTCTGCCCCTGAACAGGCAGTTAACCCACTGTTCCTAGGCCGTTATTGTAAATAAGATTGTTCTTGACTGACTTGCCTAGTTAAAATAAAATAAATAAATACAAATTCAGCAGACACTCTTATCACACCATGGTGCCATCAGACTTCTGATACCAATATAGGGTGAAAGGAGACCACAAAATGTCAACCACTATTAAAAATGGTGTAGAAAAGCAGTGTTGTAGTCAAGTCATTAAACCTCAAGTCTGAGTCTTGCCCGAAGTCCCCTGTGCCCAAGTCTGAGTCACTGGGTCTGAACTTATCAAGAAATACGACATTAGTGTTGATATATATGCATATAAATGAAGGATTCATGAATCTTTATATGTATTTTGGTTACTGCTGTTTTTTTTTGCTAAGTGTGTACGATCCATATGTCAGACGACGGCAAGGATGAGGCATGAGGGGGGCTGTTCTAACAATTCTGGCAGGTGTCCTGGCCCTCTGTTCTGACCCTGTCCTTCTTCTGGCCTTCTGGCCCCAACACTCATTAAATGGCGAAACGACAGAACCTCCTGTTGCTCTGGGGCATCTTAAGACATGGCGTGTGTGTGTGTGTGTGTGCCTATGTGGTGAGGGCTGCTTCTTAAGATCGGGGCCAAAGGTCAGACAATAGGATGGCTTGTCAGGGAAGTGCTATTGTTAGTCTCAAGACAACCACAGACACGCCAGACGATATGGCCTGCTGTCACTGAGTGTGTACAACATGTCTGCTGTGCCACGCGTCAGGGAGCGCTCTCTGCTGTCTCTATCATCCACTCTTTTTTAACATCTTTTTCAAATTTCACCTTTATTTATTCTTTACCTCATTTGCTTTCTCTTCTACCCTCTCCTTTTTTCATCTCTCTTCTCATTGCAGTCTCTCTTTCCTCATAGTCTGCCTGATGATGTCATGGTCATTGTGGTCTCATTGTGTTACAGCAGTGTTATTGTGTTTCACTGCTTAATTCACTTAGTGGGTTTTTCAGTCGATAGTAATGGGTAAGGGGATTGTTTCGTGGTTTTTATAAATGACGTTATTAACATTTATCACATTTAAAATGGCTGTTGACAATTATTTAGACATATAGCACATTCATTAACCCTGAGAGTCAGCAAATAATAACAAGCCTTTGTTTCATGGTGCAACAAAGAGTCCAGAGAGGGTCATCTCCTCCATGAATCTGTCCTGTGTGTGTGTTTGTGTCAGGCCTGTGTGTGTGTGTGTGTGTGTGTGTGTGTGTGTGTGTGTGTGTCAGGGCTGTGTGTGGACCTTCTGATGCTGCTGACAGATTGACAGGAAGCTGTTTGTGAGAGGGGGGTGGAGTAGCCTTGTAATTACCAGACTACTGATTACTTCTGCAGCGAACATTCATGTAAGCTCGCAAGATCAAGCAGCTTGTGAGGCTAGGGGTGGATAGGAGTGTGGCGCATCACTGTAGTCATGACAACTCTTACCCAATTACCGGCTAGGCTTGCTCCTCTCTCTCTCTCTGTCTGGACTAGATAATTTTTTGGTCTCCGTCTGTTTTTCTGACGTTCACGTAACAGGAGTTGGGAGGGTTGTTGTGTAGTGTGATAACACCTCAGAACCAGCTGAGCACAAAGGTCGTTTGGTGAGCGGTCACATCTCAGTCACAGAGTCAAGCATCCTGGTCTTACAATGTGAGCGGTCACGTCTCAGTCACAGAGTCAAGCATCCTGGTCTTACAGAGTGAGCGGTCACGTCTCAGTCACAGAGTCAAGTATCCTGGCCTTACAGAGTGAGCGGTCACATCTCAGTCACAGAGTCAAGCATCCTGGTCTTACAGAGTGAGCGGTCACGTCTCAGTCACAGAGTCAAGCATCCTGGTCTTACAGAGTGAGCGGTCACGTCTCGGTCACAGAGTCAAGCATCCTGGTCTTACAGAGTGAGCGGTCACATCTCAGTCACAGAGTCAAGCATCCTGGTCTTACAGAGTGAGCGGTCACGTCTCGGTCACAAACAGAGTCAGACAATCCAGTCAGTCAGATCAGAACATCCTGGTTCTGAAGGGGTCGTGGCCCAGAGACGTGACTGTATCATTTATCTAAGAAGCCTGGACCGACTGTTCTTTCTCTAGTCAAATCCTGTTTTTACTCCTGATAGTGGATTATTGGACAGTCACCATGTCCACAGGTGTTATGGCCTCATTCATCATGTGGAGGAGTGTGTGTGTCTGTGTGTGCGTGTGTATGATTCATGTGTCCCTTGGCTGTCCTCTTGGTGCTTCATATAAAGCCCTGGAGATTAATGGAGAGAGGGCAGACCTCCAGGCCCTCCAGCAGAGCATTTACATTTACATTTAAGTCATTTAGCAGACGCTCTTATCCAGAGCGACTTACAAATTGGTGCATTCACCTTATGACATCCAGTGGAACAGTAGTGCATCTAAATCTTTTAAGGGGGGTGAGAGGGATTACTTTATCCTATCCTAGGTATTCCTTAAAGAGGTGGGGTTTCAGGTGTCTCCGGAAGGTGGTGATTGACTCCGCTGTCCTGGCGTCATGAGGGAGTTTGTTCCACCATTGGGGGGCCAGAGCAGCGAACAGTTTTGACTGGGCTGAGCGGGAACTGTACTTCCTCAGTGGTAGGGAGGCGAGGAGGCCAGAGGTGGATGAACGCAGTGCCCTTGTTTGGGTGTAGGGCCTGATCAGAGCCTGGAGGTACTGAGGTGCCGTTCCCCTCACAGCTCCGTAGGCAAGCACCATGGTCTTGTAGCGGATGCAAGCTTCAACTGGAAGCCAGTGGAGAGAGCGGAGGAGCGGGGTGACGTGAGAGAACTTGGGAAGGTTGAACACCAGACGGGCTGCGGCGTTCTGGATGAGTTGTAGGGTTTAATGGCACAGGCAGGGAGCCCAGCCAACAGCGAGTTGCAGTAATCCAGACGGGAGATGACAAGTGCCTGGATTAGGACCTGCGCCGCTTCCTGTATGAGGCAGGGTCGTACTCTGCGGATGTTGTAGAGCATGAACCTACAGGAACGGGCCACCACCTTGATGTTAGTTGAGAACGACAGGGTGTTGTCCAGGATCACGCCAAGGTTCTTAGCGCTCTGGGAGGAGGACACAATGGAGTTGTCAACCGTGATGGCGAGATCATGGAACGGGCAGTCCTTCCCCGGGAGGAAGAGCAGCTCCGTCTTGCCGAGGTTCAGCTTGAGGTGGTGATCCGTCATCCACACTGATATGTCTGCCAGACATGCAGAGATGCGATTCACCACCTGGTCATCAGAAGGGGGAAAGGAGAAGATTAATTGTGTGTCGTCTGCATAGCAATGATAGGAGAGACCATGTGAGGTTATGACAGAGCCAAGTGACTTGGTGTATAGCGAGAATAGGAGAGGGCCTAGAACAGAGCCCTGGGGGACACCAGTGGTGAGAGCACGTGGTGAGGAGACAGATTCTCGCCACGCCACCTGGTAGGAGCGACCTGTCAGGTAGGACGCAATCCAAGCGTGGGCCGCGCGCGCCGGAGATGCCCAACTCGGAGAGGGTGGAGAGGAGGATCTGATGGTTCACAGTATCGAAGGCAGCCGATAGGTCTAGAAGGATGAGAGCAGAGGAGAGAGAGTTAGCTTTAGCAGTGCGGAGCGCCTCCGTGATACAGAGAAGAGCAGTCTCAGTTGAATGACTAGTCTTGAAACCTGACTGATTTGGATCAAGAAGGTCATTCTGAGAGAGATAGCGGGAGAGCTGGCCAAGGACGGCACGTTCAAGAGTTTTGGAGAGAAAAGAAAGAAGGGATACTGGTCTGTAGTTGTTGACATCGGAGGGATCGAGTGTAGGTTTTTTCAGAAGGGGAGCAACTCTCGCTCTCTTGAAGACGGAAGGGACGTAGCCAGCGGTCAGGGATGAGTTGATGAGCGAGGTGGGGTAAGGGAGAAGGTCTCCGGAAATGGTCTGGAGAAGAGAGGAGGGGATAGGGTCAAGCGGGCAGGTTGTTGGGCGGCCGGCCGTCACAAGACGCGAGATTTCATCTGGAGAGAGAGGGAGAAAGAGGTCAGAGCACAGGGTAGGGCAGTGTGAGCAGAACCAGCGGTGTCGTTTGACTTAGCAAACGAGGATCGGATGTCGTCGACCTTCTTTTCAAAATGGTTGACGAAGTCATCTGCAGAGAGGGAGGAGGGGGGGGGGGGAGGAGGATTCAGGAGGGAGGAGAAGGTTGCAAAGAGCTTCCTAGGGTTAGAGGCAGATGCTTGGAATTTAGAGTGGTAGAAAGTGGCTTTAGCAGCAGAGAGAGAAGAGGAAAATGTAGAGAGGAGGGAGTGAAAGGATGTCAGGTCCGCAGGGAGGCGAGTTTTCCTCCATTTCCGCTCGGCTGCCCGCAGCCACACCACTATGTCCACTTTGGACATACTAT
The DNA here is from genome assembly GCF_034236695.1 of Oncorhynchus nerka. Taxonomy (NCBI): domain Eukaryota; kingdom Metazoa; phylum Chordata; class Actinopteri; order Salmoniformes; family Salmonidae; genus Oncorhynchus; species Oncorhynchus nerka. Next base: position 75,783,932 of record NC_088397.1, on the reverse strand, counting down.
AGCCTGCTGACCTGTTCCCTGCTGCCCTGGAGGTCATGTCCTGGAGTGATAGTGCTGCATGCTAGGTAGTGATGCTGTTTTATCTCTGGCTTTGTGCTAGATATTTGGCTTGGCCTACATGCAGTACAGGTCTGAAGTTCATCTTACTGGAGCAACAGCCATGTCAGGATAATACAACTGAAGAAAGCACCATTCATTTAACATGATATATAACCACACACACAGCCACCTAAACAGTAGCATGTTTCCTGGATGGACACATGACAAGCCATCAGACACTTTAAGTGTTTCACTGAGTCTGGGCAAAATGCCTGAGTTTATGCTTATTGGAACCACTGATGTTGTGTAAATGTTTTGACAGTCCGTCACAGTTTCATACGCCACACAGATGCTGACTGTAGAAACATCATTTTGATTTTGGTGATGTTGTGGTTGAACATTTTGTCTGCTTTTCAAGCGTCATCATTAGTAATCTGCGTTTACACACATCACGAACACAGACACACGCGCACACACATGCGGACACAGACACACACGCACTTGGCGTATCTCCTAACCCTGTTGTTAGTTGCTAATTAAGCTCCTCTGGCCAGTTGATTACTGAGAGACACCCTCCTCTCTGAGAGACATCCTCCTCTCTGAGAGACATCCTCCTCATCTGGGAGACATCCTCCTCTCTGGGAGACATCCTCCTCTCTGGGAGACATCCTCCTCTCTGAGAGACATCCTCCTCTCTGGGAGACATCCTCCTTTCTGGGAGACATCCTCCTCTCTGGGAGACATCCTCCTCTCTGAGAGACATCCTCCTCTCTGGGAGACATCCTCCTCTCTGAGAGACATCCTCCTCTCTGGGAGACATCCTCCTCTCTGAGAGACATCCTCCTCTCTGAGAGACATCCTCCTCTCTGAGAGACAAGACATCCTCCTCTCTGGGAGACATCCTCCTCTCTGAGAGACATCCTCCTCTCTGGCCAGTTGAAAGAAAGGGCCATCCTGTTTGTCCTCAGTGTTCTGCTACAGGGGTCTACACCGGGTTAATGATGGTAACTAGTGCTCTAAGTCTTTGTTTTTCTCTTTCTCTCTCTCTGCTCTGTTTAACAATTGTTTTCCTTGATCACAACTCTCTTTTTTATGTCTTTTTTCTCTTTAAAAAACAACAACACTATTTTCCTGTAAAATTCTGATGTCGGACTCATCTGTCTCTCTCTGTGTATCATGTCCCTCTATAACCCTCCAGCTCTCTGTGTGTTTTGTGTCCCTCTATCCCCCTCCAGCTCTCTCTGTGTTCCATGTCCCTCTATCTCCCTCCAGCTCTCTCTGTGTTCCATGTCCCTCTATCCCCCTCCAGCTCTCTCTGTGTTCCATGTCCCTCTATCTCCCTCCAGTTCTCTCTGTGTTCCATGTCCCTCTATCTCCCTCCAGCTCTCACCCTCATTTTTACTCCCTCCCTCTGTTCTTTCATTTCCTCCCTATCTCTGTAGCTCTAAATATTTAAACAGCTCAATTAGTGTGGTACCTGATTCCGATGAGAAGGGCCATTTTATACTGAACAAATTATACATGCAACATGTAGTGTGATGTCATGTCATGAGCTAAAGTAAAAGATTCCAGAAATGTTCTCAAAAATGTTGGGAACAAATTAGTTTACATCCCTGTTAGTGAGCATGGCTCCTTTGCAGAGATAATCCACCCAACTGACAAGTGTGGCATATCAAGAAGCTGATTTAACAGCATGATCATTACACAGGTGCGGCTTGTGCTGGGGACAATAAAAGGCCACTCTGAAGTGTGCAGTTTTGTCTTACAACACAATGCCACAGATTACTCAAATTTTGAGGGAGCGTGGAATTGGCATGTGGACTGCAGGATTGTCCACCAGAGCAGTTGCCAGAAAGCTGAATGTTAATTTCTCTACCATAAGTCGCTTCCAACATCGTTTTAGAGAGTTTGGCAGTATGTCCAACTGGCCTCACAACCGCAGACCACGTGTAACCACACCAGCCCAGGACCTCCACATCTGGCTTCTTCACCAGCAAGATTTTCTGAGACCAGCCACCAAGACAGCTGGTGAAACTGTAGGTTTGCACAACCAAAGAATTTCTGCACAAACTGTCAGAAACCATCTCAGGGAAGCTCATCTGCGTGCTCGTGGTCCTACCCAGGGACTTGACCTGACTGCAGTTGGGCGTCGTAACCAACTTCAGTGGGCAAATGCTCACCTTTGCTGGCCACTGGCACGCTGGAGAAGTCTGCTATCCGTTTTCAACTGTACCGGGAAGATGGCAGACAGTGTCGTGTGGGCTAGCGTTTTGATGATTTCAACATTGTAAACAGAGTGCCCCGTGGTGACTGTGGGGTTATGGTATGGGCAGGCAAAAGCTACGGAATAAATTAACACAATTGCTTTTTATCGATGTCAACTTGAATGCACAGAGATACTGTAACGAGATCCTGAGGCCCATTTTTGTGAAATTCATCCACCGCCATCACCTCATGTTTCAGCATGGTAATGCATGGCCCCATGTCACAAGGATCTGTACACAATTCCAGGAATCTGAAAATGTCCCAGTTCTTCCATGACCTGTATACTCACCAGAAATGTCACCCATTTGAACATGTTTGGGATGCTCTGGATCGACGTGTACGACAGCATGTTCCAGTTCCCACCAATATCCAGCAACTTCACATAGACATTGAAGATGAGTAGGACAACATTCCACAGGCCACAATCAACAGCCTGATCAACTCTATGTGAAGGAGATGTGTCGCACTGCATGATGCAAATTATGGTCTCCCCAGATACAGGCTGGTTACAGTATTACAACAATACTGAATGAACACTTATTTTAACTTAATATAATACATCAATAAAATCCATTTAGCCTCAAATAAATAATGAAACATGTTCAATTTGGTTTAAATAATGCAAAAACAAAGTGTTGGAGAAGAAAGTAAAAGTGCAATATGTGCCATGTAAGAAAGCTAACGTTTAAGTTCCTTGCTCAGAACATGAGAACATATGAAAGCTGGTGGTTCCTTTTAACATGAGTCTTCAATATTCCCAGGTAAGAAGTTTTAGGTTGTAGTTATTATAGGAATTATAGGACAATTTCTCTCTATACCATTTGTATTTCATATACCTTTGACTAATGGATGTTCTTATAGGCACTTTAGTATTGCCAGTGTAACAGTATAGCTTCCGTCCCTCTCCTCGTTCCTACCTGGGCTCGAACCAGGAACACATCGACAACAGCCACCCTCGAAGCAGCGTTACCCATGCAGAGCAAGGGGAATAACTACTCCAAGTCTCAGAGCGAGTGACGTTTGAAACGCTATTAGCGCGCACCCCGCTAACTAGCTAGCCATTTCACCTCGGTTACACCAGCCTAATCTCAGGAGTTGATAGGCTTGAAGTCATAAACAGCTCAATGCTTGAAGCACAGCGACGAGCTGCTGGAAAAACGCACGAAAGTGCTGTTTGAATGAATCCTTACGAGCCTGCTGGTGCCTACCACCGCTCAGTCAGACTGCTCTATCAAATATCAAATCATAGACTTAATTATAATATAACACACAGAAATACGAGCCCTAGGTCATTAATATGGTCGAATCCGGAAACTATCATCTCGAAAACAAGACGTTTATTCTTTCAGTGAAATACGGAACCGTTACGTATTTTATCTAACGGGTGTCTAAATATTCCTGTTACATTGCACAACCTTCAATGTTATCTCATAATTACGTAAAATTCTGGCAAATTAGGCGGCCCAAACTGTTGCATATACCCTGACTCTGCGTGCAAGGAACGCAAGAGAAGTGACACAATTTAACCTGGTTAATATTGCCTGCTGACCTGGATTTCTTTTAGCTAAATATGCAGTTTTAAAAATATATATTTCTGTGTATTGATTTTAAGAAAGGCATTGATGTTTATGGTTAGGTACACATTGGAGCAACGATACGCACCGCATCGATTATATGCAACACAGGACACGCTAGATAAACTAGTATTATCATCAACCATCTGTAGTTAACTAGTGATTATGATTGATTGATTGTTTTTTACAAGATAAGTTTAATGCTAGCTAGCAACTTACCTTGGCTTACTGCATTTGCGTAACAGGCAGGCTCCTCGTGGAGTGCAATGTAATCAGGTGGTTAGAGCGTTGGACTAGTTAACTGTAAGGTTGCAAGATTGAATCCCCGAACTGATAAGGTAAAAATCTGTCGTTCTGCCCCTGAACAAGGCAGTTAACCCACCGTTCCTAGGCCATCATTGAAAATGAGAATGTGTTCTTAACTGACTTGCCTCGTTAAATAAAGATTAAATAAAGGTGTAAAAAAAATACAAAATCGGTGTCCAAAAATACAGATTTCCGATTGTTATGAAAACTTGAAAAGGGCCCTAATTAATCTGCCATTCCGATTAATCGGTCGACCTCTAATACATAATAAGCTTGGACAATCTATTGGTCAGTCTCTTTTCCGCTCAAGTTTTTTCTTTTCTATTCTCTATATGCAAACCTTCACACAGATCCTCCATTGACCACCCCAATAACTTCTGGACTGGTTAACATAGATCCTCCATTGACCACCCCAATAACCTCTGGACTGGTTAACATAGATCCTCCATTGACCACCCCAATAACCTCTGGACTGGTTAACATAGATCCTCCATTGACCACCCCAATATCCTCTGGACTGGTTAACATAGATCCTCCATTGACCACCCCAATAACCTCTGGACTGGTTAACATAGATCCTCCATTGACCACCCCAATAACCTCTGGACTGGTTGACATAGATCCTCCATTGACCACCCCAATAACCTCTGGACTGGTTAACATAGATCTTCCATTGACCACCCCAATATCCTCTGGACTGGTTAACATAGATCCTCCATTGACCACCCCAATATCCTCTGGACTGGTTAACATAGATCCTCCATTGACCACCCCAATATCCTCTGGACTGGTTAACATAGATCCTCCATTGACCACCCCAATAACCTCTGGACTGGTAAACATAGATCCTCCATTGACCACCCCAATAACCTCTGAACTGGTAAACATAGATCCTCCATTGACCACCCCAATAACCTCTGGACTGGTTAACATAGATCCTCCATTGACCACCCCAATAACCTCTGGACTGGTTAACATAGATCCTCCATTGACCACCCCAATATCCTCTGGACTGGTTAACATAGATCCTCCATTGACCACCCCAATAACCTCTGGACTGGTAAACATAGATCCTCCATTGACCACCCCAATAACCTCTGAACTGGTAAACATAGATCCTCCATTGACCACCCCAATAACCTCTGGACTGGTTAACATAGGAGCCCACACTACAGATGTCAGCAGAGGAAGAAATGTGAGGCATTCTCCCTCCATCCTTGTGGCCTTTAGATAGACCCACTGTTGTTGACGTAGAGAGAGAGTGAGACATATTAGAGACACATATTTCCCTCAGATTACACAGATCCACAAAGAATTTTTAACGAAACCCAATTTAGCTAAACTCCCATATCTTCTGGGTGAAATACCAGTGTGCCATCACAGCAGCAAGATTTGTGACCTGTTGCCACAAGAAAAGGGCAACCAGTGAAGAACAAACACCATTGTAAATACAACCCATATTTATGCTTATTTATTTTCCCTTTTGTACTTTCACTATTTCACTATCTCTCTCTCTCTCTCTCTCTCTCTCTCTCTCTCTCTCTCTTTCAGCAGTCTCCCATAGCTCTGGGATGTGTTTGTTTGTCTGAAAGTGTACACTACAGATTTTTAAATGCCAACACAAAACCTTCTCTGGAGATACTGTAGTTTCGAAGGGCCACTGAACAGGCATTTTACTTGTCTGCAAGGAATGCGGGACTAACTTCCATCACTAGGTGACCAGAACCGTCAATCAACCATTCTCTCTTAAAAAGGTACTTTAAAGTTAGTTAAATACTGTGACTTACCATTACATTTTCCGCTAGGATTTTTGGAACAGAGGAGACTGATTAGTTGCCGTACTTCCGAGATCACAAACACTTGCATCTTTCATAGCGGGTTAGTGAGGGACGGAGAGAGAGGGGAGGGTCACAGTATAGGCAGGTCGGCCACCACGCAAACGGAGTCAGAACCTTGCACTAGGACTATCTATCGGCAATCAAAATCTCTATCTCGCTATAGAAAGCTGTATTTCACAATTTCTTGTCTTGCAATGTCTTCTAGTAAATCATGGCCTGTCATCAATGAATAGGCTAGGATATTCTACAAGCAACAGGCCGATGACTGAACACGCAGTCGCATCATTAGAGAAGAGCAGGCGAGCCAGCCGCACTGTGATTTGAATTTTGTGGGGGGGGAAAACAAAACATTGTTTTTCTGTTCGGTATTTTTCTTAGTGTGTGTGAGGGGGTTGGGGTAGGCTGTTGTTAGGTTAGCATACGGTTTAATCATATGTGAGGAGGGTCATTAGCATGTTACTGGTGGGAAGGGGTTATTGATTGGTTGGGTAAGGGTGATTGCATAAGGATAAGTGGAGATGAGAGCGGGAGTAGACAGACGGGAGGTGAAATGCCGGACGAGGTGAGGAGGTCAATAATCCATGACGCTACGGGGGGATATCTACCCACCCCCATCACCGCCCATCTCATTCACCCTCCAATCTCCTTTAACAAGAAAGTACTGCTTTCTCTACCCCCCACCCCTGTCCCGCTTCCTGTCCCCCTCTCCTCTTGCTGCTCTCTGTGACCTCCAGCCTACTCAAGACGCTGTTGGGGATATTTAACATGCCCCGGAGGCCTCTCTATGCTCTCTTAGATACACCTCGCACACACACCCTCGCTCCCTCTACGAACACACACATCCACCCTAACTGCCCCTAACTCATATGTATTCACCCCCTTTGCTATGAAGCCCCTAAATAAGCTCTGGTGCAACCAATTACCTTCAGAAGTCACATAATTAGTTCAATAAAGTCCACCTGTGTGCAATCTAAGTGTCACATGATCTGTCACATAATCTCTGCAACACCACTAAGCAAGGGGCACCACCAAGCAAGCAGCACCATGAAGACCAAGGAGCTCTCTAAACAGGTCAGGGACAAAGTTGGGGAGAAGTACAGATCTGTCACGACTTCCGCTGACGTCGGTCCCTCTCCGGTCCCTCTCAGTTCGGGCGGCGTTCGGCGGTCGACGTCACCGGCCTTCTAGCCATCGCCGATCCACTTTTCATTATCCATTTGTTTTGTCTTTGTCTTTCATACCTGGTTTCAATCCCCCAATTACTTGTTCATTATTGAACCCTCTGTTCCCCCATGTTTGTTTGTGAGTAAATGTTTATTGTATTGCGGTCCGTATTTGTGGCCTTGTATTTATACGACTTGTATTTTGTAAACATTATTATATGTTCATTATGTTCCCCGGTGATGCGTTGGGCAGACCACACCACCCTCTGTAGAGCCCTGCGGTTGCAGATGGTGTAGTTACCGTACCAGTCAGGCCTTAGTGGCCAAGCAGAATTTCTTCAGCCGCCTGAGGTTGAAGAGGGTCTGATGCACCTTCTTCACCATACTGTCTGTGTGGATGGGCCATTTCAGATTGTCAGTGATGTGTACAACGAGGAACTTGAAGTATTTCAAGTGCTCCCTCCTGCTGTCTCCTGAAATCTAAGATTAGCTCCATTGTTTTGTTGAGGTTGAGGGATAGGTTATTTTCCTGGCACCACTCCACCTGGGCCCTCACCTCTTCCCTGTGGGCTGTCTCGTCGTCGTTGGTAATCAGGCCTACCACGTTTGTGTCATCTGCAAACTTGATGATTGAGTTGGAGAGTACAGGAGGGGGCTGAGCATCAGCGAAGTGTTGAGTGTGTGTGATCCTGTGTTGAGGATCAGCGAAGTGGTGTTTCCGACCTTTACCACCTGGGGGCGGCCCATCAGGATGTCCAGGACCCAGTTGCACAAGACGGGGTTCAGACCCAGGGCCCCAAGATTAATGATGAGCTTGGAGGGTACTATGGTGTTGAAGGCTGAGGTGTAGTCAATGAACAGCGTTCTTACATACGTATTTATTTTGTCCAGATGGGATAGGGCAGTGTGCAGTTCGATGGTGATTGTGTCATCTGTGTATCTATTGGGGCGGTAAGCAAATTGAAGTGGGTCTAGGGTGACAGATAAAGTGGAGGTGATATAAGCCTTAACTAGCCTCTTAAAGCACTTCATGATAAAAGAAGTGAGTGCTACGGGGCGATAGTCATTTAGTTCAGTTATCTTCGCTTTCTTGGGTACAGGAACAATGGTGGACATATTATAGCAAGTGGGGACAACAGACTGGGATAGGGAGAGATTGAACATGTCTGTAAACACTCCAGTCAGCTGGTCTGCTCATGCTCTGAGGACGTGGCTAGGGATGCCGTCTGGGCCGGCAGCCTTGCGAGTGTTAACACGCTTAAATGTCTTACTCATGTCAGCCAAGGGGAACGAAAGCTCAAAGTGGGCAAAGAAGGTGTTTAGCTTGTCCGGGAGCAAGACTTCTGTGTTTTCCCTTTATAATTGGTGATTGTCCGGAGTCCCTGCCATATACGTCATGTGCCTGAGCCATTGAATTGCGACTCCACTTTGTCTCTGTACTGACATTTTGATTGCCTTATGAAGGGCATATCTGGACTGTTTGTACTCAACCATATTCCCAGCCACCTTGCTGTTGTTAAATGCGGTGGTTTGCACTTTCAGTTTTGCTCAAGTGATGCTATCTAGCCACGGTTTTTGGTTTGGGTAGATTTGAATAGTCACAGTGATGAACTCCGTCACCATGTCTGTGTATACGTTAATGTTATTCTCAGAGGCAACCCGGAACATATCAAAACAATATTGAAGCATGGATTCCGATTGGTCAGACCAGCGTTTAACAGTCCTTACCACGGGTACTTCCCGTTTGAGTTTCAGCCTATGGGAAGGGAGGAGCAGCATGGAGGCATGGTCTGATAAACATACACCCACCCACGCGATCTCTCTGGCCTGCCTGACCCCTCCAGTCGTGGAAGGGTTGGCCATGACAGTGCTGTAATCCCTCCCAGCTGAGGTTCATCCTCGATGGGCTACATCTCCAGCTACGCCTGGGAGGATGGAACTGTGTGTGTGTGTGTGTGTGTGTGTGTGTGTGTGTGTGTGTGTGGGCAAGTGTTAATGTGTGTGTTTGTTCGTGGTCTGTGTTCACGCATGATTGTCTGTGTCTTTATATAGGAGTATGAGTATGCTCTGCATGTGTTTTCACCATGACGTGTGTTTAGGCTTTTATGTGGTCATGTATGTATGTATGTGTGTGTGCTTGAGCGTGCTTGTGTGTAGATGCATTTGTGTGTCTTTGGCTGGGTTTGGCTGTGTGTGTGTGTGTGTGTGTGTGTGTGTGTGTGTGTGTGTGTGTGTGTGTGTTTGTGTGTGTGTGTAAGCTGTAGGTGTGTATTTATCTGTGAGCGAGCCTCCGTGGGTGCGTGTGTGTGTCCGTTCAAGCAGTGGAGCGTGTTTTCCCTGGGGCTAATTAATCATTCATGAGGTGGGCATGGAGAAGGCAAGGGGGCGGTGGCAGATGGAGGAGCTGTGTGTGTGTGTGTGTGTGTGTGTGTGTGTGTGTGTGTGTGTGTGTGTGTGTGTGTGTGTGTGTGTGTGTGGAACGAGTCAGAGCTAGGAGGACAGAGAGAGAGAGTGAAGCAGTATTTCACCTGGTCAGGAAACCGTCTCCAAAAGAGGTAACTTGTCTCTCTTTAGAGGTGTGTGTGTGTGTTGAGCTGTCTGTGCAGAGGCTTTTGTTAGCGAGCTCTGCTCATATTTTTCTCATGGCTACACATGTTCACTCTACCGTGCTTTATAGGATTTTAAAATATGATTTTTAGTTGTAAAAACTGTTTCTGATTGTCCTCTTGTTGATATTTTCGTACAATAATGTTGTCATTCATGAACATGAAAAATCCTTCCAAATCGTCTTTTGTGGAATATTGAAATGGTTTCCATCAAACTGGTCCATTTGTCATTGTCCAACACAAAAGCTGTTTTATTTCTTCTTTTTAATCAGCTTGTAATCAATCATCTGAGCAATGAGGTGGTTAGTTTGTCTATCTTGTGTATTCTGTCATTTGTCCGTCACATAATTGTATGGTGGTTTGCTATATTGTAAGTTTTGTAAGACAAAAATGACATTTATAACATTTATTAGCAGTGTGTGTAGCAGTGTCAATACTACCAGATACACACACACACTCTTAATGTGTCTGACACAGTTGATTGCTGGTATTGACAAGTGTACATGTCACTGCTGCCCTTTGCCCATCATACTCTGTCTCTTTAAAGGGGCAATCCGCAGTTGAAACCATAATAAATACATTTCCCTGCCTTTGTTTTGGTAAAAAGCTGAGGGATGGGCCTAGTGAAATGTAACCACTCTCAAATTGATAGACAGAGCTATGGATGCAAGGACTAACCATCCAAGATATCAAAATGATAGTTTTAAGCGTTTTGAAGCTATAAAGTGTTTGTTTAAATTTACAATGTTTACAAATATTAGAATAGAACAAGCTTATATTTTTGGTTCTGATGGGGTTTGACTGTTGAACTAAGCTCAATAGGCATTTATAAGTTATATTCTTCAATAATCAATTGGTATATACAATTAATTTATAAGTTATATTCTTTAATAATCAATTGGCATATAACATTAATTTATAAGTTATAGACTTTAATAATCAATTGGTATATATCATTCATTTATAAGTTATAGACTTTAATAATCAATTGGTATATATCATTCATTTATAAGTTATAGACTTTAATAATCAATTGGTATATATCATTCATTTATAAGTTATAGACTTTAAGAATCAATTGGTATATATCATTCATTTACAAAAGTAAAATAAATGGATGTAGCAGCTGCAGATTGCCCCTTTATCATCCATACTCTGTCTGTCTATACTGAGTGTCTGCTGTGTTGGTGTGTTCTGTGTATGACTACATTGTAAGTCGCTCTGGATAAGAGCGTCTGCTAAATGACTTAAATGTAAATGTAATGGCTACTCCTGTCTCTCTGTTGATGGTTGGTGATGCCATTGTCATGAGAATGTGAATGTGAGTGTGTTCGTGGGAATCTATGTGTGTGTGTGTGTGTGTGTGTGTGTGAATGTGAGTGTGTGTGTGGGAATCTGAGTGTGTGTGTGTGAATGTGAGTGTGAGTGTGTGTGTGGGAATCTGAGTGTGTGTGTGTGTGTGTGTGTGTGTGTGTGTGTGTGTGTGTGAGAATCTGAGTGTGTGAGTGTGTGTGTGTGTGTGTGTGGGAATCTGAGTGTGTGTGTGAGTGTGTGTGTGTGTGGGAATCTGAGTGTGTGTGTGTGTGTGAGTGTGTGTGTGTGAGTGTGTGTGTGTGTGTGTGTGTGTGTGAATGTGAGTGTGTGTGTGTGAGTGTGTGTGTGTGTGTGTGTGTGTGTGTGTGGGGAATCTGAGTGTGTGTGTGTGTGTGGGAATCTGAGTGTGTGTGTGTGTGTGTGTGTGTGTGTGTGTGTGTGTGTGTGTGTGTGTGTGTGTGTGTGTGTGTGTGTGTGTGTGTATGTGTGAGTGTGTGTGTGTGTGTGTGTGTGGGAATCTGAGTGTGTGTGTGTGTGTGTGTGTGTGTGTGTGTGGGAATCTGAGTGTGTGTGTGTGTGTGTGTGTGTGTGTGTGTGTGTGTGTGTGTGTGTGTGTGTGTGTATGTGTGTGTGAATGTGAGTGTGTGTGTGGGAATCTGAGTGTGTGTGTGTGTGAATGTGAGTGTGTGTGTGGGAATCTGAGTGTGTGTGAATGTGAGTGTGAGTGTGCGCATGTGCGTGTAAGTGCATTTACCTGCTGCTGGATTCTTGTCTCTCCCAGTGTGTTTGGTCTGCTGTCAGTATTGATGCAAGTGTGTGTGTGTGTGTGTGTGTGTGTGTGTGTGTGTGTGTGTGTGTGTGTGTGTGTGTGTGTGTGTGTGTGTGTGTGTGTGTGTGTGTGTGTGCGTGGGAATCTGTGTTCTGTGTTGTCAGCGGTGTTCCAACTTTGAGATGCTGTCAGAAAAATGGGAGTTCTTTGTGTTAGAACGCCTTATCTGACCATTAGTCAGTCGGACACACACACACGTTTGTTTTACTCTCTTTGTGGAGACCAATTGATTCCCATTTAAAATCCTAGGGTGTTTCTCAAAATGCAGGGTCGGAGTATGAGTCTAAATAAAAGTTTTGAAGCATGCATCGATGCAAGCTTCAATGGAAAGTATGCCACAAAATATTAAGCAATTATGTACAAAATTACACATGAGCTGAAGCGAGAGAAAATACACTCTGACTTCGGAATGGAATGTTGCCTATTCACTTCCTATATGTTGCCTGACTACAACATTTTATCTTGATATGTTAATAAATACATTGTGTTAATTTTGGCATGTTTACCCATAATATGTCAATAGGGGTAACTGGCTAGCTACTAGTACTGTTAGCTAGCCAGATAGCCATGAATAATTCTTAGCTAGCTAGCCATAATGAATTGCCTTCTATCTTGCATAATGTTAGTTAATATTAGGTCATTTTTGCCTTCTATACTATTTGGCTAGCTCCATTATTATGATTCACATATAGCTAACTGATAGTTATGAAGTAAAACGGTTGCTTTGTGTTCGTATATCTTGTTTCGTCTCTATTGCCATTATTGTCCAGTGAATGGGTACCGCAAGTCCATAGTAAGTCAATAAGGCTAACTAGTTAGCTAGCAAGCCACAAAGAATTGGTTCACGAAAAATGTACATCTACCATACAATTCTGTACAATTGACCTTATTTTAGAGTTCAAAAAACATAATACTTCCAGATCAACTGTAATATCAATACCATTGTAAAGGACCATTTCTCCCCTTTCCAACAAAACCAATGACGAGCCCTTCATGATGCCCATCTCTGCATGATTCAAGAAGGCAATGAGCTCCGCCGGTCTTTTAGAAATGACGGGTGCGGAAGCAACATCTATTGCGTCATAGTGAAAGGCAGAGAGACTCTACCGTTCAAAAGTTTTGGGACACTTAGAAATGTTCTTGTTTTTGAAAGAAAAGCAAATTTTTTGTTCATTAAAATAACATCAAATTGATCAAAAATACAGTGTAGACATTGTTAATGTTGTAAATTGTAGCTGGAAACGGTATATTTTTTTTATGGAATATCTTCATAGGCGTACAGAGGTCCAAACAGCATTTTTCACCCGATCTGTCCAACTTATCACCTTATCACCTCTGAAATGTAAATAAAACACAAGAGTTTATATAAGGTGTCATTACATACCTATTTGAAGGTCTGTGTTGAATTTAAATCGCGTTTTTAGGGCGATGCTGAAGTTATCTTCAGAAGTAAACAGCGGCTGTCGTGGCTTGATGGCTTGCACTGATGATGCAAAAAATGACTAGGTATCTCCCCTGTCTCTGTCCCTGTCCCTGTCTCTGTCCCTGTCCCTGTCCCCGTCCCCGCCCCTGTCCCCGTCCCCGCCCCTGTCCCCGCCCCTGTCCCCGTCCCTGTCTCCGTCCCTGTCCCTGCCCCTGCCCCTGTCCCCGCCCCGTCCCCGTCCCCGTCCCCGTCCCCCTGTCCCCGCCCCTGTCCCCCCGCCCCGCCCCTGTCCCTGTCCCCTGTCCCCCCGCCCCTGTCCCCGCCCCTGTCCCCGCCCCTGTCCCCGCCCCCGTCCCCGCCCCTGCCCCTGTCCCCGCCCCTGTCCCCGCCCCTGTCCCCGTCCCTGTCTCCGTCCCTGTCCCCGCCCCTGCCCCTGTCCCCGCCCCTGTCCCCGTCCCCGCCCCTGTCCCGGTCCCGGTCTTGTTTTTAAACAGCGACAGAAGCTCTACACCTGGTGGAGAGAGGCTGTAAGACACAGAATGAGTTGCTTTATGCGTGCTGTTCATTACGTCATGACACAATTTAACGTACAGCGTCGGAGGTGTCAGTTTTTTCAACTTTTCTCCAATACTATTGGACCATTACCATGTCAATCAATGCTTGAATAGAAATGTAATTCACACCCCAGATGTTGATGTCAACACAGTCGCTTCAGTCCCATTAGTTTTCATTGCAGCCTCATTTGAATGTTGCAATTGCGCAAATTTGTACGGAATGGGGTTAGTCACCGTTATATGATTATAATGGTCATAATGCTTTTTGACACAGTCATAAAGTGTATTTTCTTGGTCCAAGTAAAGTGACACAGGAAGGTCATAATGCTTCATGACAGTATCATAAAGTGTATTTTATGCAAGTTATTTAAAATATGATTTAAAAAAACAACTGTAAAAATTCATTACAACAACAACAACAAAGGACTGTTACACAGGGCTTCTTAGAAAGTGTGTGTGATATGACAGAGGACTGTTACACAGGGCTTCTTAGTGTGTGTGATATGACAGAGGACTGTTACACAGGGCTTCTTAGAAAGTGTGTGTGATATGACAGAGGACTGTTACACAGGGCTTCTTAGAAAGTGTGTGTGATATGACAGAGGACTGTTACACAGGGCTTCTTAGAAAGTGTGTGTGATATGACAGAGGACTGTTACACAGGGCTTCTTAGAAAGTGTGACATGACAGAGGACTGTTACACATGGCTTCTTAGAAAGTGTGTGTGATATGACAGAGGACTGTTACACAGGGCTTCTTAGAAAGTGTGTGTGATATGACAGAGGACTGTTACACAGGGCTTCGTAGAAAGTGTGTGTGATATGACAGAGGACTGTTACACAGGGCTTCTTAGAACGTGTGATATGACAGAGGACTGTTACACAGGGCTTCTTAGAAAGTGTGTGTGATATGACAGAGGACTGTTACACAGGGCTTCTTAGAAAGTGTGTGTGATATGACAGAGGACTGTTACACAGGGCTTCTTAGAAAGTGTGATATGACAGAGGACTGTTACACAGGGCTTCTTAGAAAGTGTGTGTGATATGACAGAGGACTGTTACACAGGGCTTCTTAGAAAGTGTGTGTGATATGACAGAGGACTGTTACACAGGGCTTCTTAGAAAGTGTGTGTGATATGACAGAGGACTGTTACACAGGGCTTCTTAGAAAGTGTGATATGACAGAGGACTGTTACACAGGGCTTCTTAGAAAGTGTGTGTGATATGACAGAGGACTGTTACACAGGGCTTCTTAGAAAGTGTGTGTGATATGACAGAGGACTGTTACACAGGGCTTCTTAGAAAGTGTGTGTGATATGACAGAGGACTGTTACACAGGGCTTCTTAGAAAGTGTGTGTGATATGACAGAGGACTGTTACACAGGGCTTCTTAGAAAGTGTGTGATATGACAGAGGACTGTTACACAGGGCTTCTTAGAAAGTGTGTGTGATATGACAGAGGACTGTTACACAGGGCTTCTTAGAAAGTGTGTGTGATATGACAGAGGACTGTTACACAGGGCTTCTTAGAAAGTGTGTGGTGTGATATGACAGAGGACTGTTACACAGGGCTTCTTAGAAAGTGTGTGTGATATGACAGAGGACTGTTACACAGGGCTTCTTAGAAAGTGTGACATGACAGAGGACTGTTACACAGGGCTTCTTAGAAAGTGTGTGTGATATGACAGAGGACTGTTACACAGGGCTTCTTAGAAAGTGTGTGTGATATGACAGAGGACTGTTACACAGGGCTTCTTAGAAAGTGTGATATGACAGAGGACTGTTACACAGGGCTTCTTAGAAAGTGTGTGTGATATGACAGAGGACTGTTACACAGGGCTTCTTAGAAAGTGTGTGTGATATGACAGAGGACTGTTACACAGGGCTTCTTAGAAAGTGTGTGTGATATGACAGAGGACTGTTACACAGGGCTTCTTAGAAAGTGTGTGTGATATGACAGAGGACTGTTACACAGGGCTTCTTAGAAAGTGTGTGTGATATGACAGAGGACTGTTACACAGGGCTTCTTAGAAAGTGTGTGTGATATGACAGAGGACTGTTACACAGGGCTTCTTAGAAAGTGTGTGTGATATGACAGAGGACTGTTACACAGGGCTTCTTAGAAAGTGTGATATGATATGACAGAGGACTGTTACACAGGGCTTCTTAGAAAGTGTGTGTGATATGACAGAGGACTGTTACACAGGGCTTCTTAGAAAGTGTGTGTGATATGACAGAGGACTGTTACACAGGGCTTCTTAGAAAGTGTGTGTGATATGACAGAGGACTGTTACACAGGGCTTCTTTAGAAAGTGTAGAAAGTGTGTGTGTGATATGACAGAGGACTGTTACACAGGGCTTCTTAGAAAGGACTGTGTGTGATATGACAGAGGACTGTTACACAGGGTGAAATATGACAGAGGACTGTTACACAGGGCTTCTTAGAAAGTGTGTGTGATATGACAGAGGACTGTTACACAGGGCTTCTTAGAAAGTGTGTGTGATATGACAGAGGACTGTTACACAGGGCTTCTTAGAAAGTGTGTGTGATATGACAGAGGACTGTTACACAGGGCTTCTTAGAAAGTGTGTGTGATATGACAGAGGACTGTTACACAGGGCTTCTTAGAAAGTGTGTGTGATATGACAGAGGACTGTTACACAGGGCTTCTTAGAAAGTGTGTGTGATATGACAGAGGACTGTTACACAGGGCTTCTTAGAAAAAGTGTGATATGACAGAGGACTGTTACACAGGGCTTCTTAGAAAGTGTGTGTGATATGACAGAGGACTGTTACACAGGGCTTCTTAGAAAGTGTGTGTGATATGACAGAGGACTGTTACACAGGGCTTCTTAGAAAGTGTGTGTGATATGACAGAGGACTGTTACACAGGGCTTCTTAGAAAGTGTGTGTGATATGACAGAGGACTGTTACACAGGGCTTCTTAGAAAGTGTGTGTGATATGACAGAGGACTGTTACACAGGGCTTCTTAGAAAGTGTGTGTGATATGACAGAGGACTGTTACACAGGGCTTCTTAGAAAGTGTGTGTGATATGACAGAGGACTGTTACACAGGGCTTCTTAGAAAGTGTGTGTGATATGACAGAGGACTGTTACACAGGGCTTCTTAGAAAGTGTGTGTGATATGACAGAGGACTGTTACACAGGGCTTCTTAGAAAGTGTGTGTGATATGACAGAGGACTGTTACACAGGGCTTCTTAGAAAGTGTGTGTGATATGACAGAGGACTGTTACACAGGGCTTCTTAGAAAGTGTGTGTGATATGACAGAGGACTGTTACACAGGGCTTCTTAGAAAGTGTGTGTGATATGACAGAGGACTGTTACACAGGGCTTCTTAGAAACTGTACACAGGGCTTCTTGTGTGATATGACAGAGGACTGTTACACAGGGCTTCTTAGAAAGTGTGTGTGATATGACAGAGGACTGTTACACAGGGCTTCTTAGAAAGTGTGTGTGATATGACAGAGGACTGTTACACAGGGCTTCTTAGAAAGTGTGTGTGATATGACAGAGGACTGTTACACAGGGCTTCTTAGAAAGTGTGTGATATGACAGAGGACTGTTACACAGGGCTTCTGATATGAAAGTACACAGGGTGTGTGATATGACAGAGGACTGTTACACAGGGCTTCTTAGAAAGTGTGTGTGATATGACAGAGGACTGTTACACAGGGCTTCTTAGAAAGTGTGTGTGATATGACAGAGGACTGTTACACAGGGCTTCTTAGAAAGTGTGTGTGATATGACAGAGGACTGTTACACAGGGCTTCTTAGAAAGTGTGTGTGATATGACAGAGGACTGTTACACAGGGCTTCTTAGAAAGTGTGTGTGATATGACAGAGGACTGTTACACAGGGCTTCTTAGAAAGTGTGTGTGATATGACAGAGGACTGTTACACAGGGCTTCTTAGAAAGTGTGTGTGATATGACAGAGGACTGTTACACAGGGCTTCTTAGAAAGTGTGTGATATGACAGAGGACTGTTACAGGGCTTCTTAGAAAGTGGCTTCTTAGAGAACTGTTACACAGGGTGTGTGATATGACAGAGGACTGTTACACAGGGCTTCTTAGAAAGTGTGTGTGATATGACAGAGGACTGTTACACAGGGCTTCTTAGAAAGTGTGTGTGATATGACAGAGGACTGTTACACAGGGCTTCTTAGAAAGTGTGTGTGATATGACAGAGGACTGTTACACAGGGCTTCTTAGAAAGTGTGTGTGATATGACAGAGGACTGTTACACAGGGCTTCTTAGAAAGTGTGTGTGATATGACAGAGGACTGTTACACAGGGCTTCTTAGAAAGTGTGTGTGATATGACAGAGGACTGTTACACAGGGACTGTATGACAGAGGACTGTTACACAGGGCTTCTTAGAAAGTGTGTGTGATATGACAGAGGACTGTTACACAGGGCTTCTTAGAAAGTGTGTGTGATATGACAGAGGACTGTTACACAGGGCTTCTTAGAAAGTGTGATATGACAGAGGACTGTTACACAGGGCTTCTTAGAAAGTGTGTGTGATATGACAGAGGACTGTTACACAGGGCTTCTTAGAAAGTGTGTGTGATATGACAGAGGACTGTTACACAGGGCTTCTTAGAAAGGACTGTTACACAGGGTGTGTGATATGACAGAGGACTGTTACACAGGGCTTCTTAGAAAGTGTGTGTGATATGACAGAGGACTGTTACACAGGGCTTCTTAGAAAGTGTGTGTGATATGACAGAGGACTGTTACACAGGGCTTCTTAGAAAGTGTGTGTGATATGACAGAGGACTGTTACACAGGGCTTCTTAGAAAGTGTGTGTGATATGACAGAGGACTGTTACACAGGGCTTCTTAGAAAGTGTGTGTGATATGACAGAGGACTGTTACACAGGGCTTCTTAGAAAGTGTGTGTGATATGACAGAGGACTGTTACACAGGGCTTCTTAGAAAGTGTGATATGACAGAGGACTGTTACACAGGGCTTCTTAGAAAGTGTGTGTGATATGACAGAGGACTGTTACACAGGGCTTCTTAGAAAGTGTGTGTGATATGACAGAGGACTGTTACACAGGGCTTCTTAGAAAGTGTGATATGACAGAGGACTGTTACACAGGGCTTCTTAGAAAGTGTGTGTGATATGACAGAGGACTGTTACACAGGGCTTCTTAGAAAGTGTGTGTGATATGACAGAGGAGGGCTTCTTGTTGCACAGGGCTTCTTAGAAAGTGTGTGTGATATGACAGAGGACTGTTACACAGGGCTTCTTAGAAAGTGTGTGTGATATGACAGAGGACTGTTACACAGGGCTTCTTAGAAAGTGTGATATGACAGAGGACTGTTACACAGGGCTTCTTAGAAAGTGTGATATGACAGAGGACTGTTACACAGGGCTTCTTAGAAAGTGTGTGTGATATGACAGAGGACTGTTACACAGGGCTTCTTAGAATGTGTGATATGACAGAGGACTGTTACACAGGGCTTCTTAGAAAGTGTGTGTGATATGACAGAGGACTGTTACACAGGGCTTCTTAGAAAGTGTGATATGACAGAGGACTGTTACACAGGGTTTATTAGAAAGTGTGTGTGATATGACAGAGGACTGTTACACAGGGCTTCTTAGAAAGTGTGTGTGATATGACAGAGGACTGTTACACAGGGCTTCTTAGAAAGTGTGTGTGATATGACAGAGGACTGTTACACAGGGCTTCTTAGAAAGTGTGTGTGATATGACAGAGGACTGTTACACAGGGCTTCTTAGAAAGTGTGTGTGATATGACAGAGGACTGTTACACAGGGCTTCTTAGAAAGTGTGATATGACAGAGGAGAGGCCAAATGCATACAGATGGCCTTTCACTGTTAATATTGGAGCCTTCAAATCAACCTCACCATCCCCCGTTCCTCTCATCTCCTCACCTCCCTCTCCATCCCCCTTCTCGACTACCCTTGTGGGCAGATCAGAAAATATTCACACTATAGGACTGGAAATATTCTCTCAGACAGGGGAAAGAGACTGTATATATGTCAGTCCAGGATGCATAGTGAGTACTGAGGTAGTAGATTGGGACTCATAGTCAATCTGTCACAGTGATATGATGTATTGATGTATTGTAAGGCAGCAGAAGACACAGTGATGTGATGTATTGATGTATTGTAAGGCAGCAGAAGACACAGTGATGTGATGTATTGTAAGGCAGCAGAATACACAGTGTTATGATGTATTGATGTATTGTAAGGCAGCAGAAGACACAGTGATGTATTGTAAGGCAGCAGAAGACACAGTGATGTATTATAAGGCAGCAGAAGACACAGTGATGTATTGTAAGGCAGCAGAAGACACAGTGATGTGATGTATTGTAAGGCAGCAGAAGACACAGTGATGTGATGTATTGGAAGGCAGCAGAAGACACAGTGATGTAATGTATTGTAAGGCAGCAGAAGACAGTGATATGATGTATTGTAAGGCAGCAGAAGACAAAGTGATGTGATGTATTGTAAGGCAGCAGAAGACACAGTGATGTGATGTATTGGAAGGCAGCAGAAGACACAGTGATGTATTGTAAGGCAGCAGAAGACACAGTGATGTGATGTATTGGAAGGCAGCAGAAGACACAGTGATGTAATGTATTGTAAGGCAGCAGAAGACACAGTGATGTAATGTATTGTAAGGCAGCAGAAGACACAGTGATTTATTGTAAGGCAGCAGAAGACACAGTGATGTATTGTAAAGGCAGCAGAAGACACAGTGATGTATTGTAAGGCAGCAGAAGACTGTTATGAGGTATTAGGAGGGGGGATATGAGGAGGTTTGATGAGGGGGTTAGAGGATAAGGGAAGACAGTGATTGATGATGGGGGATAGGGGAGTTTGATGAGTGGGGTTAGGGAGAAGAGTGATTTTTGATGAAGACACAGGGGTTACAGTGTGATGTAAGGGAGAAGTTTGATGAGGGGTTAGGGGGATATGGGGAGGTTTGATGAGGGGGTTAGGGGATAGGGGAGGTTTGATGATGGGGGTTAGGGGGATGAGGGGAGGTTTGATGAGGGGGTTAGGGGATAGGGAGGTTTGATGAGGGGGTTAGGGGATAGGAGGTTTGATGAGGGGGTTAGGAGGAGGTTTGATGAAGGGGTTAGGGGATAGGGGAGGTTTGATGAGGGGGTTAGGGGATAGGGAGGTTTGATGAGGGGGTTAGGGATAGGGGAGGTTTGATGAGGGGTTAGGGGGATAGGGAGGTTTGATGAGGGGGTTAGGGGAGGGGAGGTTTGATGAGGGGTTAGGGAAGGGAGGTTTTAGGGGATAGGGGAGGTTTGATGAGGGGGTTAGGGATAGGGGAGGTTTGATGAGGGGGTTAGGGGATAGGGAGGTTTGATGAGGGCGGTTAGGGGATAGTTGGGGGTTTGATGAGGAGGGTTAGGGGATACTGGGAGGTTTGATGAAGGGGTTAGGGGATAGGGGAGGTTTGATGAGGGGGTTAGGGATAGGGGAGGTTTGATGAGGGGGTTATGGGCTAGGAGGTTTGATGAGGGTGGTTAGGGATAGTTGGAGGTTTGATGAGGAGGGTTAGGGGATAATGGGAGGTTTGATGAAGGGGGTTAGGGGATAGGGGAGGTTTGATGAGGGGGTTAGGGGATATGGGAGGTTTGATGAGGAGAGTTAGGGGATACTGGGAGGTTTGATGAGGGGGTTAGGGGATAGGGGAGGTTTGATGAGGGGGTTAGGGGATAGGGGAGGTTTGATGAGGGGGTTAGGGGATAGGGGAGGTTTGATGAGGGGGTTAGGGGATACTGGGAGGTTTGATGAGGTGGGTTAGGGGATAGGGGGAGGTTTGATGGGGGGGGGGGTTAGGGGATAGCAGGAGGTTCTGGTGCTTGTTATTATGCCCCTGATAGATTTCTGAGACTTGAATTAATGGATTTGTCAGCATCTCCACAACTCCTTACCCTATTTTTAATCACATACATACAGGCATGGACACACATACACTCGCTCACTCTTTTTGTTCTAACAGACCATAAGCACATGTACACACACATGCCCACATACACACTCTTAATCACACCTTCTAACACATGCAAACAGCATGCTCACTAATGTCCACACACACTCTCTATCACACCTTTTAACTACTTCACGACCACCACAGATGGACATAATCACATGCACACACACACTCTCAAGTCAGTCATTTTAGCGTCAGAGTCCCTGGGGGTTCTAATCACACCTCACTCTCTCTCACCTCACTGTTTTTTTCTCTAATCCTTATCCGTTATCACAGAGAGAGGAAGTGGAGAGAGAGAGAGAGGCCGAGGGAGGGACGAGGTAGACAGAGTCAGACAGGGGCCAGACAAACCCTATAATTTATTTGGTTTCTAGGGAGACCAACAGAATCAAGAGGATGTAACATAGGAGGCCTCAACAGAACCAAGAGGATATAACATAGGATGACTCAACAGAACCAAGAGGATGTAACATAGGCCTCAACAGAACCAAGAGGATGGAACATAGGAGGCCTCAACAGAACCAAGAGGATGTAACATAGGAGGCCTCAACATAACCAAGAGGGTGTAACATAGGAGGCATCAACAGAACCAAGAGGATGTAACATAGGCCTCAACAGAACCAAGAGGATGAAACATAGGAGGCCTCAACAGAACCAAGAGGATGTAACATAGGCCTCAACAGAACCAAGAGGGTGTAACATAGGAGGCCTCAACATAACCAAGAGGTTGTAACATAGGAGGCCTCAACAGAACCAAGAGGATGTAACATAGGAGGCCTCAACAGAACCAAGAGGATGTAACATAGGAGGCCTCAACAGAACCAAGAGGATGTAACATAGGAGGCCTCAACAGAACCAAGAGGATGAAACATAGGAGGCCTCAACAGAACCAAGAGGATGTAACATAGGAGGCCTCAACAGAACCAAGAGGATGTAACATAGGAGGCCTCAACAGAACCAAGAGGATGTAACATAGGAGGCCTCAACAGAACCAAGAGGATGTAACATAGGAGGCCTCAACAGAACCAAGAGGATGAAACATAGGAGGCCTCAACAGAACCAAGAGGATATAACATAGGAGGCCTCAACAGAACCAAGAGGATGTAACATAGGAGGCCTCAACAGAACCAAGAGGATGTAACATAGGAGGCCTCAACAGAACCAAGAGGATGTAATATAGGAGGCCTCAACAGAACCAAGAGGATGTAACATAGGAGGCCTCAACAGAACCAAGAGGATGTAACATAGGAGGCCTCAACAGAACCAAGAGGATGTAACATAGGAGGCCTCAACAGAACCAAGAGGATGAAACATAGGAGGCCTCAACAGAACCAAGAGGATGAAACAAAGGAGGCCTCAACAGAACCAAGAGGATGTAACATAGGAGGCCTCAACAGAACCAAGAAGATGTAACATAGGAGGCCTCAACAGAACCAAGAGGATGTAACATAGGAGGCCTCAACAGAACCAAGAGGATGAAACATAGGAGGCCTCAACAGAACCAAGAGGATGTAACATAGGAGGCCTCAACAGAACCAAGAGGATGAAACATAGGAGGCCTCAACAGAACCAAGAGGATGTCACATAGGAGGCCTCAACAGAACCAAGAGGATGTAACATAGGAGGCCTCAACAGAACCAAGAGGATGTAACATCGGAGGCCTCAACAGAACCAAGAGGATGAAACATAGGAGGCCTCAACAGAACCAAGAGGATGTAACATAGGAGGCCTCAACATAACCAAGAGGATGAAACATAGGAGGCCTCAACAGAACCAAGAGAATGTAACATAGGAGGCCTCAACAGCCACCATGCTCTCACCAGAATTAACCAAATGACATCTGAAAACAGAATATTGGATAGAGAGAGAGTGGGAGAAATGAGAAGAGAGATGGGATGATGATGGCCCAGGAGGTGAAAATGCAGGACTCACCAGCCACTCCAGAATGGCTTTAATCACCACGGTAACCCCAGGCAGATGGGCCCACCCTGGTAAATTAGGCCTCGCAGCCATGTGCCACTCACATAAACAAATGAATGCACAGATGGACGCACACACTCACACAGACACTGGTCTTGCTTTGGCAAACACACATCGGTTGTGGTAGGAGACTACACACACATGCATATTACACATTTTATATTACACATTTTTACTACAAAACACTATTTGCCATCCATGCACTTTATCCATGTCCTTTTGTGTGAGCTGGCAACCGTAGGGTTGCTGCTATCAAATCCGAGATGCCATTGGCTGCCATTTGTGCTCTTGAGCAAGGCACTTAACGCCCCACAACAACAGCACCTACTTTATGGTCCCTCCAAGTGTGTGTGTTACGTACTGTATGGTCCTTCCAAGTGTGTGTGTTACGTACTGTATGGTCATTCCAAGAGTTTGTGTTACGTACTGTATGGTCCCTCCAAGTGTTTGTGTTACGTACTGTATGGGCCTTCAAAGTATGTGTGTTACGTACTCTATGGTCCTTCCAAGTGTTTGTGTTACGAACTGTATGGTCCCTCCAAGTGTTTGTGTTACGTACTTTATGGTCCCTCCAAGTGTTTGTGTTACGTACTTTATGGTCCTTACAAGTGTTTGTGTTACGTACTCTATGGTCCTTCCAAGTGTTTGTGTTACGTACTGTATGGTCCCTCCAAGTGTTTGTGTTATGTACTGTATGGTCCTTACAAGTGTTTGTGTTACGTACTGTATGGTCATTCCAAGAGTTTGTGTTACGTACTGTATGGTCCTTCCAAGTGTGTGTGTTACCTACTGTATGGTCCTTCCAAGTGTTTGTGTTACGTACTGTATGGTCCTTCCAAGTGTTTGTGTTACGTACTGTATGGTCCCTCCAAGTTTTTGTGTTACGTACTGTATGGTCCCTCCAAGTGTTTGTGTTATGTACTGTATGGTCCTTCCAAGTGTGTGTGTTACCTACTGTATGGTCCTTCCAAGTGTTTGTGTTACGTACTGTATGGTCCTTCCAAGTGTTTGTGTTACCTACTGTATGGTCCTTCCAAGTGTTTGTGTTACGTACTGTATGGTCCTTCCAAGTGTTTGTGTTATGTACTGTATGGTCCTTCCAAGTGTGTGTGTTACCTACTGTATGGTCCTTCCAAGTGTTTGTGTTACGTACTGTATGGTCCTTCCAAGTGTGTGTGTTACGTACTGTATGGTCCTTCCAAGTGTTTGTGTTACGTACTGTATGGTCCTTCCAAGTGTTTGTGTTACGTACTGTATGGTCCCTCCAAGTGTTTGTGTTACGTACTCTATGGTCCTTCCAAGTGTTTGTGTTACGTACTGTATGGTCCCTCCAAGTGTTTGTGTTACGTACTGTATGGTCATTCCAAGAGTTTGTGTTACGTACTGTATGGTCCTTCCAAGTGTGTGTGTTACGTACTGTATGGTCCTTCCAAGTGTTTGTGTTACGTACTCTATGGTCCTTCCAAGTGTTTGTGTTACGTACTGTATGGTCCCTCCAAATGGAGCAGCAGCATCAGAGGGTTTGTTACATATTCATGACTGGTCTATTCTTGACCTCATCATTCCTCACAGAGAACACTCACATAGACACTGTGTGGTCATAGCCTAAATTATCATTATCCTCCTTAATAATCACTGTTAGTAAAGGATATATAACATACACATTCAGTTGGCTTTGAGCAGGTGCTGGATATTCAACTAAATTATAATTGTATTAATCAACAAAGGAAAACTGCACTTTGGATGACGTGCGTCTGTGTGCATTCATTCATTCAATATAATGAATCAACAGACTAGGGAGCACTACTGTAGATCTCTACTGTATATCACACTCTTCTTTTTTGCTAATGAACACAATCATCAATGTTATCTCTGCCTGGTTTTTAGTCTGTTTAGCTACAGTACAAGATATTGAATGTTTCAGGCAGTGCATTTAGTCTGTTTAGCAACAGTACAAGATATTGAATGTTTCAGGCAGTGCATTTAGTCTGTTTAGCAACAGTACAAGATACACCATTCATACGTTCATTCATTCATACGTTCATGCATACGTTCATTCATACGCTCATTCATTCCTTCATACGTTCATTCACCATTCATATGTTCATACATTCATTCATTCATACATTCATGCATACGTTCATTCACCATTCATATATTCATTCATATGTTCATTCACTCCTTCATACGTTCATTCATACGTTCATTCACCATTCATACGTTCATTCATTCATACGTTCATGCATACGTTCATTCATACGCTCATTCATTCCTTCATACGTTCATTCACCATTCATGTTCATACATTCATTCATTCATACATTCATGCATACGTTCATTCACCATTCATATATTCATTCATACGTTCATTCACCATTCATATATTCATTCATACGTTCATTCACCATTCATATATTCATTCATACGTTCATTCCTTCATACGCTCATTCATTCCTTCATACGTTCATTCACCATTCATATGTTCGTTCATTCATTCATACGTTCGTTCACCATTCATATGCTCATTCAATCATTCATACGTTCATTCATTCATTTAGTTGTTAACCAGAAGAGTACTTGTAACATTGTGAAAATAGTTAAAGCAAGAAAGGGAAAATAAATAAATATTGGTTTTCACCTCATTTTGTGGGCAGTGTGCACATAGCCTGTCGTCTCTTGAGAGCTAGGTCTTCCTACGGCGACCTTTCTCAATAGCAAGGCTATGCTCACTGAGTCTGTACATAGTAAAAGCTTTCCTTCATGTTGGGTCCGTCACAGTGGTCAGGTGTTCTGCCACTGTGTATTCTCTGTTTAGGGCCAAATAGCATTCTAGTTTGCTCAGTTTTTTTGTGAATTCTTTCTAATGTGTCAAGTAATTATCTTTTTGTTTTCTCATGATTTGGTTGGGTCTAATTGTGTTGCTCTCCTGGGGCTCTGGACCAGCTTGCTTAGGTTTGTGAATCGCTTCCTTTTAGGTGTGGTTGTAGAATTTAACGACTCTTTTCAGGAATTTGATAATTAGTGGGTATTGGCCTCATTCTGCTTTGCGTGCCTTATTTGGTGTTTTACATGTTACACAGAATATTTTTGCAGAATTACGCATGCAAAGTCTCAATTTGGTGTTTGTCCCATTTTGTGAATTATTGGTTGGTGAGCAGACCCCAGACCTCACAACCATAAAGGGCAATCAGTTATAACTGAAATATTGCCAGATCCTAATTGGTATGTAAAATGTTATGTTCCTTTTGATGGCATAGAAGGCCTTTCTTGCCTTGTCTCTCAGATCGTTCACAGCTTTGTGGAAGCTACCTGTGGCGCTGATGTTTAGGCCGAGGTACTGTATGTTAGTTTTTTGTGGTCTCTAGGGCAACGGTGTGTAGATGGAATTTGTATTTGTGGTCCTGGTGTAACAGTATAGACTTTACGTCCGTTCCCTCGCCCCGACCTGGGCGCGAACCAGGGACGCTCTGCACACGTCAACAGTCACCCTCGAAGCATCGTTACCCATCGCTCCACAAAAGCCGCGGCCCTTGCAGAGCAAGGGGAACCACTACTTCAAGGTCTCAGAGCAAGTGACGTCACCGATTGAAACGCCACTAGCGCGCACCACCGCTAACTAGCTAGCAATTTCACATTGGCTACACTGGCAACTGGACCTTTTTTGGACACCATAATTTTTTTTAAGGAGATTTACTGTCAGGGCCTAGGTCAGATCAAATCAAATTGATTTATATAGCCCTTCGTACATCAGCTGATATCTCAAAGTGCTGTACAGAAACTCAGCCTAAAACCCCAAACAGCAAGCAATGCAGGTGTAGAAGCACGGTGGCAGGGAAAAACACCCTAGAAAGGCCAAAACCTAGGAAGAAACCTAGAGCGGAACCAGGCTATGTGGGGTGGCCAGTCCTCTTCTGGCTGTGCCGGGTGGAGATTATAACAGAACATGGCCAAGATGTTCAAATGTTCATAAATGACCAGCATGGTCGAATACTAATAAGGCAGAACAGTTGAAACTGGTCTGATTGTCACACCCTGACCATAGTTTGCTTTGTATGTTTCTATGTTTTGTTTGGTCAGGGTGTGATCTGAGTGGGCATTCTATGTTTTGTGTCTAGTTTGTCTGTTTCTGTGTTTGGCCTGATATGGTTCTCAATCAGAGGCAGGTGTTAGTCATTGTCTCTGATTGGGAACCATATTTAGGTAGCCTGTTTGGTGTTGGGTTTTGTGGTGATGGTTCCTGTCTCTGTGTTTGTTGCACCAGATAGGGCTGTTTCGGGGTTTCTTGTTTTTGTATATTGTTCATTTATCATCTTCATTAAAGATGTATAAAGATAACCATGCTGCATTTTGGTCCTCCTCTCCTTCCCAGGAGGAATCCCGTTACACTGATAGAATCTGTGCAGAAGCTCTAGGTGCTGCTGTAGGACCTCCTTGGTTGGAGACAGAAGCACCAAATCATCAGCAAACAGTAGACATTTGACTTCAAATTCTAGTAGGGTGAGGCCAGGTGCTGCAGACTGTTCTAGTGCCTGCGCCAATTTGTTGATATATATGTTGAACAGTGTGGGGCTTAAGCTGCCCTGTCTCACCCGACGGCCCTGTGCTTTTTGCCAATTTTAACCGCATACTTGTTTGTGGTCATAGATTTTATAATGTTGTATGTTTTCTAGCCCCTCCTAGCCCCTCCCACATCCGTTCTACATATCAAATGGGGTTGAAGGCAAAGGGAAAAACAAATAAGTGCTACTAAATATATCAATATGGATTTCATAAATATGTAGGAGAGGCAAGGGGTGTACGATGTATGAGAGGCAAGCGGTCGAAGAGGAGACCAGGAACACAGGCCATGGACACGGAGCTACAGCAGGACGAGGTAATTAACCTTACTGACGCTCAAGTCTCAGTCTTATCTAAGGGCCTCTTTTGTACCTACATGTACAGATAAACCATTCGAAACGAAAGTAGATCTGTTTGAGTTCTTTCGCAAGATTAAATTTAAGCATGTGTTTTAGCAAAATACTGATTCGGGCCTAGAAACACATCAAAGACCTGGTACCCATTTTAAGCCCAAAAGCAAATTCTGTCCCATGGTTAACAACTCCTCGATTAATACCTATTGTAGGTTAGTCGAACAAGAAGCCATGTCAGTATATACGAGACAAACAAACCACATTCAGAAGAATCTCACTAGAACAGAAGAACAGGAACTCAATGAATGAATGAAAGATTCATCTTTGGTTATAAAACCTGCAGACAAAGCGGTGTGCTGTGGTTGTTTTAGACTATGAAAATATAAAGAAGAAAGTCAGAGACAACTCAGTAATGAACGTTTCTATAGAAAACTGAGTGTTGATCCCACACAGATGTTCCAAAGGGATATATGCTCTAATCTGGAGCCCTATTAAACCATCTCATCTCAAAACCTGGATATGAATATCTTTGTTGCAAATGAGCCATAGGTCCATACTTATACATTTTACCGAAATTACACAAACCTAAAACACAAGGCAACTATCCAGGCAGACCAGTGGTTGCAGGAATAGGCTCAATGCTAGAGCCATTGTCTAACTTTGTAGACTATTTTATTAAAACTCATGTGCAAGCATTGCCATCATATGTAAAAGACTCTATAGACTTCATAAACAAGATCTCACCAATAACGGGTTTAAAAGAAGACTGTATTTGGTCACATTAGATGTCGAGAGTCTATATACCAGCATTCCATGTGGGGGGTCTGGCAGCACTAGCACACTATTTGGGAGACAGAGATACTAATGAATATCCACCAACAAACGTTATTTTAGAGCTGAATATGTTTTGACATATAACTATTTCAGGTTTGATGATGAATACTACCTCCAAACGAATAGAACATCGATGGGCTCCACATTCGCTCAGAGCTATGCTAACCTTTATGTGGGTCTTTTTGAAGAACGCTTTGTCAATAATAAAAACAAAAATCAATTTTTGAATAAAGTCCTGAAGTGGTATCGATATATTGACATGTTTTGCATATGGGGAGGAACGGAAAAATAGCTGTCAGATTTTATGGCATTACTCAATGACATTGACCCAAATCTCAAATTCACAATTGAACGTGACACTCAACGTGTTCACTATCTCGATATGCGGATTGAGAAATCAAACGGAACCCTGTTTACAGCTCTGTATAGAAAAGAAATGGACAGAAATCCTCTCTGACAGGGGAACAGCTTCCATCCTGAGCCATTAAAAAGAGGACTTCCAAGAAGCCAGTTTTTCAGGCTGTGCGGTATATGCCACTGACTCCACGGAGGATTATCTAGAAAAAGCAGTGGAGATGCGCATGAGGTTTCTAGGAAGAGGCTATTCGCCACAATGTGTGGATGAAGCTCTTCATTTGGCATTGGGAAAAACACGAGATGAACTGTTACAAAAAAGACCAGCTAAAGCTAAAGAACACTCCGTAAGGTTCACAACCACATATACTAAAACTAAAGAACACTCCGTAATGTTCACAACCACATATACTAAAACTAAAGAACACTCCGTAAGGTTCACAACCACATATACTAAAACTAAAGAACACTCCGTAATGTTCACAACCACATATACTAAAGCTAAAGAACACTCCGTAAGGTTCACAACCACATATACTAAAACTAAAGAACACTCCGTAAGGTTCACAACCACATATACTAAAACTAAAGAACACTCCGTAATGTTCACAACCACATATACTAAAACTAAAGAACACTCCGTAAGGTTCACAACCACATATACTAAAGCTAAAGAACACTCCGTAAGGTTCACAACCACATATACTAAAACTAAAGAACACTCCGTAATGTTCACAACCACATATACTAAAGCTAAAGAACACTCCGTAAGGTTCACAACCACATATACTAAAGCTAAAGAACACTCCGTATGGTTCACAACCACATATACTAAAGCTAAAGAACACTCCGTAAGGTTCACAACCACATATACTAAAACTAAAGAACACTCCGTAAGGTTCACAACCACATATACTAAAACTAAAGGTTCACAACCACATATACTAAAACTAAAGAACACTCCGTAATGTTCACAACCACATATACTAAAACTAAAGAACACTCCGTGAATGTTCACAACCACATATACTAAAACTAAAGAACACTCCGTAAGGTTCACAACCACATATACTAAAGCTAAAGAACACTCCGTAAGGTTCACAACCACATATACTAAAACTAAAGAACACTCCGTAATGTTCACAACCACATATACTAAAGCTAAAGAACACTCCGTAAGGTTCACAACCACATATACTAAAACTAAAGAACACTCCGTAATGTTCACAACCACATATACTAAAACTAAAGAACACTCCGTAAGGTTCACAACCACATATACTAAAGCTAAAGAACACTCCGTAAGGTTCACAACCACATATACTAAAGCTAAAGAACACCCTGTAAGGTTCACAACCACATATACTAAAACTAAAGAACACCCCGTAAGGTTCACAACCACATATACTAAAGCTAAAGAACACTCCGTAAGGTTCACAACCACATATACTAAAACTAAAGAACACTCCGTAAGGTTCACAACCACATATACTAAAACTAAAGAACACTCCGTAAGGTTCAC
Organism: Oncorhynchus nerka; assembly: GCF_034236695.1. Taxonomy (NCBI): domain Eukaryota; kingdom Metazoa; phylum Chordata; class Actinopteri; order Salmoniformes; family Salmonidae; genus Oncorhynchus; species Oncorhynchus nerka. The sequence continues at coordinate 75,752,409 of NC_088397.1, read as the reverse complement.
AACCACATATACTAAAGCTAAAGAACACTCCGTAATGTTCACAACCACATATACTAAAGCTAAACAACACTCCGTAAGGTTCACAACCACATATACTAAAGCTAAAGAACACTCCGTAAGGTTCACAACCACATATACTAAAGCTAAAGAACACTCCGTAATGTTCACAACCACATATACTAAAGCTAAAGAACACTCCGTAAGGTTCACAACCACATATACTAAAGCTAAAGAACACTCCGTAAGGTTCACAACCACATATACTAAAACTAAAGAACACTCCGTAATGTTCACAACCACATATACTAAAGCTAAAGAACACTCCGTAAGGTTCACAACCACATATACTAAAGCTAAAGAACACTCCGTAAGGTTCACAACCACATATACTAAAGCTAAAGAACACTCCGTAATGTTCACAACCACATATACTAAAGCTAAAGAACACTCCGTAAGGTTCACAACCACATATACTAAAGCTAAAGAACACTCCGTAAGGTTCACAACCACATATACTAAAGCTAAAGAACACTCCGTATGGTTCACAACCACATATACTAAAGCTAAAGAACACTCCGTAAGGTTCACAACCACATATACTAAAACTAAAGAACACTCCGTAAGGTTCACAACCACATATACTAAAACTAAAGAACACTCCGTAATGTTCACAACCACATATACTAAAACTAAAGAACACTCCGTAAGGTTCACAACCACATATACTAAAACTAAAGAACACTCCGTAAGGTTCACAACCACATATACTAAAGCTAAAGAACACTCCGTAATGTTCACAACCACATATACTAAAGCTAAAGAACACTCCGTAAGGTTCACAACCACATATACTAAAGCTAAAGAACACTCCGTAAGGTTCACAACCACATATACTAAAGCTAAAGAACACTCCGTAAGGTTCACAACCACATATACTAAAGCTAAAGAACACTCCGTAAGGTTCACAACCACATATACTAAAACTAAAGAACACTCCGTAAGGTTCACAACCACATATACTAAAGCTAAAGAACACTCCGTAAGGTTCACAACCACATATACTAAAACTAAAGAACACTCCGTAAGGTTCACAACCACATATACTAAAGCTAAAGAACACTCCGTAAGGTTCACAACCACATATACTAAAGCTAAAGAACACTCCGTAAGGTTCACAACCACATATACTAAAGCTAAAGAACACTCCGTAAGGTTCACAACCACATATACTAAAGCTAAAGAACACTCCGTAAGGTTCACAACCACATATACTAAAGCTAAAGAACACTCCGTAAGGTTCACAACCACATATACTAAAGCTAAAGAACACTCCGTAAGGTTCACAACCACATATACTAAAGCTAAAGAACACTCCGTAAGGTTCACAACCACATATACTAAAGCTAAAGAACACTCCGTAAGGTTCACAACCACATATACTAAAGCTAAAGAACACTCCGTAAGGTTCACAACCACATATACTTTGAACTCACGAAAAGTGGGAGATGCGGTCAAGAAACACTGGCATATTTTATCACCCAACTTTGCCGGCTGAATTTAAAAATCCACCACTTATTGTGTATAGGAGAGGTCGCAATTTACGTGATAAATTAGTTCATGCCAACTGCCAGCCACAAAAGAAAATCAGATAAGCCCTTTTACGCCCTCTACCAAATGGTAGCTATAAATGCAGAGGATGCGCACAGTGCAACAATGTGATGAAGTGTGAATATTTCTGCCACCCACATACAGGAAAACGGTTCCAAATAAATGACATTATTACGTGTTCCACCACCCATGTTATTTACATTATATCATGTCCATGTGGGCTGTGCTGTGTAGGTAAAACCTCTCATTCTCTCAAACAGAGAATCAGTGAACATAAAAGTTCAATCGGGAGAAATGACAGTGATTATCCAGTCGCAGTACATTTCAATGACCGGAAGCATGATTTTTCTACCTTTTTAGATTTTGTGGCATAGAGAAAGTTAAGATATCAGACAGGGGAGGTGATATCAATAATACTCTTGAGTAGAAGCGAATGTTTTGGGATTTTCACCCTCCAGACATTATTTCCTAAAGGACTTAATGATGAAATGCCTATGTATGTTATGTTGTGAATTTGAACATGAATTATGTGCCTATTTAAGATTTCTGTTTTTGGTACGATGTACCCAATGACTAATGTAAACTTGCTATATCCTCATTGTGGTTTTACAGACGTGTTTCATACGTCTTATTTATGAAATGCATATTGAAAACGTATGTTTTTCTCTTTTCCTTCAACCCCATTCGATGTGTAGAACGGATGTGGGAGGGGCTAGGTCTACATAAGGGTGCAAATTTTTAAAAACTCACACAAGCTCTGAGGAAGGCCATGAGGCTGATACGTAAGCTTATTAAATATCAGTAATACTATCAACAGCAGTGTGCGGTTTCCTTTTTCCTTCATCTTGTTCAACTGTTGCCATGCACCTGCAAATTAGATTGCTCAGATGTGCAAGTGCCTTTTGAATTGTACATTGTTTTCAATGAGGAAATGTACAGGTCTGCTGTCAATGATAATGCAGAGGATTTTCCCAAGTTTGATGTTGACCCATATCCCACGGTAGTTATTGGGGTCAAATTTGTCTCCACTTTTGTGGATTGGGGTTATCAGTCTTTGGTTCCAGATATTGGGGAAGATGCCAGAGCTAAGGATGATGTAAAAGAGTTTTAGTATAGCCAATTGGAATTTGTGGCCTGTATAATTTATAATTTCTTTGGGATACCATCAACACCTCAGGCCTTTTTGGGTTGGAGGGTTTGTATTTGGGCCTGTCGTTCATTCAGGGTCATTACCAGAACCCACTGGATTCTCAAGTCTTTAATAGTTGATTCTAAGATTTGTATTTGATCATGTATATGTTTTTACTGTTTGTTCTTTGTTATAGAGCCAAAAAGATTGGAGAAGTGGTTTACCCACACCTCCGTTTTGGATAGATAATTCTGTGTTGTTGTTTGTTTAGTGTGCTCCAGTTTTCCCAGAAGTGGTTAGATTCTATGGATTCTTCAATTATATTGAGCTTATTTCTGATATGCTGTTCCTTCTTTTACCGTATTGTATTTCTCTATTGTTTTAGTGGTTCACCATAGTGTTTTTGGTTGGATAGGATTGTCAATTTCTTTCTTAGGTTTTTGCATTCTTCATCAAACCGTTTGTCATTGTTGTTCATTTTCTTAGGCTGTCTGCTTGAAATTCTCTGTTCTCTCTGTTCTCTCTCCTATCTCTGTTGTCTCTGTTCTCTCTCCTATCTCTGTTCTCTCTCCTATCTCTGTTCTCTCTGTTCTCTCTCCTATCTCTGTTCTCTCTGTTCTCTCCTATCTCTGTTCTCTCTGTTCTCTCTCCTATCTCTGTTCTCTCTGTTCTCTCCTATCTCTGTTCTCTGTTCTCTCCTATCTCTGTTCTCTGTTCTCTCCTATCTCTGTTCTCTGTTCTCTCCTATCTCTGTTCTCTCTGTTCTCTCTCCTATCTATGTTCTCTCTGTTCTCTCTCCTATCTCTGTTCTCTCTTATCTCTGTTCTCTCTCCTATCTCTGTTCTCTCTCTCCTATCTCTGTTCTCTCTGTTCTCTCTATCTCTGTTCTCTCTGTTCTCTCTCCTATCTCTGTTCTCTCTGTTCTCTCTCCTATCTCTGTTCTCTCTGTTCTCTCTCCTATCTCTGTTCTCTCTGTTCTCTCTCCTATCTCTGTTCTCTCTGTTCTCTCTCCTATCTCTGTTCTCTGTTCTCTCCTATCTCTGTTTCTCTCCTATCTCTGTTCTCTCCTATCTCTGTTCTCTCCTATCTCTGTTTCTCTCCTATCTCTGTTCTCTCTGTTCTCTCTCTATCTCTGTTCTCTCTGTTCTCTCTCCTGTTCTCTCTCTATCTCTGTTCTCTCTGTTCTCTCTCCTATCTCTGTTCTCTCTCTCTCTGTTCTCTCTCTGTTCTCTCTCCTATCTCTGTTCTCTCTGTTCTCTATCTCTCTGTTCTCTGTTCTCTCTGTTCTCTCTCCTCTCTCTGTTCTCTCTCTATCTCTGTTCTCTCTGTTCTCTCTCCTATCTCTGGTCTCTCTGTTCTCTCTCCTATCTCTGTTCTCTCTGTTCTCTCTCCTATCTCTGTTCTCTGTTCTCTCCTATCTCTGTTCTCTGTTCTCTCCTATCTCTGTTCTCTCTGTTCTCTCTCCTATCTCTGTTCTCTCTTATCTCTGTTCTCTCTGTTCTCTCTCCTATCTCTGTTCTCTCTCCTATCTCTGTTCTCTCTGTTCTCTCTGTTCTCTCTGTTCTCTCTCCTATCTCTGTTCTCTCTGTTCTCTCTCCTATCTCTGTTCTCTCTGTTCTCTCTCCTATCTCTGTTCTCTCCTGTTCTCTCTCCTATCTCTGTTCTCTCTGTTCTCTCTCCTATCTCTGTTCTCTGTTCTCTCCTATCTCTGTTCTCTCCTATCTCTGTTCTCTCCTATCTCTGTTCTCTCCTATCTCTGTTCTCTCCTATCTCTGTTCTCTCTGTTCTCTCTCCTATCTATGTTCTCTCTGTTCTCTCTCCTATCTCTGTTCTCTCTTATCTATGTTCTCTCTGTTCTCTCTCCTATCTCTGTTCTCTCTGTTCTCTCTGTTCTCTCTGTTCTCTCTCCTATCTCTGTTCTCTCTGTTCTCTCTCCTATCTCTGGTCTCTCTGTTCTCTCTCCTATCTCTGTTCTCTCTGTTCTCTCTCCTATCTCTGTTCTCTCTGTTCTCTCTGTTCTCTCTGTTCTCTCTCCTATCTCTGTTCTCTCTGTTCTCTCTCCTATCTCTGTTCTCTCTGTTCTCTCTCCTATCTCGGTTCTCTCTGTTCTCTCTCCTATCTCTGTTCTCTCTGTTCTCTCTCCTATCTCTGTTCTCTCTCCTATCTCTGTTCTCTCTGTTCTCTCTCCTATCTCTGTTCTCTCTGTTCTCTCCTGTCTCTGTTCTCTCTCCTGTCTCTGTTCTCTCTCCTGTCTCTGTTCTCTCTGTTGTCTCTGTTCTCTCTGTTCTCTCTCCTATCTCTGTTCTCTCTGTTCTCTCTCCTATCTCTGTTCTCTCTGTTCTCTCTCCTATCTCTGTTCTCTCTCCTATCTCTGTTCACTCTGTTCTCTCTCCTATCTCTGTTCTCTCTGTTCTCTCTCCTATCTCTGTTCTCTCTGTTCTCTCTCCTATCTCTGTTCTCTGTTCTCTCCTATCTCTGTTCTCTCTGTTCTCTCTGTTCTCTCTCCTATCTCTGGTCTCTCTGTTCTCTCTCCTATCTCTGTTCTCTCTGTTCTCTTCTCTCTGTTCTCTCTCCTATCTCTGTTCTCTCTGTTCTCTCTCCTATCTCTGTTCTCTCTGTTCTCTCTGTTCTCTCTCCTATCTCTGTTCTCTCTGTTCTCTCTCCTATCTCTGTTCTCTCTGTTCTCTCTCCTATCTCTGTTCTCTCTCCTATCTCTGTTCTCTCTGTTCTCTCTCCTATCTCTGTTCTCTCTGTTCTCTCCTGTCTCTGTTCTCTCTCCTGTCTCTGTTCTCTCTCCTGTCTCTGTTCTCTCTCCTGTCTCTGTTCTCTCTCCTGTCTCTGTTCTCTCTGTTGTCTCTGTTCTCTCTGTTCTCTCTCCTATCTCTGTTCTCTCTGTTCTCTCTGTTCTCTCTCCTATCTCTGTTCTCTCTGTTCTCTCTCCTATCTCTGTTCTCTCTCCTATCTCTGTTCATCTCTGTTCTCTCTCCTATCTCTGTTCTCTCTGTTCTCTCTCCTATCTCTGTTCTCTCTGTTCTCTCTCCTATCTCTGTTCTCTCTGTTCTCTCTGTTCTCTCTGTTCTCTCTCCTATCTCTGTTCTCTCTGTTCCCTCTGTTCTCTCTCCTATCTCTGTTCTCTCTGTTCTCTCTGTTCTCTCTCCTATCTCTGTTCTCTCTGTTCTCTCTCCTATCTCTGTTCTCTCTGTTCTCTCTGTTCTCTCTCCTATCTCTGTTCTCTCTGTTCTCTCTCCTCTCTCTGTTCTCTCTCCTCTCTCTGTTCTCTCTGTTCTCTCTGTTCTCTCTCCTATCTCTGTTGTCTCTACTCTCTGCTCTTTATTTTTGAGTTGTTTCTCCCCTGGCATGTTGTAAACCCTGAGGCCATGACTGCTTTGCTCACAGAGAACACACTTCTTTAAACACACTCCATGAATCAACAGAGCAATGAGATGAGTGTGTTTGGCTCCGTGTCAGACACACACACACTGTATCTCTGTGGTAGACTCCTGAGGGGTGTGTTAGTGAGGTATTCCTCTCTTCCCTTACTGTCTTCCTGCGTTGAGGAAAACAAGGAGATAAATGAACCGTCAGCAGATCTGGATAGATAGAGAGCTTCTGAGACTCCTGGTTTTCTATTGATTTAAATAAATGATCTATGTCTCTCTCTCTCTCTATTCACAGGTCGTTCCTGTTTTAATCAGTGAGGAAACAGAGGATATCAAATCAAATGAAATCATACACTCACACGTGTTTAGCAGATGTTATTGTGGGTGTAGCGAAATGCTTGTGCTTCTAGTTCCGACAGTGTAGCAATATCTAACAAGTAATATCTAACAATTCCACAACAAATACCTAATACACATACATGTAAGTAAAGGAATGGAATTAAGAATATATAAATATATGGTCGAGCAATGTCAGAGCAGCATTGACCAAAATACAGTATATACATATGAGATGACTAATGCAAGATACAGTTGAAGTTGGAAGTTCACATACACTTAGGATGGAGTCATTAAAACTAGTTTTTCAACAACTCTACAAATATCTTGTTAACAAACGATAGTTTTGGCATGCTGGTTAGGACATCTACTTTGTGGATATGACAAGTCATATTTCCAACATTTGTTTACAGACAGATTATTCACTTATAATTAATTCACTGTGTCACAATTCCAGTGGGTCAGAAGTTTACATACACTAAGTTGACTGTGCCTTTAAACAGCTTGGAAAATTCCAGAAAATGTCATGGCTTAACTTCTTGCGTCGAGCCATCCCGGATCCGGGATCGTGAATACAGCCTCAAGCTCATTACCATAACGCAACGTTAACTATTCATGAAAATCGCAAATTAAATGAAATTAATCTATTTGCTCTCAAGCTTAGCCTTTTGTTAACAACACTGTCATCTCAGATTTTCAAAATATGCTTTTGAACCATAGCTAAACAAGCATTTGTGTAACAGTATTGATAGCCTAGCATAGGATTACGCCTCTCTTTCACCATGCAACATTTTCCACAAAAACCAGAAAAGCATTCAAATAAAATCATTTACCTTTGAAGAACTTCGGATGTTTTCAATGAGGAGACTCTCAGATAGCAAATGTTCAGTTTTTCCTGAAAGATTATTTGTTTAGGACAAATCGCTCCGTTTTCTGCGTCACATTTAGCTACGGAAAGAAAACCTGTATCCAGGATTGTGTAAATCTATCCGCAAGCTCATTAGCATAACACAACGTTAACTATTCATGAAAATTGCAAATGAAATGAAATTAATCTATTTGCTCTCAAGCTTAGCCTTTTGTTAACAACACTGTCATCTCAGATTTTCAAAATATGCTTTTGAACCATAGCTAAACAAGCATTTGTGTAACAGTATTGATAGCCTAGCATAGGATTATGCCTCTCTTTCACCATGCAACATTTTCCACAAAAACCAGAAAAGAATTCAAATAAAATCATTTACCTTTGATGAACTTCAGATGTTTTCAATGAGGAGACTCTGTTAGATAGCAAATGTTCCGTTTTTACAAAAAATATTATTTGTGTCGACTAATCGCTCCGTTTTGTTCATCACGTTTGGGTAAGGAAAAAAATATATATATTAAGTCATTAAAACGCGAACTTTTTTCCAAATTAACTCCATAATATCGACAGAAACATGGCAAACCGATGTTTAGAATCAATCCTCAAGGTGTTTTTCACATATCTATCGACGATGAAATCCATCGTGGCAGTTGACTTTCTCTTCTGAAGTAATGGAACGCGCATGGACCTACAGATTACGCAATAATTTCGACACAGGACACCGGGCGGGACACCAGGTAAATGTAGTCTCTTATGGTCAATCTTCCAATGATATGCCTACAAACACGTCACAATGCTGCAGACACCTCGGGGAAACGACAGAAAGCGCAGGCTCATTCCTGGCGCATTCACAGCCATATAAGGAGACATTGGAACACAGCGCCTTCAGAATCTGGGGCATTTCCTGTATGAAACTTCATCTTGGTTTCACCTGTAGCATTAGTTCTGGGGCACTCACAGATAATATCTTTGCAGTTTTGGAAACGTCAGAGTTTTGTCTTTCCAAGGCTGTCAATTCCATGCATAGTCGAGCATCTTTTCGTGACAAAATATTACGCTTAAAACGGGCACGTCTTTTTATCCAATAATGATATAGCGCCCCCATAGGTTGAAGAGGTTAATAAGCTTCTAATAGGCTAATTGACATCATTTGAGTCAATTGAAGGTGTACCTGTGGATGTATTTCAAGGCCTACCTTCCAAGTCAGTGCCTCTTTACTTGACATCATGGGAAAATCAAAAGAAATTAGCCAAGACCTCAGAAAAAAGATTGGAGACCTCCACAAGTCTGGTTCATCCTTGGGAACAATTTCCAAATGCCTGAAGGTAACATGTTCATCTGTACAAACAACAGTACGCAAGTATAAACACTATTGGACCGTGCAGCTGTCATACCGCTCAGGAAGGAGACGCGTTCTGACTCCTATAGATGAACGTACTGTGGTGTGAAATGTGCAAATCAATCTCAGAACAACAGAAATAGACCATGTGAAGATGCTGGAGGAAACCGGTACAAAAGTATCTATATCCACAGTAAAACGAGTCCCATTTCAACATAACCTGAAAGGCCACTCAGCAAGGAAGAAGCCACTGCTCCAAAATTGCTATTAAAAAGCCAGACTACGGTTTGCAACTGCACAAGGGGACAATGATCGTACTTTTTTGGAGAAATGTCCTCTGATCTGATGAAACAAAAATAAAACTGTTTGGCCGTAATGACCATCATTATTTTGGGAGGAAAAAAGGAGAGGCTTGCAAGCCGAAGAACACCATCCCAACCGTGAAGCACGAGGGTGGCAGCATCATGTTATGTGGGTGCTTAGCTGCAGGATGGACTGATGCACTTCACAAAATAGATGGCATCATGAGGGAGGAAAATTATGTGGATATATTGAAGCAACATCTCAAGACATCAGTCAGGAAGTTAAAGCTTGGTCGCATATGCATCTTCCCAATGGACAATGACCCCAAGCATACTTCCAAAGTTGAGGCAAAATGGCTTAAGGACAACAAAGTCATGGAATTGGAGTAGCCGTCACAAATCCCTGACCTCAATCCCATAGAAAATTTGTGGGCAGAACTGAAAAGGCGTGTGCGAGCAAGGAGGCCTACAAACTTGACTCATGCACCAACTCTGTCAGTAGGAATGGGCCAAAATTCACCCAACGTATTATGGAAAGCTTGTGGAAGGCTACATGAAACGTTTGACCCAAGTTAAACAATTTAAAGGCAATGCTACCAAATATTAATTTGGCACTGGGAATGTGATGAAAGAAATAAACGCTGAAATAAATCATTCTCTCTACTATTATTCTGACATTTCACAATCTTGGTGATCCCAACTGACCTAAGACAGTGAATTGTTACTAGGATTACATTTCAGGAATTGTGAAAAATTGAGTTTTAATGTATTTGGCTCAGGTGTATGTAAACTTCCGACTTGAACTTTATGCATAGTCACTTTAACTATACCTACATGTACATACTACCTCAATCAGCCTGACTAACCGGTGCCTGTATATAGCCTTGCTACTGTATATAGCCAGTCTTTTCAGTCTTTTTTACTGTTGTTTTTATTTCTTTACTTATCTGTTGTTCACCTAATACTTTTTTTAACTTAAAAATTGCACTGTTGGTTAGGGCCTGTAAGTAAGCATTTCACGTGTTGTATTCGGCGCACGTGACAAATACACTTTGATTTGGAAGGCATTGAAAGGGGGGATACAAACTGAAATGTTTCTTCTGCATTTAACCCAACTCCTCTTAATCAGAGTGGTGCGGGGGGCTGCCATAATAGACATCCACGTCTGTGGCACCTGGGGAACAGTGGGTTAACTGCCTTGCTCAGGGGCAGAACAACATATTTTTACATTGTCAGCTCTGGGATTTGATCCAGCAATCCTTCGGTTGCTGGCCCAACGCTCTAACCACTAGGCTACCTATTGCCCCTCAATGTAACTCTGTGTGTGCTTGCACGTGTGTATGAGTGTGTGTCTGTACTGCAACAGCTGAGGAGCTGGTAAGGTGGAAGGAGCAGCTGAGTATTTCAATTCAGTTGGTTTCAGCTTGGGGGTTGTAGGGGTGGAGGGACCTGTGTCTGAGACCAGGCTGTACTGTGTGTGGTGGGCTGGCTTGGGGTAGGCTGAGGTGGGGTGGGCTAGGGTGGGTTTGACTGTGGTGGGCTGGGATGGGCTTGTTTGGGTTGAGGTGGGGTGGGGGTGCTGAAGGTAATTCTGTGTACTTTGGTATTTATAGAGCTGCCTCTGGTCTACAGGACTGTACTGTCATCCACAGATGGACCTTTTTTACTTCAGCTCTCCGTAGGGAAAAAGGCCTCTCCAAAACATTGTCTTTTGAAGGATCTATCTGGGGATGGGAGGGAAGAGAGGGGTGGGGGGTGTTGAAGTGCCATCACTGCATTAGGCACACACTCGCACTCAAACCCATATGCATGCACTTACACAATACACACAGACACTGGAACACACACTGGAACACACACTGGAACACACACTGGAACACACACACACCCTTTAGATCCACCAAAGCTTATTAATTTCACCTCCTCTGCAGTCTGTTGTCCCACAAGGGCTCCATTAGCCTGCTTCACGTAACCCCAGAATGGCTTAATGGAACGACCCATTACTGTCACGCAACAGGATTAGATAGCATTGACTTGGTCCTCGTGTAGAGAGAGACTCTCTACATTAGTAATGATCCTCGTATAGAGAGGGACTCTACATTAGTAATGATCCTCGTATAGAGAGTTACTCTACATTAGTAATGATCCTCGTATAGAGAGGGACTCTACATTAGTAATGATCCTCGTATAGAGAGTTACTCTACATTAGTAATGATCCTCGTATAGAGAGACTCTACATGAGTAATGATCCTCGTATAGAGAGGGACTCTACATTAGTAATGATCCTCGTATAGAGAGAGACTCTACATTAGTAATGATCCTCGTATAGAGAGGGACTCTACATTAGTAATGATCCTCGTATAGAGAGAGACTTGACTCTACATTAGTAATGATCCTCGTATAGAGAGGGACTCTACATTAGTAATGATCCTCGTATAGAGAGGGACTCTACATTAGTAATGATCCTCGTATAGAGAGGGACTCTACATTAGTAATGATCCTCGTATAGAGAGGGACTCTACATTAGTAATGATCCTCGTATAGAGAGACTCTACATTAGTAATGATCCTCGTATAGAGAGGGACTCTACATTAGTAATGATCCTCGTATAGAGAGACTCTACATTAGTAATGATCCTCGTATAGAGAGAGACTCTACATTAGTAATGATCCTCGTATAGAGAGTTACTCTACATTAGTAATGATCCTCGTATAGAGAGTTACTCTACATTAGTAATGATCCTCGTATAGAGAGGGACTCTACATTAGTAATGATCCTCGTATAGAGAGGGACTCTACATTAGTAATGATCCTCGTATAGAGAGGGACTCTACATTAGTAATGATCCCCGTATAGAGAGAGACTCTACATTAGTAATGATCCCCGTATAGAGAGAGACTCTACATTAGTAATGATCCTCGTATAGAGAGTTACTCTACATGAGTAATGATCCTCGTATAGAGAGTTACTCTACATTAGTAATGATCCTCGTATAGAGAGAGACTTTCTATATGTCTAGCACGCTGATGGCAGCACACATGAAAGAAAGTGAAAGAAAACACACACACACACACACACACACAGAGTCAGAATGAGCCCCTAGGACTGTGTTGGCAGGAGGTTTTGCTTGGCTCAGCTTGGGCTGCAAGCTGCTAGGTCACCTAGCACAAACACATGTGACCCAGTAGATATCCAGGAGTTTATAGAGGCTTCACAACAATCAGCTCAGTACTAGTTCTATCACTGGGGCTTCGGGTTGAAACCTGCAGTACTGCTACCCTGCTGCTTGCCCTACTGGGGTGTATGTATGTGTGTATATGTGTGTGTGTGAATAAGAATAAACAGCATGCCATACGTAACACAGGGCAGTCACACACTTGGGCAACACTCAGGCTCTTCTGCTCTTCTCTGTTCAAACACTTCTTAGCAGAGTGCAGAATCAACCCAATGAGTGTAGCTGTGTTTGTCTTTCCTTCTGTCCTCCACACCAAAGGCATAAAGACCCATCTTGACAAGAGTCGACTTCACTAATGTTGGATCACAGGAGAAGGCCTTGAATCGGTTTAACTTCTAGAGAGCAGAAGGGTTAGTGTAGACAAGTCTCCCTGTTGTCCACACGAGTGTTCCAAAATGGTAGGTAGCCCATGGCTGGTTCTGCCTAACCTGGTTAACCAGTGATTTCAGATCTGGTTCTGCTCTCTGGCCATCTACATTGTTGAGCCAAACATGTTGTTCTTTATCTCAATTTCATAAGGAAGTGTGAAGATGGTGGCGTTGTGGCTGGGTTGTGGTTCAGAAAGCTAGCACAGTAACTGCTATTATCTGCTGACAGGGAAGTAGATGCTGTGGATTCTGTTCATGTGTGCATTCTGTTGTGTGTTTAGCGTGTGGTCTTTAATGTGTGACTTAAGAATAAATGTGTGTATGTGTGTGTGTATGTATGTGTGCGTGTGTGTTCTTAGTAGTAACTTTTCAAAAAGCGCTGGAAGTGGATTTGAGGAAGCGGTCTAATTTTTGTCACCATGAACATCATAACAAATACAGATAACGACGGTAGCATAAATTAAGCTAAAACCTAACATGCTAAGGTAAATGAGACTATTATACAGAATAACTCTCTAAATTATGCATGTTTTCCTCCATTTTTTAAACCAAGGCAATTTGTTAAAGAAAACCCATGTTAACTATCCCCATTGAAATACTGTACTTTATCATAAGTACTGTTTAAAGTAAGCTTCTGCCAAGTATATATAGCTGATATTCAGGTTAGTTTCCTAATTATTTTCCTTGGCAGGAGGATTTGGAGTGACTTATTTGAGGAATAATTCTACAGGTACAGTGCATTCGGGAAGTATTCAGACCCCGTGACCTTTTCCACATTTTGTTATGTTACAGCCTTATTCTAAAATTGATACAATAATTTTTTTCTCATCAATCTACACACAATACCCCATAATGACGAAGCAAAAACCAGGTTTTAGAGATTTTTGCAAAAGTATTAAAAATATTTATTATTATTTATGAATGATTTTAAATATTTATTTACATAAATACTAGAGGTCGTTTTCATTACAATCGGTAATCAGCATTTTTGGATTATGTCCGATTATATTGCACTCCACGAGGAGACTGCGTGGCAGGCTGACTACCTGTTATGCGAGTGAAGCAAGGAGCCAAGGGAAGATGCTAGCTAGCATTAAACTTGTATTATAAAAAACAATCAATCTTAACATAATCACTAGTTAACTACACATGGTTGATGATATTACTAGTGTAACTAGCTTGTCCTGCGTTGCATACAATCCATGCGGTGCCTGTTAATTTATTATTGAATCAAAGCCTACTTCGCCAAATGGGTGATTTAACAAGGGCATTCGCGAAAAAAGCACTGTCGTTGCACCAATGTGTACCTAACCATAAACATTAATGTCTTTATAAAAATCAATACACAAGTATATATTTTTCAACCTGCATATTTAGTTCATATTGCCTGTTAACATTAATTTATTTTAACTAGGGAAATTGTTTCACTTCTCTTGCTTTCTGTGCAACAGATTCAGGGTATATGCAGTAGTTTGGGCCACCTGGCTCATTGCGAACTGTGTGAAGACCATTTCTTCCTAACAAAGACAGCAACCTTCGCCAAATGGGGGATGATTTATCAAAAGCTTTTTTTGGTCCTCCAATAATCGGTATTGGTATCAGCGTTGAAAAATCATAATCGGTCAACCTTTAATAAGTACTCAGACCCTTTGCTATGAGACTCGAAATTAAGCTCAGGTGATTCCTGTTTCCATTGATCATCCTTGAAATGTTTCTCCAACTTGATTGGTGTCCACCTGTGGCAAATTCAATTGATTGGACATGATTTGGAAAGGCACACACCTTTCTATATAAGGTCAAAGTGGACAGTGCGTGTCAGAGCAAAAACCAAGTCATGAGGTTGAAGGAATTGTCCGTAGAGCTCAGAGACAGGATTGTGTCAAGGCACAGATCTGGGTAAGTGTACCAAAATATGTCTGCAGCATTGAAGGTCCCAAAGAACACAGCGGCCTCCATCACTCTTAAATGGAAGAAGTTTGGAACCACCAAGACTCTTCCTAGAGGTGGCTGCCCGGCCAAACTGAACAATCGGGGTAGAAGGGCTGTCACGCCTGCTACCTCTCCCCTTCTCTGGCACTCGAGGGCACCAGGCTGCCCATCATTATACACACCTGTCGCCATCATTATGCGCATCAGCGCTCATTGGACTCACCTGGACTCCTTTACTTTGTTGATTGCCCCTCTATATCTGTCTGTTCCTCAGTTTGTTTCCCGTGTCAGCATTAATGTTGTTTTGTTTCTCCTGTCCAGATAATCTCTGTGTAATGTTTCCTGTTTGTTGTTTATTAAATGTTCACTGCTTGTACTTGCTTCTTGTCTGTACTTACAGAATGCTGACACCACAATTTGAAGCATCAAGGAGTTTTTGTTTTTTGTTTTTGTTGGTGACGTCGAGTCCGGCTTCCGCTGCCGAAGGAACCGGGGTTGCCTCAGTTGGCTCGTCGGGCTTCCACGCCTTAGCTGGTTCGAGAGGTTCCCTTGCCTCGGTTGGCTCGGCAGGCTCCCACGCCTTAGCTGGTTCGAGAGGTTTCCTTGCCTCGGTTGGCTCGGCAGGCTCCCACCCCACATCATGCCTCAGCTGGCTCGTCGGGCTCCCACGCCTCAGCCGGCTCCTCTGGCTCCCACGCCTCAGCCGGCTCGTCGGGCTCCCACGCCTCAGCCAGCTTGTCGGGCTCCCACGCCTCAGCCGGCTCGTCGGGCTCCCACGCCTCAGCCGGCTCGTCGGGCTCCCACGCCTCAGCCGGCTCGTCGGGCTCCCACGCCTCAGCCGGCTCGTCGGGCACCCACGCCTCAGCCGCCTCTTCGGGCTCCCATGCCTCAGCCGCCACGTTCGACTCCATCGAACGCCTCAGCCGCCACGTTCGACTACATCTCGGCCAGTCTGTCAGGCTCGCCTAGGTGGGATGCCGGGTGGCGGCTCTGGGGGGGGGGGGTACTGTCACTCCTGCTCCTACTCCCCCTCTCTGTGCCAGGCTGCCCATCATTACGCACACCTGTTATCATTACACAGATCGACGTCATTGGACTCACCTGGACTTCTTCACTTTGTTGATTGCCCTTCTGTTTCCTGTCTGTTGTTTATTAAATTTTCACTCCCTGTATTTGCTTTTTGTCTCCCAGTATATGTCCTTACAAGGGCCTTGGACTGGGGAGGTGACAAAGAACCCGATGGTCACTCTGAGAGAGCTCCAGAGTTCCTCTGTGGCGATGGGAGAACCTTCCAGAAGGACAACCGTCTCTGCAGCACTCCAACAATCAGGCCTTTTTGGTGGAGTGGCCAGACGGAAGCCACTCCTCAGTAAAAGACAGCCCGCTTGGAGTTTGCCAAAAGGCACATAAACACTCTCAGACCATGAGAAACAAGATTCTCTGGTCTGATGAAACCAAGATAGAACTCTTTGGCCTGAATGCCAAGTGTCACGCCTGGAGGAAACCTGGCACCATCCCTACGGTGAAGCATTGTGGTGGCAGCATTATACTGTGGGGATGTTTTTCAATGGCAGGGACAGGGAAACTAGTCATGATCGAGGAAAATATGATCAATACCAAAGTTCAGAGAGATCCTTGATGAAACTCTGCTCCAGAGCGCTCAGGACCTCGCTCTGGGGCAATGCTTCACCTTCCAACAGAACAACGACCCTAAGCACACAGCCAAGACAATGCAGGAGTGGCTTCGGGACAAGTCTCTGAATGTCCTTGAGTGGTCCAGCCAGAGCCTGGACTTGAACCCGATCGAACATCTCTGGAGACCTGAAAATAGCTGTGCAGAGACACTCCCTATCCAACCAGACAGAGCTTGAGAGGTTCCGCAGAGAAGAATGGGAAAAACTCCCAAATACAGGTCTGCCAAGTTTGTAGCGTCATACAGAAGAAGACTTGATGCTGTAATCGCTGCCAAAGGTGCTTCAACAAAGTACTGAGTAAAGGGTCTGAAAAATTATGTAAATGTGATATTTACATAAGTTATATTGCAAAAAAGTATATCATGTTTTTGTTTTGTCATTATGGGATATTGTGTGTAGATTGAATAAGGCCATAATGTAGAATAGGGCCGTAACGTAGCAAAATGAGGAAAAAGTGAAGGGGTCTTAATACTTTCCGAATGCACTCTACCTTTGATGTAGGAGATGCAACAAAACAATACATTGATGCGCAATGTTTTTGGTATTTTGCCATGGATTTAGTTTGTTGAAGTGGAGGTGAATGTTAAATGGTCAGTGTCTTCAGCTGCTGTGTGATTGAGTTTGGTTCTTTACACATGTCTGGCTCTTTATCTCAGTCTGCAGCACTGGTTAATGGTCTGGGTTTGGATAGCCTCTGCTGAGTCACCAACAACCGGATGTTCAAGTTTTCAGGGAAAGTGGAAAAAGAGATACTTTTGAGGAGATGGGAAACTCGTTTGGAATCGTATTACCAACCATTGTGTATGTTGCCTATGCATCGCCAATGGGCCACAATTCTGGGACAAAGAGAGCTCTCCTTCAAGGAGGGAATGGGAATCAATTGGGCGCTAGCTCAAAAACCAAACATTACAAATATTTTCAGAGATGTGAGATAATGAGCTTGTTCTCTGTAATATTATAAGGCTTTGCAATTGTGACATAATGTACTTTTGAGGAAAATAGGCCCATTTCTGAACTCATACCCTGACTTTGTGAAGGCATCACATGACGCAGCATAACATCCGCTGGGTGGAGCATTATATGTTCCTCCATTCATTGACTTTGAGATTTTGTATCTTCTCTTGTCTGTAATATCTTTGTTAACAAGGTGACACTCCATCTTAAATCTATTTACTGTATTCATTGAACAGTGCACCTCTCCCAAACCTTTGAATGTCAGTGATCTAGTTTCAGGTGTTTATTTTACACCTGCTACGTACGTTTTTTTGACGTTTTAGTCCTTATCCAGAGTGACTTACAGTAGTGAGTGCAAACATGTTCATCCTTTTTTCATACTGGTCCCCCACAGGAATTGAATCCACAACCCTGGCATTGTAACCACAATGCCCTACCAACTGAGCTACACGGGACCAACTGGGCTATGTTAGGCAGGATGTATGGAGCTAGTAGGCAGGGTGTATGGGGTCAGTAGACTAGGTGTATGGGGTCAGTAGGCAGGGTGTATGGGGTCAGTAGGCAGGGTGTATGGGGTCAGTAGGCAGGGTGTATGGGGTCAGTAGGCAGGGTGTATGGGGTCAGTAGGCAGGGTGTATGGGGTCAGTTGGCAGGGTGTATGGGGTCAGTAGGCAGGGTGTATGGGGTCAGTAGGCAGGGTGTATGGGGTCAGTAGGCAGGGTGTATGGGGTCAGTAGGCTGGGTGTATGGGGTCAGTAGGCTGGGTGTATGGGGTTAGTAGGCAGGGTGTATGGGGTCAGTAGGCTGGGTGTTTGGGTCAGTAGGCTGGGTGTATGGAATCAGTAGACTGGGTGTATGGGGCTAGTAGACTGGGTGTATGGATTTAGGAGGCAGGGTGTATGGGGTTAGGAGGCAGGGTGTATGGGGTTAGGAGGCAGGGTGTATGGGGTTAGGAGGCAGGGTGTATGGGGTTAGGAGGCAGGGTGTATGGGGTTAGGAGGCAGGGTGTATGGGGTTAGGAGGCAGGGTGTATGGGGTTAGGAGGCAGGGTGTATGGGGTTAGGAGGCAGGGTGTATGGGGTTAGGAGGCAGGGTGTGTGGATTTAGGAGGCAGGGTGTATGGGGTTAGGAGGCAGGGTTTGTGGGGTTAGTAGACTGGGTGTGTGGATTTTGGAGGCAGGCTGTATGGATTTTGGAGGCAGGGTGTACGGGGTTAGTCGGCAGAGTGTATGGGGTTAGTAGACTGGGAGGGTACCATGGTCTGCGCTCTGGTACTCTGGGTTTGGAGGTCTTGTGGTCTGGGGGAATGGAGGAATGGGGATCTGAAGGTCTGGGGTCATTGGGAGAAGAAGGGAGAGGAGTAGTCCTGGGCCTGGGGTTCTAATACTGGTTTGGGGTAATGGGGGAGTGGATGATTGGAGGAGAGGTGGAACTGTTCTGTGTGATGTCTTCATTGTCTCTGGGTAGCTCTCTCTGGGGAGTAAGGGCCTCAGCTGCTGATGTAGGCCAGCCACACATACTGAAAACACATCTCTCTGTCTCTCTGATAGGTCAGAGCCGTATCAGGAGCCAACCAGGAGTTGTGACAGGAGAGGAGAGCCAATCAGAGGAGAGAGATGTTGGTGCAGGGCGGGCCTTGGGTCCTGTCTGTCATGTCATTGCTCCTGCTGCTGTGGCAAGAAATGTCTGCTATCGAGGTTCCTCTTGATCGTAAGTCCATCAATCAAATCGTAAACACATGAAATCAGTCAAAACATTGTTTTATAATATATATTTGATCGTAAACCTTTGGTTCTCATACAATTTGGATACCGGTGACCCACACAATGGTTTTGGAATTGAAGGACAGTGAACAATAAATGAAGAAAACAAAGTTTCATGCCACATCCCTTACTAACCTATTGGTGTTTACAGATGGACCTTCAGGAAAAAAGCATAGGAAATGAAGTGATTTATATTTACATGTACAGTGTACACTCTATGTAAAACACAACACAGTTATCCTGTCTTTGCATCTGCAGATCCAGCTTCATGAAAAGTGATATCTCTTAACATTAGAACTGAGCTCACATACACTCATCTCTCTGACCATCCTCCATCCCGCGCGCACACTTACACACACACACACACACACACACACTTACACTCACACACACTCGCACATATTGATGTGTTACCCAGTGAATCTGTTCAGTCCATCCATATGATCTAAAGATATTTCTGCATGGTTTAACTATAGTCGAGTGTATATTCTACCAACTGAACTATGAATTATGGCATGCTAATTCAATATGAATTTAATGTATATGTTTTCATCCAACACAGAGCTGAAACCAATTAGCAGTAACCGATATTCAAATCTACAATAGAACTCTGCACATGAACATTTATGCATATAGAGTAGGTTGTTCCATAGTACTGTGCAATCATTTGCCAGTTTCTCACGTATGGCTGACTACGGTGGCTCTATCTTCTCATAACCATTCAACTCTGACTACCCATCATTGATTTCAAATCAAATCAACATTTCAAATCAACATTTCTAATCAAATCTAATTTTATTGGTCACATACACATGGTTAGCAGATGTGAATGCGAGTGTTCGCGAAATGCTTGCGCTTCTAGTTCCAACAGTGCAGTAATATCCAACAAATAATTTAACAATTCCCAACAACTACCTAACACACACAAATCTAAAGAGTTGAATAAGAATATGTACGTATAAATACTGTATATGGATGAGCGATGGCTGAGCGGCATAGGCAAGGTGCAGTAGATGGTATAAAATACAGTATAAACATGTGATATGAGTAATGTAAGATATGTGGACATTATTAAAGTGACATTATTTAGTGGCATTGTTTAAAGTGACTAGTGATCCATTTATTAAAGTGTCCAGTGATTGGGTCTCAATGTAGGCAGCAGCCTCTCTGAGTTAATGATTGCTGTTTAGCAGTCTGATGGCCTTGAGATAGAAACTGTTTCTCAATCTCTCGGTCCCAGCTTTGATGCACCTGTAGTGACCTCACCTTCTGGATGATAGCGGGGTGAACAGGCAGGGGCTCGGGAGGTTGTTGTCCTTTATGTTTTATTTGGCTTTCCTGTGACATCGGGTGCTGTAGGTGTCCTGGAGGGCAGGTAGTTTGCCCCCGGTGATGCGTTGGGCAGACCGCACCACCCTTTGGAGAGCCTTGCGGTTGAGGGCGGTACAGTTTCCGTACCAGGCTGTGATACAGCCTGACAGGATGCTCTCGATTGTGCATCTGTAAAAGTTTGTCAGATTTCAACCAAAACATCAATACATACATACGCACGCACACACACACACACACAAGTCCTATACCAAGCCATTCTAACATGTATAAAAGCTTGTTCCTCCCATTGGACTGACTCCAGTGTGAATATGAAAGTAAGAGACAAAGGAAAGGAGACCTTTTCTCTCTCCTTTCTCTATTGTTTTTTTTTCATAAAGGAGAAAAATAGCTGAAAAATGATTTGATCGGGATAAAGTGCCATGGGCACCTGCTATTTGGCGGCCAAACACACCTGCACACTACTTATTCTCGACCTCACACACACGGCCATCAGCTGTCATCACCTCTGTAGTCTCCACCTCATCTACCCTCTACAGCACCCCTCAATGTCTCTTTATACTCCACAACCTTTCACCGCTGGCCTCAGAAAGCTCTATTAATTAGTGTCAGACAGAGGACTCACACACACACACACACGCACAACAGGGAGAGAGAGGGGGACAGAGAGAGAGAAGACCCCCCCACAGAGTAAAATGCATAATACCCTCATAACCCTCCGACGTCTCCCAAACATATTAAGAGGGATGAAGGGAGGGAGAATCAGCCCTGGTCATTGAGAGACCACAGAGAGGTTATCCCAAATCTTCTGGTGCTCCCAGTGCATTTAATGCTATACCTGAGAGGACTGAATGGTAACATGGGCTGTCTATAGGACTGAATGTATCTAATGTGAGGTGATGACAGATGGATTTATCTCTGTTGTCATTCCCCTTCCCAACCCTCTGTCCCCCAGCTTCCAGTGGTGACCTCTATTGATGATGGTTGTCATGTCCTTGTTAGCCTATTATGTTCTTTCCCTCCAGCATGGGCATGGCTATATGGCACAATGAATATCATAAAACAACTGTGGGGGTTGGGTGTTCCACCTGTCTATAGGCAGCTGTTCCCCCATAGCCTTGGGACACACACACACACACACACACACACACACACACACACACACACACACACTAGTACATATAAAGACAGAAAGTCCAGAGAGGAATGTGCTCTTGTCAATCAGACACAGCATTGGACCACTACTGTAATGCCAATTACAGTATGTCAGCCATGGCCATTTACAGGGTAGCTAAAGAGTGCCATGAAGACAATATGAAATATATTATAAATGTAAATGTACTGTTTCGGGATAGATTATTTATGCAGTGGAATATAATGACATATATGTGTATTTTATGTTCATCTGTACTGTTGTTGAAAATGACTAAGTTGCTGATTCTAGCAGATGAAAATCATATCTCTCTTTCTCTCTCTCCACTGCTCCCTCCTTTAAAATCAACCTTTTCCCGTTGTGGAATCATCAACAGGTACGTTTATATCTCATTGTTTCAGGACATATTCACAGTCATTGTAGTCAATAAACGTATTATGCTACACTAGTAACAAAATGTACTTTACATACAAAACATGGATATAACAGTATAATAACTTTGTTTTGTAGAATAACATTTTATGACATGCCTACTCCGTAAGAGTAGAACTGTAACTACAGTATGTAACATTGTTTAACGTTGTAGACATGCTCTAGCTATAGGCCTGTGTTGCAATGAACACTCTAATATCACTAGCAACACCTGCAACATCTCTATCTCTGCCCTTCTCTCTCACTCACTCTCTTTGGGACTGACAGAAAAGATCCAGCAGGATTGTAAGTATTATTTATTAACACAGTAATATTTTGTATTGTGTCTACTGTGTCTATTTTCTGTTGTGTCTGTTGTCTTCACAAAAAATGGTTATTCAAAGGCTTCTATGGGGACAGCGGAAGAACACTTATTGGTTCTAAATAGCACTTTTTCTTCTTAGAGTCTATTGTGTCTGCTGTAATACTCAATCATGTTTCTACATTGTCTCTATGGGGGATGAAAATACCAATTTGAATCCACATTTACAGCAGTAAATGATATAATGGTGTAGTACTAGGAGCTAGGGCTGTTGCGGTGACTGTATTGCCGCCACACCGGCGGTCACGAGGTATGATGGCACTCAAAAACCACATGACCGTTTAGTCACGGTAATTAGGCTTCTCCAAGCTCTAATGCTGCCGATGGTCATTAGTAGCTTACCAAACTTGCTAATTGCCGGGTACTCAGCACTCTAGAAGCACTCAGCACTCTGACATAAAATCTAATTTTATTGGTCACATACACATGGTCAGCAGATGTTAATGCGAGTGTAGCGAAATGCTTGTGCTTCTAGTTCCAACAGTGCAGTAATATCTAACAAGTAATCTAACAATTCCCCAACAACTACCTAATACACACAAATCTAAAGGGGGGTGAATGAGAATATGTACATATAAATATATGGATGAGCGATGGCCGAGTGGCATAGGCAAGGTGCAGTAGATGGTATAAAATACAGCATATACATATGATATGAGTAATGTAAGATATGTAAACATTATTAAAGTGGCATTGTTTAAAGTGGCATTGTTTAAAGTGGCATTGTTTAAAGTGGCATTGTTTAAAGTGACTAGTGATCCATTTATTAAAGTGTACAGTGATTGGGTCTCAATACACTATATACATGTGATATGACTAATGTAAGATATGTAGACATTATTAAAGTGGCATTATATAGAGAGGCATTTTTAAAGTGACTAGTGATCTATTTACTAGTCACTTTAAATGTAAATGTATTCCAATCTAATGAAACACTTCATGAGAGCCCATGAGCTGATGTTGTGCAACATCTCTATAGGCTATGCAATTGCATGAGAAAACAGAGGGGATCCCATCAGCTTTCTATAGACTAGGGCTACTACGTATATTTATTTCTCAACTTGCCTAATATTAAGCACATTGCTTCTCTTTACAACAGGAGTATAGCCTACCTGGCTGGCATGAAAATGAACCACGGGAAAAAGCATCCTCCATTTGCTATTTCCAGCTGCTCCTGTTTCGAGACAGGTGCATGATAATCGTGTGATGGGTGACAATATTAGCCTATCACTTGTGAATGATGCCCAGCAAACAGTGCACATGTTTTTTTTTGCAACTTCTTCAAATCATAGTGGCACACTTCATGTAGCCTGGCCTATATGTTTTGATAAGGTTTGCATCACAACTAAAGTGACCAAATAACTTTGTAAAATGAAGCACATTAATCTGCTTCACAAGGGGTGTAGAGCCTAACTGGAATACATACGCAGCACGTGAGCTTCAAGTTTGAGAAAGATTATTTTCACCATTAAAAATGCACAAAAAATGCAAATCACATTTGTGGTCACTTTTGAGAATGGTGTTTTCCTGCTAATGGAACATACACACTTATAGCCTACTTGCCGTGTGCACATTGCTGCACTTATGTGAAGAATGCCTAATAGTTGATCAACATTTTAAGCTAAACGTTCTGATCTGTTGCGTCAGCCTCATTGCTTAAAACCGTTTTTCTGATGTTAGTGGTTGTATTAATTTGGGATCTATCGCATCTCACAACTGTCCCAGACTGTCTGGAATATTTATTTATTGTACAGAATATAATAGGTCAACTTTTGTATTATTGGCGATAGATTGACCGGCGAGTGTTTTTGCTGTTCGTTAGGCCTATTCATCTTGTTGGCTGACAAAAAGTAAATGTGGACAGTTCTTCCAATATCTTCAATATGCTCCTCAGAATTCGATAATGACGTGCACATTTTCGCATCCTTATCAGCCCAAGGGCCACTGGCCGCAAAAGGCATGTCTTTTTTTAGGTGGCATTACGGCCACACAAAGGTGATGCCACCTGGAAAATCAAGGCATTATCAAGTGCTTGTCAAATAGTGAATGAGAGACTGACGAAGTGTTTACAGCCTGTGCTGTCTCATCATACAGCCTTACAATGTATTACAAATCAAAACATATAACCCAACGTTTGTAGAACTAAAGTTACATTAATAACTCAAAATTAAGCATAGTGAAGTACCTGTTTCTTTCAGCTCAACACAGAATAGCCGCATGTGCGTACTCCTTCCAATATTGGAGAAAATATCCTTTCTATTTTATTCAGCTTTGTTCTATTGTATTCTTCATACTATAAACTATTGTAAAGTGGCAGTTCCACTGGATGTCATAAGGTGAACGCACCAATTTGTAAGTCGCTCTGGATAAGAGCGTCTGCTAAATGACTTAAATGTAAATGTAATAAAATAATGCCATGGAATTCTAAGCAAATCATGTCTGCTAAATGAACTAGTGTAACCCACAGCCATATGGAATAGCCATATCAGGGCCTAAAATAAGGATAACTCGGAGTATTCTATTCTTCCGAAATATACTACATTTTTTCCATATCATGTACCTTTAGACCTGTCGAAAATAAATAATGGATTTATTGTGAAGGTGTAGGCTATATTACATGGATTTATTAGACTTTTTTAAAATGTAGATTTTCCAAAGGTCTGCATCAGTGGCTTGTAGGTGTCACGGCTGTTGACAGATGAGGACCAAGGTGCAGAGTGGTGAGCGTACATTTTACTTTATTTAAGAATGACACCGACCAAAAACAATAAACCATACAAAACAAACTGTGAAGCTACAGGTCATGTGCCATAAACAAAAGTCAACTTCCCACAAACACAGGTGGGAAAAAGGGCACCTAAGTATGGTTCTCAATCAGAGACAACGATAGACAGCTGTCCCTGATTGAGAACCATACCCGACCAAAACATAGAAATAGAAAATCATAGAAACACAAAACATAGAATGCCCACCCCAACTCACGCCCTGACCAAACCAAAATAGAGACATAAAAAGGATCTCTAAGGTCAGGGCGTGACAGTAGGCTGTGTGTGGAAGCCAGGAAATGCTAAATGTATTTATGTTAATTAACGGTCAATTACAGTGAGACCAGCAGTTATTTGCTTGACAATAACCGGTTGACAAAATGTCATGACTGCCACAGCCCTACTAGGAGCAGGTTTTATTTTCCAATCCGAAGCAATTTACATGAACTATCTCTGTGTTTGTATGGTTGCCATAGAAACACAAATGGATGGATGACTCCACCTGTTACCTATTGTTTACAGTAGTGCATAAGAACAGTTGGGTAACCGGCGGCATCCCCAAACTGAGGACAAACAGAATAGTAATGGGCGATGGAATTCCCTCTCTCTCTCTAACGGAAAGCTTTCTATCTTGACAAGGGGACTTCCAATAGGACTTGGGCTATTCCCTTTAAAACTGTGGTTACTCTGGAGAAGATTTATGACACACACACACACTGGCAAGGAAGTATCTCTTTCAACTGGGGCTATTTTGTACAATGGGAGGGGAGGCAAGCAATTTTCTTTGAGGCTGGGCTTGATAGTGTGTAGTGTCAGTGTACAGATTTAGGATCTCGATTTGAGCCAGTTTGTTACAGCGGAAAAATAATCCTGCAGCAACAGTAATGTGAATTATTATGTGGATTATAATTCATGGACATTTTTGTAGGGGCTGATACATTTTCCAAAAGGGAAAATCAAGTATGACATGTCAAAGTGAAAATGACTAACTTCAGAAGCTTTTTTTAAACCTAAAATACACTACAAATAGACTCGACTGTGTCTGACAGTCGAGGCTGCGTCTGACAGTCGAGGCTGCGCCTGACAGTCGAGGCTGCGTCTGACAGTCGAGGCTGCGCCTGACAGTCGAGGCTGCGCCTGACAGTCGAGGCGGCACCTGACAGTCGAGGCGGCGCCTGACAGTCGAGGCTGCGCCTGACAGTCGAGGCTGCGCCTGACAGTCGAGAGTGCGCCTGACAGTCGAGGCTGCGCCTGACAGTCGAGAGTGCGCCTGACAGTCGAGAGTGCGCCTGACAGTCGAGAGTGCGCCTGACAGTCGAGAGTGCGCCTGACAGTCGAGAGTGCGCCTGACAGTCGAGAGTGCGCCTGACAGTCGAGGCTGGGCCTGACAGTCGAGGCTGACAGTCCTGACAGTCGAGGCTGACAGTCCTGACAGTCGAGGCTGGGCCTGACAGTCGAGGCTGGGCCTGACAGTCGAGGCTGACAGTCCTGACAGTCGAGGCTGGGCCTGACAGTCGAGGCTGGGCCTGACAGTCGTGGCTGGGCCTGACAGTCGAGGCTGGGCCTGACAGTCGAGGCTGGGCCTGACAGTCTGCGTCTGACAGTCGAGGCTGCGCCTGACAGTCGAGGATGCGCCTGACAGTCGAGGCTGCGCCTGACACTCGAGGCTGCGCCTGACACTCGAGGCTGCGCCTGACACTCGAGGCTGCGCCTGACACTCGAGACTGACAGGCCTGACAGTCGAGGCTGACAGGCCTGACAGTCGAGGCTGGGCCTGACAGTCGAGGCTGACAGTCGAGGCTGACAGTCGAGGCTGACAGTCCTGACAGTCGAGGCTGACAGTCCTGACAGTCGAGGCTGACAGTCCTGACAGTCGAGGCTGACAGTCCTGACAGTCGAGGCTGGGCCTGACAGTCGAGGCTGGGCCTGGTAGATGTGTGGTGACAGTACAGAGCGGAATGAGTGCCCGGTGCTCAGTGATCTAGAAGTGGACCAGGGCAGAGAAACAGTGGGGAAACATCTGGCTTAAGTGGGCAATTAAATAAGAGTGAGCACAGCTGTGTTAAGGCCAGAGGGAGGGGAGAATACACCGTATCAACACCATAACCCAATCCTCTCCTCCTCACTTCACTTCTCCTGGATATGGCTGGTGCGTGCGTGCGCGCGTGCGTGCGTGTGTGCGCTGTGGGGTTGTGTGGTGTCTGGTGATTGGCTGAAAGCCGTGATATATCAGACGTATACATGTACCACGGGTATGACAAAAAAGTACTTTTACTGTTCTAATTATGTTGGTAACCAGTTTATAATAGCAATAACCCACCTCGGGGGTTTGTGGTATATGGCCAATATACCACGGCTAATGGCTGTATCCAGGCACTCCGCATTGTGCATATGTTGGCCATATACCACACCTCCTCTGACATTATTGCTGAATCTTGCTATCTCTATCTCCTTTTCTTTCTCTCTCTGTTTGCATTCTTTCTCTCCTTGGTCTCTCTCTTTCTCTCTCTCTAGTGAAGCAGCCTCCCACCATAATGAAACAGTCATTGAAGGACTACATTGTTGATCCCAGAGATAACATCATCATTGAATGTGAGGCTAAGGGGAACCCCGTGCCAACGTGAGTTACACACACATACCCATCCCTCTCTCTGTCCTTCCCTCATCTGTCACCTCCCTCCTCCACTCAGCTTGTTTCTAATTTCTCACACCCTCTCACCCACTTTCTCCCTCTCTGATTATTCTATTGTCTTTGTGTTTGTTTCGTTCTCTCTTCATCCGGCATACCCTCCGACTCCGTTGTCACATCCCTCCCTTTAACCCCACTGAAGCTGGGTCTCCACTTGTTATCCCTCCTATTTTTCTCTCATATTTACTCTCCAGCTCTCTCCTATCTCCCTGTTGTCTCCCTGTTGTCTCCCTCTTTAACTCCCCCTTTCCTACTGTCACCCTGCATGGTCACTTGCTCTCTCTCTCTTCCTCTGACTGACTGTGACAGTTATACAGGGTGGCAGTCATTATTGTGAGCATGAATAGGCCAACTCAGCCATCCTGCACACCATTTCACCCCCCTACCCTCCACCTGGACCCCATTCCAATCCCTACCTGAACCTTGTCAGCACCCCACCAAAACACTACCCAATGGCACACTTTGCCCTAACCCCCTAAATCCACCCCCACTTCTATTCCTCACTTCCAAACCTTCCTGCCACCCCATGACAGCCATCCAGCAACCACCCAATAACAGCTACCCCATGACAACCACCCCATGACAGCCACCAGCCACCCCATGACAGCCATCCAATGACAGCCATCCAGCTACCCCATGACAACCACCAGCCACCCCATGACAGCCATCCAGCCACCCCATGACAGCCATCCAGTGACCCATGACATCCATCCAGCCGCCCCATGATAGCCACCTCATGACAACCACCCCATGACAGCCAGTCAGCTCTCCTGACATTACAATATGATTTTTAAAATTATTTTTATTTTACCTTTATTTTACTAGGCAAGTCAGTTAAGAACAAATTCTTATTTTCAATGACGGCCTAGGAACAGTGGGTTAACTGCCTGTTCAGGGGCAGAACGACAGATTATGTACCCTGTCAGCTCGGGGATTTGAACTTGCAACCTTTCGGTTACTAGTCCAATGCTCTAACCACTAGGCTACCCTGCTATCCCACTGAACCCATATGATACCCCGCCCCTTCTTCTTCCACCTTGGGAAAGGGGATACCTAGGCAGTTGCACTGAATGCTTTCAACTGAAATGTCTCTTCTGCATTTAACTCAACCCCTCTGAATCTGAGAGGTGCAGGGGGGGGGTTCGAATTAGCGACCTTTGCTGGCCCAATGCCCATAACTGCTAGGCTACCTGCCGTTCCTAAAAATTTGATATGCCAGCCTGTTCCCTCTACCCCATTCTTCTACTGCCTCCTCTCTCTCTCACTTACCCTCCTCTCCCCTCACTCCCGTCCTCTCCCCACAACCGCCTCTTCTCTCTCTCACTTACCCTCCTCTCCCCTCACTCATGTCCTCTCCCCACAACCGCCTCTCTCTCTCACTTACCCTCCTCTCCCCTCACTCATGTCCTCTCCCCACAACCGCCTCTCTCTCTCACTTACCCTCCTCTCCCCTCACTCCTGTCCTCTCCCCACAACCGCCTCCTCTCTCTCTCACTTACCCTCCTCTCCCCTCACTCCTGTCCTCTCCCCACACCCGCCTCCTCTCTCTCACTTACCCTCCTCTCCCCTCACTCTTGTCCTCTCCCCATAACCGCCTCCTCTCTCTCTCTCACTCCCCCTCCTCTCCCCTCACATTCACTGCCTCCTCTTCCCTCACTCCGACCTCCTTTCCCATCTACTGCCTCCTCTTCCCTCAATCCCCCTCCTCTCCCCTCACATCTACTGCCCCCTCTTCCCTCACCCCCTCCTCTTCCCTCACTCCCCCTCCTTTCCCATCTACTGCCTCCTCTTCCCTCAATCCCCCCCTTCCCATCTACTGCCTCCTCTTCCCTCAATCCCCCCTTCCCATCTACTGCCTCCTCTTCCCTCAATCCCCCCTTCCCATCTACTGCCTCCTCTTCCCTCAATCCCCCCTTCCCATCTACTGCCTCCTCTTCCTTCACTCCCCCTCTTTTCCCATCTACTGCCTCCTCTTCCCTCAATCCCCCCTTTCCCATCTACTGCCTCCTCTTCCTTCACTCCCCCTCTTTTCCCATCTACTGCCTCCTCTTCGCTCACTCCCCCTCCTTTCCCATCTACTGCCTCCTCTTCCCTCAATCCCCCCTTCCCATCTACTGCCTCCTCTTCCTTCACTCCCCTCTTTTCCCATCTACTGCCTCCTCTTCCCTCACTCCCCCTCCTTTCCCATCTACTGCCTCCTCTTCCCTCACTCCCCCTCCTCTCCCCTCACATCTATTGCCTCCTCTTCCCTCACTCCCCCTCCTCTTCCCTCACTCCCCCTCCTCTCCCCTCACATTCACTGCCTCCTCTTCCCTCACTCCGACCTCCTTTCCCATCTACTGCCTCCTCTTCCCTCAATCCCCCTCGTCTCCCCTCACATCTACTGCCCCCTCTTCCCTCACTCCCCCTCCTCTTCCCTCACTCCCCTCCTTTCCCATCTACTGCCTCCTCTTCCCTCAATCCCCCCCTTCCCATCTACTGCCTCCTCTTCCCTCAATCCCCCCTTCCCATCTACTGCCTCCTCTCTCCTCAATCCCCCTTCCCATCTACTGCCTCCTCTTCCCTCACTCCCCCTCCTTTCCCATCTACTGCCTCCTCTTCCCTCACTCCCCCTCCTCTCCCCTCACATCTATTGCCTCCTCTTCCCTCAATCCCCCTTCCCATCTACTGCCTCCTCTTCCTTCACTCCTCCTCTTTTCCCATCTACTGCCTCCTCTTCGCTCACTCCCCCTCCTTTCCCATCTACTGCCTCCTCTTCCCTCAATCCCCCCTTCCCATCTACTGCCTCCTCTTCCTTCACTCCCCCCTTTTCCCATCTACTGCCTCCTCTTCGCTCACTCCCCCTCCTTTCCCATCTACTGCCTCCTCTTCCCTCAATCCCCCCTTCCCATCTACTGCCTCCTCTTCCTTCACTCCCCCTCTTTTCCCATCTACTGCCTCCTCTTCCCTCACTCCCCCTCCTTTCCCATCTACTGCCTCCTCTTCCCTCACTCCCCCTCCTCTTCCCTCACTCCCCCTCCTCTTCCCTCACTCCCCCTCCTCTCCCCTCACATTCACTGCCTCCTCTTCCCTCACTCCGACCTCCTTTCCCATCTACTGCCTCCTCTTCCCTCAATCCCCCTCCTCTCCCCTCACATCTACTGCCCCCTCTTCCCTCACTCCCCCTCCTCTTCCCTCACTCCCCTCCTTTCCCATCTACTGCCTCCTCTTCCCTCAATCCCCCCTTCCCATCTACTGCCTCCTCTTCCCTCAATCCCCCCTTCCCATCTACTCCCTCCTCTTCCCTCAATCCCCCTTCCCATCTACTTCCTCCTCTTCCCTCACTCCCCCTCCTTTCCCATCTACTGCCTCCTCTTCCCTCACTCCCCCTCCTCTCCCCTCACATCTATTGCCTCCTCTTCCCTCACTCCCCCTCCTCTTCCCTCACTCCCCCTCCTCTCCCCTCACATTCACTGCCTCCTCTTCCCTCACTCCGACCTCCTTTCCCATCTACTGCCTCCTCTTCCCTCAATCCCCCTCCTCTTCCCTCACTCCCCCTCCTTTCCCATCTACTGCCTCCTCTTCCCTCAATCCCCCCCCCCTTCCCATCTACTGCCTCCTCTTCCCTCAATCCCCCCTTCCCATCTACTGCCTCCTCTTCCCTCACTCCCCCTCCTCTCCCCTCACATCTATTGCCTCCTCTCCCCTCACATCTATTGCCTCCTCTTCCCTCACTCCCCTCCTCTTCCCTCACTCCCCCTCCTCTTCCCTCACTCCCCCTCCTCTTCCCTCACTCCCCCTCCTCTCCTCTCCCATCTACTGCCACCTCTTCCCTCACTCCCCCTCCTCTTCCCTCACTCCCCCTCCTCTCCCATCTACTGCCTCCTCTCCCATCACTCCCCCTCCTCTCCTCTCATTCCAGCAGATGACATAATACATGACAAGGCATGCACACACACACACACACACATTTACATTTGAGTAATTTAGCAGACGCTCTTATCCAAAAAGACTTACAGGAGCAGGGTTACACACACTAACACACATAGACACACGCAGGCAGGCAGGCAGGGTGGGCGGGCGGGCGGGCAGGCAGACAGACAGACCCTTAGTCTCCTGTGGTTGTGTAAGGTGGCTCTGACCAGCTGAGCACAGTGATCTCATTCAGGGGTGCTTTATGTTTGTTTTGAGGCACAGTGAAGGTTTACACACACTCACAACACACACACTGCTACACATGCACACAAACACGCATACACAAATACATGCCCGCTCATACACACAGTGCACACACACACCCCTCTTCCTTCCCAGGAAAGTAATTGTGTTAGAATAATGCAGTTGACTATTCATGCTCATGGATCATTCAAAGAGGTATCAATCACACAGTCCTGTTGGCTTCCATACAGCCTCAAATAGAGTGTGAGCCATTGTCCTGATGTAGCTCTGGTCCTACGGCCCTGGTTCTATAGTATGCCACAGACAGAGCTATGGGACTGGGCTCTCCTCTGCTGTCTTCTCTCCTCCCCTCCTCTACTGCCCTCCTCTCCACTGTTCACCTCTCCTCTCCACCAATCTCCTCTTCTATCCTGTCCTCCCCCTCCTCCTCCCCTCCTCTCCACTCTTCACCTCTACTCTCCCCTAATCTCTCCTCTATTCTGTCCTCCCCTCTCCTCTCCTCCTCTATTCTGTCCTCCCCTCCCCTCTCCTCTCCTCCTCTTCTATCCTGTCCTCACCCTCCTCCTCCTCCTCCCCTCCTCTCCACTCTTCACCTCTACTCTCCCCTAATCTCTCCTCTATTCTGTCCTCCCCTCTCCTCTCCTCTCCTCCTCTTCTATCCTGTCCTCCTCCCCTCCCCTCCTCTCCACTAATGTCCTCTTCTATCCTGTCCTCCTCCTCTTCCCCTTCTCTCCACACTTCACCTCTCCTCTCCCCTAATCTCTCCTCTTCTATCCTGTCCTCCTCCCCTCCCCTCCTCTCCACTCCCCTCCCCTCTCCACTAATATCCTCTTCTATCCTGTCCTCCCCCTCCTCCTCCTCCCCTCCTCTCCACACTTCACCTCTCCTCTCCCCTAATCTCTCCTCTTCTATCCTGTCCTCCTCCCCTCCCCTTCCTCTCCACTCTTCACCTCTACTCTCCCCTAATCTCCTCTTCTATCCTGTCCTCCTCCTCCCCTCCCCTCCTCTCCACTCTTCACCTCTCCTCTTCTATCCTGTCCTCCTCCTCCCCTCCTCTCCACTCTTCACCTCTCCTCTCCCCTAATCTCCTCTTCAGTCTTTTCCTCTACTATACAGTTTATGTAAATATGACGGTAAGCATGCTCTATAATCCCCTTCCAAAATAGCAGCCCTAGCAGTTATGCAACCACATGCTGTCATCATTGGTTAACCAATCAAAAGAGCTTCTGAAAAAAAAAACATTTTGTGTGGTTGCACCGACACAAATTAAGCCTTTTCTCCTGGCCGTAAAAGCATTTCTAATTGGAGAATCTTCTCAAACAGTGCTTTTTATAAGGTGCTTTAGTAACAAAACAGATGGCACTGTGATAAACTGCATCCAGTTTGCTGAGTAGAGTATTGGAAGCTATTTTGTAGATGACATCGCCGAAGTCGAGGATCGGTAGGATAGTCAGTTTTACTAGGGTAAGTTTGGCGGCGTGAGTGAAGGAGGCTTTGTTGCGAAATAGAAAGCCGACTCTAGATTTGATTTTAGATTGGAGATGTTTGATATGAGTCTGGAAGGAGAGTTTACAGTCTAGCCAGACACCTAGGTTCTTATAAATGTCCACGTATTCTAGGTCGGAACCATTCAGGGTGGTGATGCTAGTCGGGCGTGCGGGTGCAGGCAGCGAACGGTTGAAAAGCATGCATTTGGTTTTACTAGCGTTTAAGAGCAGTTGGAGGCCACGGAAGGAGTGTTGTATGGCATTGAAGCTCGTTTGGAGGTTAGATAGCACAGTGTCAAAGGAAGGGCCAGAAGTATACAGAATGGTGTCGTCTGCGTAGAGGTGGATCAGGGAATCGCCCGCAGCAAGAGCAACATCATTGATATATACAGAGAAAAGAGTCGGCCCAAGAACTGAACCCTGTGGCACCCCCATAGAGACTGCCAGAGGACCGGACAACATGCCCTCCGATTTGACATACTGAACTCTGTCTGCAAAGTAGTTGGTGAACCAGGCAAGGCAGTCATTAGAAAAACCGAGGATACTGAGTCTGCCGATAAGAATATGATGATTGACAGAGTCGAAAGCTTTGGCCAGGTCGATGAAGACGGCTGCACATGGCAGTTATGATATCGTTTAGTACATTGAGCGTGGCTGAGGTGCACCCGTGACCGGCTCGGAAACCAGATTGCACAGTGGAGAAGGTATGGTGGGATTCGAGATGGTCAGTGATCTGTTTGTTGACTTGGCTTTCGAAGACCGTTGAGAAATGCTTGTTTAAGTTTTATTATCATGGATTTATTGGTGGTGACCGTGTTACCTAGCCTCAGTGCAGTGGGCAGCTGGGAGGAGGTGCTCTTGTTCTCCATGGACTTTACAGTGTCCCAGAACCTTTTGGAATTAGAGCTACAGGATGCAAATGTTTGCTTGAAAAAGCTGGCTTCTTGTATTGGTTCCTGACTTCCCTGAACAGTTGCATATCGCGGGGTCTATTCAATGCTATTGGATGTTTTTGTGCTGGTCGAGGGCAGTCAGGTCTGGAGTGAACCAAGGGCTATATCTGTTCTTAGTTCTGCATTTTTTGAACGGAGCATGCTTATCTAAGATGGTGAGGAAGTTACTTTTAAAGAATGACCAGGCATCCTCTACTGACGGGATTAGGTCAATATCCTTCCAGGATACCCGGGCCAGGTCGATTAGAAAGGCCTGCTCGCAGAAGTGTTTTAGGGAGCGTTTGACAGTGATGAGGGGTGGTCGTTTGACCGTGGACCCGTAGCAGATACAGGCAGTGATCGCTGAGATCCTGATTGAAGACAGCGGAGGTGTATTTGGAGGGCCAGTTGGTCAGGATAATGTCTATGAGGGTGCCCATGTTTACAGATTTAGGGTTGTACCTGGTAGGTTCCTTGATGATTTGTGTGAGATTGAGGGCATCCAGCTTAGATTGTAGAACTGCCGGGGTGTTAAGCATATCCCAGTTTAGGTCACCTAACAGAACAAACTCTGAAGCTAGATGGGGGGCGATCAATTCACAAAAAGAAGTTTGAACTGTTTGGGTATGGACCTGGAAAGTATGACATTACTTTGCAGGCTATCTCTGCAGTAGTTCTGACCCTGTTCTGTTATGTTCTTTTTGTTTCCATGGTGACTCAGGTTCTCATGGCGACGGAATGGGAAGTTCTTCAACGTGGGGAAGGATCCACGGGTGACGATGCGGAAGCGCTCGGGAACGCTGGAGATTAGCTTCCGGAGCGGAGGGAGGCCAGAGGACTATGAGGGGGAATACCAGTGTTTCGCCTCTAATGACTTTGGAACGGCGCTGACCAACAAGATCCTACTACGAGTGTCCAGTGAGGAGTCTGTTAATTCACATCCACGCACACACACACGCACACACGCACACACACACACACACACACACACACACACACACACACACACACACACACACATATATATAGACATAGACACAAAAATCAGTAGTCTATATTCTGAAATGTTATAAAGTGAATATGACTTGTAATAAGTATCTCATACACGGGAGGTTGGTGGCACCTTAATCGGAGAGGATGGGCTCGTGGTAATGACTGGCGCGTAAACAGTGGAATGGTATCAAATACATCAAACACATGGTTCCCAGGTGTTTGATGCCATTCCATTTACTCCGTTCAGTCCATTATTATGAGCCGTCTCCCCTCAGCAGCCTCCTGTGATCTCATGTCATCTAAATATATCTCTCCCTCCCTCTGTCAGAGTCCCCTCTGTGGCCCAAGGAGGTATTGGAGCCAGTAGTAGTGGGTGAGGGTTCTTCCCTGGTCTTGGCCTGTAACCCTCCTCCAGGCCTGCCCCCTCCACACACCTTCTGGATGAACAGCGGTGAGTCTAGCTCTCTCTCTGTCTCTCTCTATGTCTGTCCCCCTCTCCCTCTGTGTCCTTCTGTCCCTCTTTATCCCAGTCGTTTGTCCTCTTAGGTGACCTCTCAGCTCTTCTGTCACTTGCTATTTAATGCTATTGCTTTCTTTTCTCTCTCTCCCTCTCTCTCTCCTGCTCTCTCTCCCCTCTCTCTCTCTCTTCT
Organism: Oncorhynchus nerka; assembly: GCF_034236695.1. Lineage (NCBI taxonomy): Eukaryota > Metazoa > Chordata > Actinopteri > Salmoniformes > Salmonidae > Oncorhynchus > Oncorhynchus nerka. The sequence goes on along the minus strand of NC_088397.1, from coordinate 75,716,559 downwards.
GTCTGGAAGTGTTTCAAACCTCTCACTCTCAAGATATCCTCACTTTCTTTCTCTCTCTCTCGCTTTCTCGCTTGATCACTCGTTCACTCTCTCTCCCTCCTTTCTATCTCTCTATCCTCTTCTCTAGTGGTGTGTGTTACTGCTGACCCACTGTAATTCTGTGTGTGTGTGTGTGTGTGTGTAATTATCTGACTGCTGGGTAAAGAGCTGAGGCCAGAACCCAAGAGCAGGCAGAAGCCATTTTAAGAGCCCAGACTGAAGTAGTCCTTCACAGCTAATGGTGTCGCTACACTCTCTGGACTGTACTTCACTACTCTCACTTCACTAAATCTTTATTAGCCAGGCTAATTATAGCCATGGGGGCACTATGGACATAATACATCAAGTATATAATAGCAATCATAGCATTATGGCACATTGCCCAGTCACAGTTACACACCACCTCTACATCTGACCACCGGCTGGGGGATGATTGGACCACGGCACCGTCAAGACAACCAGATTGGCCCTATCACTCGTCTTAGTTACAGAGTGTGTGATCATCTGTCGGGAGCATCTGTGTGTGTTAGGAGTTAACATTAACACAGAGCCCCAGAGTGACAAGTCCCAGTCCCAGTGCTACATCATCACAGAGGATGACAACACTAGAGCTGACCTAGCTGGCACCATAGATATAGAATCCTAGTTAGGATATATTGTCTATAGCTGGCCCCACTGGCTACCGCTGTGTCCTAACACTGCTGGTACTCTGTTACACGTTACATACACTCAGCTCAGGTCCAGCCTAGTTTAAGGAGTTTAAGGAGTTTAAGCCAATGAGACCAGACTACAGTTAGAGTTTAAAGGGTAACTATTTGATCTTTATCTATCTAGTTGGGACTGATTCTGTTTTTCAAGTCACATGAGATGTAGGCTACTCCACTTGGCCAGTCTAGTGGATGCCTCTGAAATTAGATCATGTTATTGTTATGGTCCATTATGAAGCATACAGTCTAAATTATTTAAGATCTTTCTCACTCACTCCCTCTCCTTTCATTCTCCCCCATATTTACCTCTTTATCTCCCTCTCTTTCCTCCCCCATCATTACCTCTCCTTCTCTCATCTCTCCCTCTCTCCTTTCCCTCACTCCAATCCTCCCTCTGTCCTTCTCTCCCTCCACAGCCATGATGTCTATAACCCAAGATAGGCGTGTGTCCATGGGTCTGAATGGAGATCTGTATTTCTCTAATGTTCTGGCTAAAGACTCGCACACAGACTACAGCTGCAACGCCCGCTTCCTCTTCACACACACCATCCAGCAGAAGAACCCCTTCACACTCAAAGTGCAGACCAGTAAGTAGGCTACATACACACACACACACACACACACAAACACACGTATCCCTACACCCACCAAAAGACTTTGAATGTAGTCATGTTCTATCGCTGTGTATGAATAGGATCATCTATTGTATGGTCAACCTGTATGCCTCACATGAAATATGAGATGTCTCCCTCTAGCGGTGGCCTAGGCCATGAAATGTACAGGATGTTATTTTACCAGGACTTTCTCCTTTGTTCCTCAGTGTGTGCTGTTGTGGCTGTGTTCGCTCCTCCAGCTCTGCCACAATTGTTCCTGGCAGAGGAATTCTCCACAGTGCCCATCTGTCTGTAAGAAGTTGACATTTCTCTTTTTCTGACGCAGGGGAGAAGCTGCTCGGTGCTCAGTGCTCATTCCTGATGCAGGGGAGAAGCTGCTCGGTGCTCAGTGCTCATTTCTGACGCAGGGGAGAAGCTGCTCGGTGCTCAGTGCTCATTTCTGACGCAGGGGAGAAGCTGCTCGGTGCTCAGTGCTCATTTCTGACACAGGGGAGAAGCTGCTCAGTGCTAATTTCTGACACAGGGGAGAAGCTGCTCAGTGCTCATTTCTGACGCAGGGGAGAAGCTGCTCAGTGCTAATTTCTGATGCAGGGGAGAAGCTGCTTGGTGCTCAGTGCTCATTTCTGACGCAGGGGAGAAGCTGCTCAGTGCTAATTTCTGACGCAGGGGAGAAGCTGCTTGGTGCTCAGTGCTCATTTCTGACGCAGGGGAGAAGCTGCTCGGTGCTCAGTGCTCATTCCTGACGCAGGGGAGAAGCTGCTTGGTGCTCAGTGCTCATTTCTGACGCAGGGGAGAAGCTGCTCGGTGCTCAGTGCTCAGTGCTCATTTCTGACGCAGGGGAGAAGCTGCTCGGTGCTCAGTGCTCATTTCTGACGCAGGGGAGAAGCTGCTTGGTGCTCAGTGCTCATTTCTGACCCCGGGGAGAAGCTGCTCGGTGCTCATTTCTGACGCAGGGGAGAAGCTGCTCGGTGCTCAGTGCTCATTTCTGACGCAGGGGGGGAGAAGTTGCATTTCTGACCCCGGGAGAAGTGCTCAGTGCTCATTTCTGACAGTGCTCATTTCTGACGGGGAGAAGCTGCTCGGTGCTCAGTGCTCATTTCTGACGCAGGGGAGAAGCTGCTCGGTGCTCAGTGCTCATTTCTGACGCAGGGGAGAAGCTGCTTGATGCTCAGTGCTCATTTCTGACCCAGGGGAGAAGCTGCTTGGTGCTCAGTGCTCATTTCTGACCCAGGGGAGAAGCTGCTCGGTGCTCAGTGCTCATTTCTGACGCAGGGGAGAAGCTGCTTGGTGCTCAGTGCTCATTTCTGACGCAGGGGAGAAGCTGCTCGGTGCTCAGTGCCCATCCATTCTTACAGCTAGCTCTCTGTGTTTTCATCCTTACAGCCGTGTGTGTGTGTGTTCTGCATGCCGTATAACGACACTTCCTCTGTCAACTCCACTGACCCATATGGTGGTCAGTCCAGACACACACACTTCCAGTTACCCCCCACTCTTCACCCCCAGCAGTACCCGGTCATCATCCTAAACAGCTAGCCACGTAGCCTAGCCTGCTAATGCTAACTTCTCAGTGCAATCGATCTGTTAACAACACAGCTAGCTACACAGCTAGCATCATAGCCTAGCCTGCTAATCTGTCCGCTCAATGGCTTTTCTTTCAATACTGTTAACATTATTTCCAGACTGATATAGTCCTTCAATAGCAAGCACATAAACCTTAACCTTGGCCTGCTAACCAGCCAGCCAAACTGAATTGAATTCAAGTGTAGCATGTTTTATTATTTACACACGCTGATGACACTCACCCTAACCAATACCAATTGAGGTTGTCCCTTAACTCAACCAATGTCAAGCATGCCCTTAGACTTAGAGCCTCTCCAAACTAAGTCAGATCTGACAGTAGAGCTTTGGGAAATCTCCCCGGGGCACTGTAGCAGTCTAAGAGGGGGTTAGAAAGGGCTTCTCTTCCTAAAATACATCCCCCTTGGTCTCTCCCCATTGGCCCTCCCCCACAGTTACACACACACACACACACACACACACACACACACACACACACACACACACACACACACACCATCACTTGGAGGATTGTACAGAGTAAAGCTTCTCCTCTCCTCCTGTGTATCATAAAGCCCTTAAAACCCAAGTCCATTCCACAGTCAGCCCATAGCCAGAGGGGGAACCAGTGGCATATGTTCTTACTGCCCTGGCCTTGGGGAGTAGGCCTGGGAGTGATGGCATGTGAGGAGACTCTCATAAGGACAGAATGGGAACAGCCCCCAACTAAACCCCTATGGGAAGGTCATGTAAGAGATAGGCTGAGTAAACAGGGATTATCCTAAATCATGCATGCAAATAAGAGCATTTGTGTTGATGATTCATTGTTCGTTCATTCATTATTATAAGCATGCAGATGCAAATGTACACACATGCGTGTTCACACACAGAGAGCGAGCATAGGAGATGGATAGAGCTGCACCACCTGTCATAATGAGTATCTCTTACACACATGCGTGTTTACACACAGAGAGCGAGCATAGGAGATGGATAGAGCTGCACCACCTGTCATAATGAGTATCTCTTACACACATGTACATGCGTGTTCACACACAGAGAGCGAGCATAGGAGATGGATAGAGCTGCACCACCTGTCATAATGAGTATCTCCTACACACGTGTACATGCGTGTTCACACACAGAGAGCGAGCATAGGAGATGGATAGAGCTGCACCACCTGTCATAATGAGTATCTCTTACACACATGTACATGCGTGTTCACACACAGAGAGCGAGCATAGGAGATGGATAGAGCTGCACCTCCTGTCATAATGAGTATCTCTTACACACATGTACATGCGTGTTCACAGAGACGAGCATAGGAGATGGATAGAGCTGCACCACCTGTCATAATGAGCGAGCATAGGAGATGGATAGAGCTGCACCACCTGTCATAATGAGTATCTCTTACACACATGTACATGCGTGTTCACACACAGAGAGCGAGCATAGGAGATGGATAGAGCTGCACCTCCTGTCATAATGAGTATCTCTTAGCTGCACACATGTACATGCGTGTTCACACACAGAGAGCTGAGCATAGGAGATGGATAGAGCTGCACCACCTGTCATAATGAGTATCTCTTACACACATGCGTGTTCACACACAGAGAGCGAGCATAGGAGATGGATAGAGCTGCACCACCTGTCATAATGAGTATCTCTTACACACATGCGTGTTTACACACAGAGAGCGAGCATAGGAGATGGATAGAGCTGCACCACCTGTCATAATGAGTATCTCTTACACACATGTACATGCGTGTTCACACACAGAGAGCGAGCATAGGAGATGGATAGAGCTGCACCACCTGTCATAATGAGTATCTCTTACACACATGTACATGCGTGTTCACACACAGAGAGCATAGGAGATGGATAGGAGATGGATAAGAGCTTACACCACCTGTCATAATGAGTGGATAGAGCTGCACACACATGTACATGCGTGTTCACACACAGAGAGCGAGCATAGGAGATGGATAGAGCTGCCACCACCTGTCATAATGAGTATACACATGTACATGCGTGTTTACACACATGAGCATAGGAGATGGATAGAGCTGCACCACCTGTCATAATGTATCTCTTACACACATGCGTGTTCACACACAGAGAGCGAGCATAGGAGATGGATAGAGCTGCACCTCCTGTCATAATGAGTATCTCTTATACACATGTACATGCGTGTTCACACACAGAGAGCGAGCATAGGAGATGGATAGAGCTGCACCACCTGTCATAATGAGTATCTCTTACACACATGCGTGTTCACACACAGAGAGCGAGCATAGGAGATGGATAGAGCTGCACCACCTGTCATAATGAGTATCTCTTACACACATGCGTGTTTACACACAGAGAGCGAGCATAGGAGATGGATAGAGCTGCACCACCTGTCATAATGAGTATCTCTTACACACATGTACATGCGTGTTCACACACAGAGAGCGAGCATAGGAGATGGATAGAGCTGCACCACCTGTCATAATGAGTATCTCTTACACACATGCGTGTACAGCTGCACCACCTGTCATAATGAGTTCACACACAGAGAGCGAGCATAGGAGATGGATAGAGCTGCACCACCTGTCATAATGAGTATCTCTTACACACATGTACATGCGTGTTCACACACAGAGAGCGAGCATAGGAGATGGATAGAGCTGCACCACCTGTCATAATGAGTATCTCTTACACACATGCGTGTTTACACACAGAGAGCGAGCATAGGAGATGGATAGAGCTGCACCACCTGTCATAATGAGTATCTCTTACACACATGCGTGTTCACACACAGAGAGCGAGCATAGGAGATGGATAGAGCACCACCTGTCATAACCACCTGTCATGCGTGTTAATAGGAGATGGATAGAGCTGCACCACCTGTCATAATGAGTATCTCTTACACACATGTACATGCGTGTTCACACACAGAGAGCGAGCATAGGAGATGGAGATGGATAGAGCTGCACCACCTGTCAGCATAGGAGATGGATGAGCTACCTGTCATAATGAGTATCTTACACACATGTACATGCATGTTCACACACAGAGAGCGAGCATAGGAGATGGATAGAGCTGCACCACCTGTCATAATGAGTATCTCTTACACACATGTACATGCGTGTTCACACACAGAGAGCGAGCATAGGAGATGGATAGAGCTGCACCACCTGTCATAATGAGTATCTCTTACACACATGCGTGTTTACACACAGAGAGCGAGCATAGGAGATGGATAGAGCTGCACCACCTGTCATAATGAGTATCTCTTACACACATGCGTGTTTACACACAGAGAGCGAGCATAGGAGATGGATAGAGCTGCACCACCTGTCATAATGAGTATCTCTTACACACATGTACATGCGTGTTCACACACAGAGAGCGAGCATAGGAGATGGATAGAGCTGCACCACCTGTCATAATGAGTATCTCTTACACACATGTACATGCGTGTTCACACACAGAGAGCGAGCATAGGAGATGGATAGAGCTGCACCTCCTGTCATAATGAGTATCTCTTACACACATGCGTGTTTACACACAGAGAGAGCATAGGAGATGGATAGAGCTGCAGTCATAATGAGTATCTCTTACACAGATGTGTTTACACACAGAGAGCTGCACCACCTGTCATAATGAGTATCTCTTACACACATGCGTGTTTACACACAGAGAGCGAGCATAGGAGATGGATAGAGCTGCACCACCTGTCATAATGAGTATCTCTACACACACACATGCGTGTTTACACACAGAGAGCGAGCATAGGAGATGGATAGAGCTGCACCACCTGTCATAATGAGTATCTCTTACACACATGTACATGAGCATAGGAGATCTAGAGCTGCACCACCTGTCATAATGAGTATCTCTTACACACATGCGTGTTTACACACAGAGAGCGAGCATAGGAGATGGATAGAGCTGCACCACCTGTCATAATGAGTATCTCTTACACACATGCGTGTTCACACACAGAGAGCGAGCATAGGAGATGGATAGAGCTGCACCACCTGTCATAATGAGTATCATCGTGTTTACACACATGTACATGTCGTGAGTATCTCTTTTACACACAGAGCGAGCATAGGAGATGGATAGAGCTGCACCACCTGTCATAATGAGTATCTCTTACACACATGTACATGCGTGTTTACACACAGAGAGCGAGCATAGGAGATGGATAGAGCTGCACCACCTGTCATAATGAGTATCTCTTACACACATGCGTGTTTACACACAGAGAGCGAGCATAGGAGATGGATAGAGCTGCACCACCTGTCATAATGAGTATCTCTTACACATAGGAGATGGATAGAGCTGCACCACCTGTCATAATGTACACATGTACATGCGTGTTTACACACAGAGAGCGAGCATAGGAGATGGATAGAGCTGCACCACCTGTCATAATGAGTATCTCTTACACACATGCGTGTTCACACACAGAGAGCGAGCATAGGAGATGGATAGAGCTGCACCACCTGTCATAATGAGTATCTCTTACACACATGTACATGCGTGTTTACACACAGAGAGCGAGCATAGGAGATGGATAGAGCTGCACCACCTGTCATAATGAGTATCTCTTACACACATGTACATGCGTGTTTACACACAGAGAGCGAGCATAGGAGATGGATAGAGCTGCACCACCTGTCATAATGAGTATCTCTTACACACATGCGTGTTTACACACAGAGAGCGAGCATAGGAGATGGATAGAGCTGCACCTCCTGTCATAATGAGTATCTCTTACACACATGTACATGCGTGTTTACACACAGAGAGCGAGCATAGGAGATGGATAGAGCTGCACCACCTGTCATAATGAGTATCTCTTACACACATGCGTGTTCACACACAGAGAGCGAGCATAGGAGATGGATAGAGCTGCACCACCTGTCATAATGAGTATCTCTTACACACATGTACATGCGTGTTTACACACAGAGCGAGCATAGGAGATGGATAGAGCTGCACCACCTGTCATAATGAGTATCTCTTACACACATGTACATGCGTGTTTACACACAGAGAGCGAGCATAGGAGATGGATAGAGCTGCACCACCTGTCATAATGAGTATCACCTGTCTTCTTACACACACATGCGTGTTTACACACAGAGAGCAAGCATAGGAGATGGATAGAGCTGCACCTCCTGTCATAATGAGTATCTCTTACACACATGTACATGCGTGTTTACACACAGAGAGCGAGCATAGGAGATGGATAGAGCTGCACCACCTGTCATAATGAGTATCTCTTACACACATGCGTGTTCACACACAGAGAGCGAGCATAGGAGATGGATAGAGCATAGGAGATGGATAGAGCATGCACCACCTGTCATAATGAGTATCTCTTACACACATGTACATGCGTGTTTACACACAGAGAGCGAGCATAGGAGATGGATAGAGCTGCACCACCTGTCATAATGAGTATCTCTTACACACATGTACATGCGTGTTTACACACAGAGAGCATAGGAGATGGATAGAGCTGAGATGTCATAATGAGTATCTCTACACACCACCTGTTTACACACAGAGAGCGAGCATAGGAGATGGATAGAGCTGCACCACCTGTCATAATGAGTATCTCTTACACACATGTACATGCGTGTTTACACACAGAGAGCGAGCATAGGAGATGGATAGAGCTGCACCACCTGTCATAATGAGTATCTCTTACACACATGCGTGTTTACACACAGAGAGCGAGCATAGGAGATGGATAGAGCTGCACCTCCTGTCATAATGAGTATCTCTTACACACATGTACATGCGTGTTTACACACAGAGAGCGAGCATAGGAGATGGATAGAGCTGCACCACCTGTCATAATGAGTATCTCTTACACACATGTACATGCGTGTTCACACACAGAGAGCGAGCATAGGAGATGGATAGAGCTGCACCACCTGTCATAATGAGTATCTCTTACACACATGTACATGCGTGTTCACACACAGAGAGCGAGCATAGGAGATGGATAGAGCTGCACCACCTGTCATAATGAGTATCTCTTACACACATGCGTGTTCACACACAGAGAGCGAGCATAGGAGATGGATAGAGCTGCACCACCTGTCATAATGAGTATCTCTTACACACATATACATGCGTGTTCACACACAGAGAGCGAGCATAGGAGATGGATAGAGCTGCACCACCTGTCATAATGAGTATCTCTTACACACATGTACATGCGTGTTTACACACAGAGCGAGCATAGGAGATGGATAGAGCTGCACCACCTGTCATAATGAGATGGATAGAGCTGCACCACCTGTCATAATCGTGTTCACACACAGAGACAGCATAGGAGATGGATAGAGCTGCACCACCTGTCATAATGAGTGTTCACACACAGAGAGCGAGCATAGGAGATGGATAGAGCTGCACCACCTGTCATAATGAGTATCTCTTACACACATGTACATGCGTGTTCACACACAGAGAGCGAGCATAGGAGATGGATAGAGCTGCACCACCTGTCATAATGAGTATCTCTTACACACATGCGTGTTCACACACAGAGAGCGTACATGCGTGTTAGGAGATGGATAGAGCTGCACCACCTGTCATAATGAGTATCTCTTACACACATGTACATGCGTGTTTACACACAGAGAGCGAGCATAGGAGATGGATAGAGCTGCACCACCTGTCATAATGAGTATCTCTTACACACATGCGTGTTTACACACAGAGAGCGAGCATAGGAGATGGATAGAGCTGCACCTCCTGTCATAATGAGTATCTCTTACACACATGTACATGCGTGTTTACACACAGAGAGCGAGCATAGGAGATGGATAGAGCTGCACCACCTGTCATAATGAGTATCTCTTACACACATGCGTGTTCACACACAGAGAGCGAGCATAGGAGATGGATAGAGCTGCACCACCTGTCATAATGAGTATCTCGTGTTTACACACATGTACATGCGTGTTTACACACAGAGAGCGAGCATAGGAGATGTTTACACACAGAGAGGAGATGGATAGAGCTGCACCACCTGTCATAATGAGTATCTCTTACACACATGCGTGTTCACACACAGAGAGCGAGCATAGGAGATGGATAGAGCTGCACCACCTGTCATAATGAGTATCTCTTACACACATGTACATGCGTGTTTACACACATAGGAGATGGATAGAGAGCATAATGAGCATAGGAGCGAGATGGATGGATAGAGCTGCACCACCTGTCATAATGAGTATCTCTTACACACATGTACATGCGTGTTTACACACAGAGAGCGAGCATAGGAGATGGATAGAGCTGCACCACCTGTCATAATGAGTATCTCTTACACACATGCGTGTTTACACACAGAGAGCGAGCATAGGAGATGGATAGAGCTGCACCTCCTGTCATAATGAGTATCTCTTACACACATGTACATGCGTGTTTACACACAGAGAGCGAGCATAGGAGATGGATAGAGCTGCACCACCTGTCATAATGAGTATCTCTTACACACATGTACATGCGTGTTGCACACACACAGAGAGCGTGTTCACACACAGAGCGAGATGGATAGCTGCACCACCTGGAGATGGACAGAGCTGCACCACCTGTCATAATGAGTATCTCTTACACACATGTACATGCGTGTCATTTACACACACAGAGCAGAGAGCGAGCATAGGAGATGGATAGAGCTGCACCACCTGTCATAATGAGTATCTCTTACACACATGCGTGTTTACACACAGAGAGCGAGCATAGGAGATGGATAGAGCTGCACCTCCTGTCATAATGAGTATCTCTTACACACATGTACATGCGTGTTTACACACAGAGCGAGCATAGGAGATGGATAGAGCTGCACCACCTGTCATAATGAGTATCTCTTACACACATGTACATGCGAGTGATTTACACATGAGTATCTCTTACACACAGATGCGTGTTTACACACAGAGAGCGAGCATAGGAGATGGATAGAGCTGCACCACCTGTCATAATGAGTATCTCTTACACACATGCGTGTTTACACACAGAGAGCGAGCATAGGAGATGGATAGAGCTGCACCTCCTGTCATAATGAGTATCTCTTACACACATGTACATGCGTGTTTACACACAGAGAGCGAGCATAGGAGATGGATAGAGCTGCACCACCTGTCATAATGCGTCATAATGAGTATCTCTTACACACATGCGTGGAGATGGATAGAGCTGCACCACCTGTCATAATGAGTATCTCTTACACACATGCGTGTTACACACACAGATGGAGCTGCACCACCTGTCATAATGAGTATCTCTTACACACATGTACATGCGTGCATAGGAGATGGATAGAGCTGCACCACCTGTCATAATGAGTATCTCTTACACACATGTACATGCGTGTTTACACACAGAGAGCGAGCATAGGAGATGGATAGAGCTGCACCACCTGTCATAATGAGTATCTCTTACACACATGTACATGCGTGTTTACACACAGAGAGCGAGCATAGGAGATGGATAGAGCTGCACCACCTGTCATAATGAGTATCTCTTACACACATGTACATGCGTGTTTACACACAGAGAGCGAGCATAGGAGATGGATAGAGCTGCACCACCTGTCATAATGAGTATCTCTTACACACATGCGTGTTTACACACAGAGAGCGAGCATAGGAGATGGATAGAGCTGCACCTCCTGTCATAATGAGTATCTCTTACACACATGTACATGCGTGTTTACACACAGAGAGCGAGCATAGGAGATGGATAGAGCTGCACCCTCCTGTCATAATGAGTAGCTCTGTCATAATGAGTATCTCACACATGTACATGCGTGTTTACACACAGAGAGCGAGCATAGGAGATGGATAGAGCTGCACCACCTGTCATAATGAGTATCTCTTACACACATATACATGCGTGTTCACACACAGAGAGCGAGCATAGGAGATGGATAGAGCTGCACCACCTGTCATAATGAGTATCTCCTACACACGTGTACATGCGCGTGCACACGTGGTAGTAAGCTTGTCCCTGGGGGCTAGGCCTAGTTTTCTTCCCGGGTCTCAGTGCACCATGGGAGGATATCGATCAAGGATGGCTTTTGGCTACACTTTGCCATGGCTGCACGTTGCCATGGCTATAATGTCACCATAGCTACTTGTCACAGTGATGGCGTGCATACAAGTAACAGCCAAAATGAAGGTAACACCAACATAAAGTGTCTCAATAGGGCGTTGGGTTACACTGTTAAAATAGAAAGTCTGAAATCACCATGATTGTGTAATGAAACTATGAAAAGTCGTTCACTTAAAGCTGAGCTCTTGTGTTTGGTGGGTGTTTGACTGTAAACCCAATGTAAGTGTTTTAATACTCAGAATGTGTTTTAAAACAGAAATGAAGTACTCTGAAACACCCAAAGTGGTTCTTCCACCTGAAAATGTGTGTTTTTTAAGATAGTGTTATGAAAACACTTTTTGAAGTTTCAGTGCATGTAAAAGCAGCATCACACAAACTGTGTTTTTCATACAGTCAATGGTTTAGAAATGCAAATGGATAATAGCCTAAATATTGATTGATGATAAGTCCCTATGCATTTTTGGTGTTGTTGAATTCCACCTTTATTTTTTCAAAGGTTTAGACAGATTAGAAACCGGAGGGGCAGTAAAGTTGAATTTTACCCACTCAACCATACAGCCACACTGTAAAAAAAGGATTCTGGGGTGAATTAAAATTGACAAAAAAAACAACTATCATATATTTAATAAAAATGTATGAATAGAAGTGGTGCAGAGCCAGTGGTCTAGCGATAACGGTAACTAGTTCCAGCTTAGACAGGTCACCCCTCTCCCTACCAAAGCCCGGGGTTCAATTACCCGCTCCAACCCTACAATCTGTTTCTTCCACCAATCTGTCTCTCCTCTGTCATTTCATAACTGTCTCCATAAAGTGTCAAAATACCACAAAAATATCTTTAAAACCTTTAAATACCCTTAAAATACCTTTATGTTAATTTAATGTAAGAATAAATCTAACTGAATTTGTTGCTTAAAATGAATGTGACTTTCATGAGGATAACCAAAAAGAGAATTCATTGAACTCCTTGGTTTTGTCTCACCTTGCATTTATTTTATTTAACTAGGCTGGTCAGTTAAGAACAAATTCATATTTACAATGGCAGCCTACACTGGCCAAACCCAGACGACGCTGGGCCAATTGTGGGCCACCCTATGGGACTCGTAATCACAGCCAGTTGTGCTCCAGCCTGGATTTGAACCAGGGTGTCTGTAGTGACACCTCCAGTGCCTTAGACTGCTGCACCACTCGAGAGCCCTTTCTTGCATTTCTTATCTTGCCACATGACTTTGTTTATGGAGGATTGTGGGTAATTCAAAATTGTTTGGACTGTATGATTCTTTCATATAATCTTGTATGCATGTTTGAAGAAAGACAGGTATATTTATATATTAGTATTAAGCTAGATGTCCCACGAGGTGTAATGAATCCTGATGAATTGACGTTCAATGAGGTCAGTATCCATTCCGGCAGGGTAGCGTTGGACTAGTAACTGGAAGGTTGCAAGTTCAAAGCCCAGAGCTGACAAGGTACAAATCTGTCGTTCTGCCCCTGAACAGGCACTTTTCTAAGGCCGTCATTGAAAAGAAGAATTTGTTCTTAACTGACTTGCCTAGTTAAACAAAGGTAAAAGAATAAATCAAATCCAACACATGATCGTCAATGGAAGAGGCAAGTGCAGCAGAATCATCAGTTCTTGCAGTTCAATATCCAGTTACTGATGGTGGTTTGAACACTGTGCTTGACAATGCCTGTCAAAACAGTATAAAATGGCAAATGATGAAATACGTAGAACAATGATAAACATTAAGACACTTCAGAAAAAAATCTGCCCTAGAAAGGCTTCAAAACAGCATCATAGTGTTAGAAGTTTAGAAAGAAGCTTTGGGGCGGCAGGGTAGCCTAGTGGTTAGAGCGTTGGACTAGTAACCCGAAGGTTGCAAGTTCAAATCCCCGAGCTGACAAGGTATAAATCGAACTGAATTTGTGTAGGCTGTTGTTCTGCCCCTGAACAGGCAGTTAACCCACTGTTCCTAGGCTGTCATTGAAAATAAGAATTTGTTCTTAACTGACTTGCCTAGTAAAATAAAGGTTTAAAAAAAGAGGAAACAGCATCATAGTGTTTAGAAGCTTTAGAAAGAGAAAACAGCATCACAGTGTTTAGAAGCTTTAGAAAGAGGAAACAGCATCATAGTGTTTAGAAGCTATAGAAAGAGGAAACAGCATCACAGTGTTTAGAAGCTTTAGAAAGAGGAAACAGCATCATAGTGTTTAGAAGCTTTAGAAAGAGGAAACAGCATCATAGTGTTTAGAAGCTTTAGAAAGAGGAAACAGCATCATAGTGTTTAGAAGCTTTAGAAAGAGGAAACAGCATCATAGTGTTTAGAAGCTTTAGAAAGAGAAAACAGCATCACAGTGTTTAGAAGCTTTAGAAAGAGGAAACAGCATCATAGTGTTTAGAAGCTATAGAAAGAGGAAACAGCATCACAGTGTTTAGAAGCTTTAGAAAGAGGAAACAGCATCATAGTGTTTAGAAGCTTTAGAAAGAGGAAACAGCATCATAGTGTTTAGAAGCTTTAGAAAGAGGAAACAGCATCATAGTGTTTAGAAGCTTTAGAAAGAGGAAACAGCATCATAGTGTTTAGAAGCTTTAGAAAGAGAAAACAGCATCACAGTGTTTAGAAGCTTTAGAAAGAGGAAACAGCATCATAGTGTTTAGAAGCTATAGAAAGAGGAAACAGCATCACAGTGTTTAGAAGCTTTAGAAAGAGGAAACAGCATCATAGTGTTTAGAAGCTTTAGAAAGAGGAAACAGCATCATAGTGTTTAGAAGCTATAGAAAGAGGAAACAGCATCCTAGTGTTTAGAAGCTTTAGAAAGAGGAAACAGCTTCATAATGTTTAGAAGCTTTAGAAAGAGGAAACAGCATCATAGTGTTTAGAAGCTTTAGAAAGATGAAACAGCATCATAGTGTTTAGAAGCTTTAGAAAGATGAAACAGCATCATAGTGTTTAGAAGGTTTAGAAAGAGGAAACAGCATCATAGTGTTTAGAAGCTTTAGAAAGAGAAAACAGCATCATAGTGTTTAGAAGCTTTAAAAAGAGGAAACAGCATCATAGTGTTTAGAAGCTTTAGAAAAGGAAACAGCATCATAGTGTTTAGAAGCTTTAGAAAGAGGAAACAGCATCATAGTGTTTAGAAGCTATAGAAAGAGGAAACAGCATCATAGTGTTTAGAAGCTATAGAAAGAGGAAACAGTATCAATTTTGAGGGTAAGTACTGTGATATGTGACTGTGATATGAAATGTATGAGTTATCCCACCAATAGCACACACTTTTCTGTCCTTAAAACTCAACAAACAAATAAGCAGCTTACAGCCACAAGTGTTGCCACTGATCTGTGTGTAACCTCCCTTCATGACGCAGTACAACATTTCTGATACGTTATCTTCAAGAGGATAAATCCTTTTAACCCTGAACCCTACTTAGAGCGCAGAAGGTTCTGGAAAGGATCCAAACGTTGGCAGGGGAAAACGTTAGTGATTTAACATCACCAGCCTAATGCCTAAGCCCTGCGGTGGTGTTGTTATATGAAGCATGTCACTGAAATTTACGAACTTAAATTTATGATCTCAGCAAGATCAAACGATTTCCTTAGAAGAAAGGAAATAAAATAAAAGAAGAAACAGTATGTTTTCTGTGTAGTCTCTTTTCTCTGGCGGACTGAAAGTCAGAGATCAACATTGTTGTTTTTCTTTCTCCTCTGGTTGAAATGGCACTCCATGGGAGTTGACAGACAAAGGAAGAGCTAACAGGTTGATCTGGCTGCGGAAACAAACAGGAAAACTAGCAAACGCTACGTGGGGCGGCATAAAGAGATGGATGAGGACATTCTACGGATGTAGATGAACCGTTTCATCTGTTTGCTTGGCGGAGATGCTGACATAGAAGCATGAACATAATAAACCAATTCCTTTTCATTTGTCTCTTATCCTTATAAGGAGCTTGTACACTTATGGTGTCTGAGTTTTGCATTAAACATAAACTCCAGCAGTCTCTGTAGCAGAGACCCCCCTAACTTCTCTCCTGTCCCCAGGTCGTAAGGTAGCAGAGACCCCCCTAACTTCTCTCCTGTCCCCAAGTCGTAAGGTAGCAGAGACCCCCCTAACTTCTCTCCTGTCCCCAGGTCGTAAGGTAGCAGAGACCTCCCTAACTTCCTCTCCTGTCCTCAGGTCGTTAGGTAGCAGAGACCCCCCTAACTTCCTCTCCCTTCCCCAGGTCGTAAGGTAGCAGAGACTCCCCCTAACTTCTCTCCTGTCCCCAGGTCGTAAGGTAGCAGAGACCCCCCTAACTTCCTCTCCTGTCCCCAGATCGTAAGGTAGCATAGACCCCTCTAACTTCCTCTCCTGTCCCAAGGTCGTAAGGTAGCAGAGACCCCCCTAACTTCCTCTCCTGTCCCCAGGTCGTTAGGTAGCAGAGACCCCCTAACTTCCTCTCCTGTCCCCAGGTCGTAAGGTAGCAGAGACCCTCCTAACTTCCTCTCCTGTCCTCAGGTCGTTAGGTAGCAAAGACCCTTTAACTTCCTCTCCTGTCCCCAGGTCGTAAGGCAGCAGAGACCTTCCTAACTTCCTCTCCTGTCCTCAGGTCGTTAGGTAGCAGAGACCCCCTAACTTCCTCCCATGCCCCCAGGTCGTAGCAGAGACCCCTCCTAAGTGCAGCAAAGACCCCATAACTTCCTCTCCAAGGTAGCAGAGACCCCCTAGGTCTTCTCTCCTGTCCCCAGGTCGTAAGGTAGCAGAGACCCCCCTAACTTCCTCTCCTGTCCTCAGGTCGTTAGGTAGCAGAGACCCCCCTAACTTCCTCTCCCTTCCCCAGGTCGTAAGGTAGCAGAGACTCCCCCTAACTTCTCTCCTGTCCCCAGGTCGTAAGGTAGCAGAGACCCCCCTAACTTCCTCTCCTGTCCCCAGATCGTAAGGTAGCATAGACCCCTCTAACTTCCTCTCCTGTCCCAAGGTCGTAAGGTAGCAGAGACCCCCCTAACTTCCTCTCCTGTCCCCAGGTCGTTAGGTAGCAGAGACCCCCCTAACTTCCTCTCCTGTCCCCAGGTCGTAAGGTAGCAGAGACCCTCCTAACTTCCTCTCCTGTCCTCAGGTCGTTAGGTAGCAAAGACCCCTTTAACTTCCTCTCCTGTCCCCAGGTCGTAACGCAGCAGAGACCTTCCTAACTTCCTCTCCTGTCCTCAGGTCGTTATGTAGCAGAGACCCCCCTAACTTCCTCCCATGCCCCCAGGTCGTTAGGTAGCAGAGACCCCCCTAACTTCCTCTCCTGTCCTCAGGTCGTTAGGTAGCAGAGACCCCCCTAACTTCCTCTCCTGTCCTCAGGTCGTTAGGTAGCAGAGACCCCCCCTAACTTCCTCTCCTGCCCCCAGGTCGTAGGTAGCAGAGACCCCCCTAACTTCCTCTCCTGTCCTCAGGTCGTTAGGTAGCAGAGACCCCCTAACTTCCTCTCCTGTCCCCAGGTCGTTAGGTAGCAGAGACCCCCTAACTTCCTCTCCTGTCCTCGGGTCGTTAGGTAGCAGAGACCCCCCTAACTTCCTCTCCTGTCCTCGGGTCGTTAGGTAGCAGAGACCCCCCTAACTTCCTCTCCTGTCCTCAGGTCGTTAGGTAGCAGAGACCCCCCTAACTTCCTCCCCTGTCCCCAGGTCGTACGGAAGCAGAGACGCCCCCTAACTTCCTCTCCTGTCCCCAGGTTGTAAGGTAGCAGAGACACCCCTAACTCCCTCTCCCTTCCCCAGGTCGTAAGGTAGCAGAGACCCCCTAACTTCCTCTCCTGTCCTCAGGCCGTAAGGTAGCAGAGACTCCCCCTAACTTCCTCTCCTGTCCCCAGGTCGTAAGGTAGCAGAGACCCCCCTAACTTCCTCTCCTGTCCCCAGGTCGTAAGGTAGCAGAGACCCCCCTAACTTCCTCTCCTGTCCCCAGGTCGTAAGGTAGCAGAGACCCCTAACTTCCTCTCCTGTCCTCAGGTCGTAAGGTAGCAGAGACCCCCTAACTTCCTCTCCTGTCCCCAGGTCGTAAGGTAGCAGAGACCCCCCTAACTTCCTCTCCTGTCCTCAGGTCGTTAGGTAGCAGAGACTCCCCCTAACTTCCTCTCCTGTCCTCAGGTCGTAAGGTAGCAGAGACTCCCCCTAACTTCCTCTCCTGTCCTCAGGTCGTAAGGTAGCAGAGACCCCCTAACTTCCTCTCCTGTCCTCAGGTCGTTAGGTAGCAGAGACCCCCTAACTTCCTCTCCTGTCCTCAGGTCGTTAGGTAGCAGAGACTCCCCCTAACTTCCTCTCCTGTCCTCAGGTCGTAAGGTAGCAGAGACTCCCCCTAACTTCCTCTCCTGTCCTCAGGTCGTAAGGTAGCAGAGACTCCCCCTAACTTCCTCTCCTGTCCCCAGGTCGTAAGGTAGCAGAGACCCCCCTAACTTCCTCTCCTGTCCCCAGGTCGTAGGTCGGTAGCAGAGACTCCCTAACTTCCTCTCCTGTCCTCAGGTCGTAAGGTAGCAGAGACCCCCCTAACTTCCTCTCCTGTCCTCAGGTCGTAAGGTAGCAGAGACTCCCCCTAACTTCCTCTCCTGTCCTCAGGTCGTAAGGTAGCAGAGACCCCCCTAACTTCCTCTCCTGTCCTCCAGGTCGTTAGGTAGCAGAGACTCCCCCTAACTTCCTCTCCTGTCCTCAGGTCGTAAGGTAGCAGAGACTCCCCCTAACTTCCTCTCCTGTCCTCAGGTCAGGTCGTAAGGTAGCAGAGACTCCCCTAACTTCCTCTCCTGTCCTCAGGTCGTAAGGTAGCAGAGACTCCCCCTAACTTCCTCTCCTGTCCTCAGGTCGTAAGGTAGCAGAGACTCCCCCTAACTTCCTCTCCTGTCCTCAGGTCGTAAGGTAGCAGAGACTCCCCCTAACTTCCTCTCCTGTCCTCAGGTCGTAAGGTAGCAGAGACTCCCCCTAACTTCCTCTCCTGTCCCCAGGTCGTAAGGTAGCAGAGACCCCCCTAACTTCCTCTCCTGTCCTCAGGTCGTAAGGTAGCAGAGACTCCCCTAACTTCCTCTCCTGTCCTCAGGTCGTAAGGTAGCAGAGACCCCCTAACTTCCTCTCCTGTCCTCAGGTCGTAAGGTAGCAGAGACTCCCCCTAACTTCCTCTCCTGTCCTCAGGTCGTAAGGTAGCAGAGACTCCCCTAACTTCCTCTCCTGTCCTCAGGTCGTAAGGTAGCAGAGACTCCCCTAACTTCCTCTCCTGTCCTCAGGTCGTAAGGTAGCAGAGACCCCCCTAACTTCCTCTCCTGTCCTCAGGTCGTAAGGTAGCAGAGACTCCCCCTAACTTCCTCTCCTGTCCTCAGGTCGTAAGGTAGCAGAGACCCCTAACTTCCTCTCCTGTCCTCAGGTCGTTAGGTAGCAGAGACTCCCCTAACTTCCTCTCCTGTCCTCAGGTCGTAAGGTAGCAGAGACCCCCTAACTTCCTCTCCTGTCCTCAGGTCGTAAGGTAGCAGAGACTCCCCTAACTTCCTCTCCTTTCCCCAGGTCGTAAGGTAGCAGAGACCCCCTAACTTCCTCTCCTGTCCTCAGGTCGTTAGGTAGCAGAGACTCCCCCTAACTTCCTCTCCTGTCCTCAGGTCGTAAGGTAGCAGAGACTCCCCCTAACTTCCTCTCCTGTCCTCAGGTCGTAAGGTAGCAGAGACTCCCCTAACTTCCTCTCCTGTCCTCAGGTCGTAAGGTAGCAGAGACCCCCCTAACTTCCTCTCCTGTCCTCAGGTCGTAAGGTAGCAGAGACTCCCCCTAACTTCCTCTCCTGTCGTAAGGTAGCAGAGACCCCCCTAACTTCCTCTCCTGTCCTCAGGTCGTTAGGTAGCAGAGACTCCCCCTTAACTTCCTCTCCTGTCCTCAGGTCGTAAGGTAGTAGAGACTCCCCCTAACTTCCTCTCCTGTCCTCAGGTCGTAAGGTAGCAGAGACTCCCCCTAACTTCCTCTCCTGTCCTCAGGTCGTAAGGTAGCAGAGACCCCCTTAACTTCCTCTCCTGTCCTCAGGTCGTTAGGTAGCAGAGACTCCCCCTAACTTCCTCTCCTGTCCTCAGGTCGTAAGGTAGCAGAGACTCCCCCTAACTTCCTCTCCTGTCCTCAGGTCGTAAGGTAGCAGAGACTCCCCCTAACTTCCTCTCCTGTCCCAGGTCGTAAGGTAGCAGAGACTCCCCCTAACTTCCTCTCCTGTCCTCAGGTCGTAAGGTAGCAGAGATTCCCCTAACTTCCTCTCCTGTCCTCAGGTCGTAAGGTAGCAGAGACCCCCTAACTTCCTCTCCTGTCCTCAGGTCGTAAGGTAGCAGAGACTCCCCTAACTTCCTCTCCTGTCCTCAGGTCGTAAGGTAGCAGAGACTCCCCCTAACTTCCTCTCCTGTCGTAAGGTAGCAGAGACCCCCCTAACGTCCTCTCCTGTCCTCAGGTCGTAAGGTAGCAGAGACTCCCCCTAACTTCCTCTCCTGTCGTAAGGTAGCAGAGACCCCCCTAACTTCCTCTCCTGTCCTCAGGTCGTTAGGTAGCAGAGACTCCCCCTTAACTTCCTCTCCTGTCCTCAGGTCGTTAGGTAGCAGAGACTCCCCCTTAACTTCCTCTCCTGTCCTCAGGTCGTAAGGTAGCAGAGACTCCCCCTTAACTTCCTCTCCTGTCCTCAGGTCGTAAGGTAGCAGAGACTCCCCCTAACTTCCTCTCCTGTCCTCAGGTCGTAAGGTAGCAGAGACTCCCCCTAACTTCCTCTCCCCCGCGGGGACTGACAGCTCAAGGATGATGGTGCTGAGAGGACAAAAACTACAGCTGGAGTGTATCGCTGCCGGATTGTGAGTGGCTGAAATACTCAAGCGCACGCACACACGCACGCACGCAGTCACACACACACACACACACACACACACACATTAATACTTTTCTCAAGAAAAATAACACCCAATCTCACTCCCAATTTCCCCTTTTCCCCCCTCACCCACTCTCTCCCTATCCCTCTCAGTCCCACCCCCAGTATAAAGTGGTTTAAGAAGGGAGGAGATCTGAACCAGAAGGTGAAGCTAGACAACTTCAATAAGACTCTGCGTATTGACAGCGTGTCAGAGGAGGACGCAGGGGAATACATGTGTATGGCCAACAATCAGATAGGAAGCATCCGACACTCCATCTTCGTCCAGGTTAAAGGTATACACGGAGGACGTGTTTTCTGCGCCGTGTGTGTCTGTATGTTGATCTTTGTGGTTGACCTTCTGACCAATGGCATCTCTTGAACCCATCAGCGGCTCCCTATTGGCTGGACAAGCCATTCAACCTGGTGTTAGCACCGGATGAGAGCAGTCGTCTGGTGTGTCGGGCCAATGGGAACCCCAAACCACTCATCCAGTGGCTGGTCAACGGAGAGTCTATGGAGAGAAATAGTGAGTCCTTCACAACCCATTCAGCATCAATTATCACCCTGCTGTGTTCTAATGGACATAGAGTACCATCTGGATAAACAAACTCAAATCACCATTTCTATTGCCAACCAGTTTTGACGATTTACATTTATACCCCTCTATTCTTTCTCTTCTATCTTCTCTCCCCCCTTTCTCTCCTCTGCCCTCTACCTCTCTCCCCATCTCCCAGGCTCCCTGCCCAACCCCAGAAGATCGGTGGTAGGTGACACCATCATCTTTCACTCTGTTCAGATCGGCAGCAGCGCTGTGTACCAATGTAACGCCTCCAATCACCATGGTTACCTGCTGGCCAACGCTTTCGTCAGCATATTGGGTAAAGAGAGGGAGTGGTGTTGGTGCTGATGAAGATGATGATTATGATGATGAGTGATGAAGCTATAATGAAATAGGACTAAATATGTAAATTGTTTCTCTCTCTCTTGCTCTCTCTCGTGCTCTCTCTCTCGCTCTCTCTCTCTCTCTCTCTCTCTCTCTCTCTCTCTCTCTCTCTCTCTCTCTCTCTCTCTCTCTCTCTCTGTCTCTGTCTCTGTCTCTGTCTCTCTCTCTCTCTCTCTAGACATGGCTCCCAGGATGCTTGGTGCTAAGAACCAGCTAATAAAGGTGATAGAGAACAACAGAACCTTCCTGGACTGTCCCTTCTTTGGCTCGCCACTTCCTGAGCTACGTTGGTGAGTTTACTTTATTTGGATCATCATTAGCTGTCGTGCAACAGCTACTCTTCCTGTGGTCCACACAAAAGATACAATACATATACTGATGAGTGTGGAAAGATAGACCCAGGTAGAGAATATATGGGGATGTACAGTATATGTAAACCACTTCTCCAATCTTTTTGGCCCTACAACAAAGAACAAACAGCAAAATCATATACATGATCAAATACAAGTCATAGAGTCAACTATTAAAGACTACCAGAACCCACTGGATTCTCCAATTACATTGAAGGAACTACAGGACAAAATACAAACCCTCCAACCCAGAGAGGCCTGCGGTGTTGATGGTAACATCAATGAAATGAAATGATAAAATATAAAGACATCAAATTCCAATTGGCTGTAACCTTGGGAAAATCCTCTGCATTATCATTAACAGCAGACTTGTACATTTCCTCAGTGAAAACAATATACTGAGCAAATGTCAAATGGGCTTTTTACCAAATTACCATACGACAGACCAGGTATTCACCCTGCACACCCTAATTGACGAACAAACAAACCAAAACAAAGGCAAAGTATTCTCATGCTATGCTGATTTCAAAAAAAGCCTTTGACTCAATTTGGCATGAGAGTCTGCTATACAAATTGATGGAAAGTGGTGTTGGGGGAAAAACATAAGACATAAAATCAATGTACACAAACAACAAATGTGCAGTTAAAATTGGCAAAAAACACACATTTCTTTCCACGGGGCCGTGAGGTGAGACAGGGAACTTAAGCCCCACCCTCTTCAACATATATATCAACGAATTGGCGGGGGCACTAAAACAGTCTGCAGTACCTGGCCTCACCCTACTAGAATCTGAAGTCAAATGTCTACTGTTTGCTGATGATCTGGTGCTTATATCCCCAACCAAGGAGGGCCTACAGCAGCACCTAGATATTCTGCAAATATTCTGTAATACTTGGGCCCTGACAGAAAAATCTCAGTAAGACAAAAAAGGCCCAGTCACCAGGACCATGAATACGAATGTAACACTCGTCTTCCTCCTCTTCTGAGGAGGAGTAGTAGGAAGGATTGGAGGACCAATGCGCAGCGTCGTACGTGTTCATGATGATCTTTAATAAACTCAGAACACTAAAACAAAAATAACAAAGAGAATGACACGAAACGAAACAGTGCTGTATTTTGACATACACAAAGACAGAAAACAATCACCCACGAAACACAGGTGGGAAAAGGCTACCTAAGAATGATTCTCAATCAGAGACAACTAACGACGCCTGCCTCTGATTGAGAACCATACCAGGCCAAACACAAAAACACCACATAGAAAAAGGAACATAGACAACCCACCCAACTCACGCTCCGACCATACTAAAACAAAGACATAACAAAAGAACTAAGGTCAGAACGTGACAACGAATTGCATCTAGACAACGTTGTCCCAGAGCACACAAAAACTATACATACCTCGGCCTAAACATCAGAGCCACAGGTAACTTCCACAAAGCTGTGAACGATCTGAGAGACAAGGAGTTCCTTGTATGCCATCAAAAGGAACATGCAATTCATACATACAATTCAACATACCAATTAGGATCTGGCTAAAAATACTTGAATGAGTTATAGAATGGTTGTGAGGTCTGGGGTCCATTCACCAAGCAAGAATTCACAAAATGGGACAAACACCAAATTGAGACTCTGCAAGCAGGTCCTGGGGCTCTGTTCACAAACACAAACTGAGCCCCAGGACAGCAACACAATTAGACCCATCCAAATCATTAGAAAACAAAAAGAGATGACTTGACACATTGGAAAGAATTCACAAAAAAAACAGAGCAAACTAGAATGCTATTTGGCCCTAAACAGAGAGTACACTGTGGCAGAATACCTGACCACTGTGACTGACCCAAACTTAAGGAAAGCTTTGACTCAGTGAGCATAGCCTTGCTATTGAGAAAGGCCGCCGTAGGCAGACCAGGCTCTCAAGAGAAGACAGGCTATGTGCACAATGCCCAAAAAGGAGGTGGAAACTGAGCTGCACTTTCTAACCTCCTGCCAAGTATATGATCATATTAGAGACACATATTTCCCTCAGACTACAACAGATCCACAAAGATTTTGAAAACAAATCAATTTTGATAAACTCCCATATCTACTGGGTGAAATACCACAGTGTGCCATCACAGCAGCAAGATTTGTGACCAGTGAAAAACAAACACCATTGTAAATATAACCCATATTTATGTTGAATTATTTTCCTATTTGTACTTTAACTATTTGCACATCGTTACAGCATTGTACAGTCGTGGCCAAAAGTTTTGAGAATGACACAAATATTAATTTTCACAGTCTGCTGCCTCAGTTTGTATGATGGCAATTTGCATATACTCCAGAATGTTATGAAGAGTGATCAGATGAATTGCAATTAATTGCAAAGTCTGTCTTTGCCATGCAAATGAACTGAATCCCCCAAGAACATTTCCACTGCATTTCAGCCCTGCCACAAAAGGACCAGCTGGCATCATGTCAGTGATTCTCTCGTTACACAGGTGTGAGTGTTGACGAGAACAAGGCTGGAGATCACTCTGTCATGCTGATGGAGTTCGAATAACAGACTGTAAGCTTCAAACGGAGGGTGGTGCTTGGAATCATTGTTCTTCCTCTGTGAACCATGTTTACCTGCAAGGAAACACGTACCGTCATCACTGCTTTGCACAAAAAGGTCTTCAAAGGCAAGGATATTGCTGCCAGTAAGATTGCACCAAAATCAACCATTTATCGGATCATCTAGAACTTCAAGGAGAGCGGTTCAATTGTTGTGAAGAAGGCTTCAGGGCACCCAAGAAGGTCCAGCAAGCGCCAGGACCGTTTCCTAAAGTTGATTCAGCTGCGGGATCGGGGCACCACCAGTACAGAGCTTGCTCAGGAATGGTAGCAGGCAGGTGTGAGTGCATCTGCACGCACAGTGAGGCGAAGACTTTTGGAGGATGGCCTAGTGTCAAGAAGGGCAGCAAAGAAGCCACTTCTCTCCAGGAAAAACATCAGGGACAGACTGATATTTCTGCAAAAGGTACAGCAATTGGACTGCTGAGGACTGGGGTAAAGTCATTTCCTTTGATGAATCCCCTTTCCGATTGTTTGGGGCATCCGGAAAAAAGCTTGTCCGGAGAAGACAAGATGAGCGCTACCATCAGTCCTGTGTCATGCCAACAGTAAAGCATTCATGTGTGGGATTGCTTCTCAGCCAAGGGAGTGGGCTCACTCACAATTTTGCCTAAGCACACAGCAATGAATAAAGAATGGTACCAACACATCCTCCGAGAACAACTTCTCCCAACCATCCAGGAACAGTTTGGTGAAGAACAATGCCTTTTCCAGCATGATGGAGCACCTTGCCATAAGGCAAAAGTGATAACTAAGTGGCTCGGGGAACAAATCATCAATATTTTGGGTCCATGGCCAGGAAACTCCCCAGACCTTAATCCCATTGAGAACTTGTGGTCAATCCTCAAGAGGCGGGTGGACAAACAAAACCCCACAAATTCTGACAAACTCCAAGCATTGATTATGCAAGAATGGGCTGCCATCAGTCAGGATGTGGACCAGAAGTTAATTGACAGCATGCCAGGGAGGATTTCAGAGGTCTTGAAAAAGAAGGGTCAACACTGCAAACATTGACTCTTTGCATCAACTTCATGAAATTGTCAATAAAAGCATATGACGCTTATGAAATGCTTGTAATTATACTTCAGTATTCTATAGTAACATCTGACACAAATATCTACAGACACTGAAGCAGCAGACTTTGTGAATATATTTGTGTCATTCTCAAAACTTTTGGCCACGACTGTATATAGACATAATATGACATTTGAAATGTCTTTATTCTTTTGGAACGTCTGTGAGTGTAATGGTTACTGTTAATTTTTATTGTTTATCTCACTTTTGTTTATTATATTTTTCACTTGCTTTGACAATGTTAACATACTGTATGTTTCCCATGCCAATTAAAGTCCATTGAATTGAAATTGAATTGAAATGATAGAATGTAAAAGTTGTGGATGTGCGTGAGTGTGTGTGTGTGTGTCTTACCCTGAGTCTTACCCTGAATATTTTCCCCTCTGTGTGTGTAGGTTTAAGAATGGTCAGGGCAGTGGTCTGGACGGTGGTCAATACCGGGTCTACATCAATGGGAGCCTAGAGATCAAGCGTG
Organism: Oncorhynchus nerka; assembly: GCF_034236695.1. Lineage (NCBI taxonomy): Eukaryota > Metazoa > Chordata > Actinopteri > Salmoniformes > Salmonidae > Oncorhynchus > Oncorhynchus nerka. The sequence goes on along the minus strand of NC_088397.1, from coordinate 75,690,220 downwards.
CGCGGGTTGAGGACCAGGGTACATACACCTGTGTGGCCAGAAACATCCTGGGCAAGGAGGAGAACCAGGTCCGACTGGAGGTCAAAGGTTAGAGAGCAACCAATCTCATCACAGCACGACTTCATGCTTCTGTTTTTATGTTTCCTTCTCAGACCAAATAGCCCCTGTGTTGTTGCCAAACATTTCCTCGTGCCTTATCAACCTTTTTTGTTTCTCAGAGCAGATGACGTTACTTAGAGGTTCACATTAGACAATCATATTCTGTAGTCTGTTTAGTATACTCATTCATCCCATGTGGCCTTAATGTCATCTCATATCATGAGACAAAAACACTCTTAATCTAATTGGTTGAGCTCCAGCTGTTCAGGAATTCCATACAAGGCGTTTGGCTTCCCTATCTATCCCCATCATTTTTCCGGATATGTCTGTCCTGTGTGTGTCCTGCGTGTGTGTCCTGCGTGTCTGTCCTGCATGTCTGTCCTGCGTTTCTGTCCTGCCTGTCTGTCCTGTGTGTGTGTGTGTGTGTGTGTGCCCTGTTGTATCCTGTGTGTGTGGTGTACACGGTTCGTTTCAGAGCCGACCCGTATCGTCAGGGCTCCAGAGCACCAGTCAGCATTTAGAGGCACCATGGCTCGTTTTGACTGCCGGGTGAAATCAGACCTCACTCTGCCCATCACTGTTACCTGGCTGAAGGATGACAAGCCTCTCTCTCTGGGATGGAGGTGAAAGAAACTACTCAACAACCGTTTTCTCTACCATCAGCTTTTAAAGGCTCAAACTGTAACTTGATTGAGCCCTGTGTCCATGGGATGAAATGCACAAACAATGCATGTACAAAAACACACAAAAACAGTGGTGTTGAAAGAGCATAGCTATAGTTGACGTGTAATAACATGTTATAGTGATGTAATAACATGTTTCCTCCCATGACTGGTCTGTAGGTTAAAGAAGGATGAGGATTCCCTGTCCATCCCTAATGTCCACGAGCAGGATGAGGGAACATACACCTGTACTGTTAAATCAGAGATCGACCAAGATACTGCCTCAGCACGCCTTACTGTGTTAGGTACACACACACGCACGCACACACACAACACAAACACACACAAAACACACACAACACAAACACACACAAAACACACACACCTACACACAACAGGTAGGATAAGTAGATGGCAGGTAGCCTAGCGGTTAAACAGCCACCACTAACATTGAGTGGCTGCTGCCAACATACTGACTCAACTCCAGCCACTTTAATAGTGGAAATTGATGGAAATTGATGTAAAAATGTATCACTAGCCACTTTAAACAATGCCACTTAATATAATGTTTACATACCCTATATTACTCATCTCATATGTATATGTATATACTGTACTCATTTAAACTGCTGCATCTACTGCATCTTGCCATCTTTATGTAATACATGCATCACTAGCCACTTTAAACTATACCACCTTATGTTTATATACCCTACATTACTCATCTCATATGTATATACTGTACTCTATACCATCTACTGCATCTTGCCTATTCCGTTCTGTACCATCACTCATTCATATATCTTTATGTACATATTCTTTATCCCTTTACACTTGTGTGTGTAAGGTAGTAGTTGTGGAATTGTTAGCTAGATTACTCATTGGTTAATACTGCATTGTCGGAACTAGAAGCACAAGCATTTCGCTAAACTCGCATTAACATCTGCTAACCATGTTTATGTGACAAATAACATTTGATTTGATTTGATTTGGTTAGAGTGTTGGGCCAGTAATCAAAAGGTTGATTGTTTGAATCCCCAAGATTAAAAAAATCTGTCTATCTGCCCTTGAGCAAGGCATTTACATTTTAGTAATTTAGCAGACACTCTTATCCAGAGAGACTTGCAGGAGCAATTTGGGTTAAGTGCCTTGTTCCAGGGCACATCGACAGAATTTTCACCTTGTCGGCTCTGGGATTCAAACCAGTGACCTTTCAGTAATGCTCTTACCCCTAGGCTGCCTGCTGCCCAAGTAGTCATTATGTACAATGTGTTAGTCATCTAACATACACTCTTAGCACTTAACCCACATTACTCCTTGTTTGTTGTCTATAATGGCTGACCCTGGCCGTGACCCCAGGGGGAGTTGGGATATCCATTTCACACCTCACACACGTACAGGTTACCCATTTGTACATTCAGTGAAACAGGACAAATATAAGCACCCCCTATTTGACCTTTGAAACCAGCTACACAAACTGTCAAAGTCTTCAACATGGATGTGAAAATATTCTACTTTCATTGTACAAATCATCTTCTCATCAACCGTCATGTTCTTAACATTGTTGTGAGCCCTCGTAGATAACACTTCTAGATTCTAATGCATGAATGTGCCTTGAAGTGGTTGCATGTTGGACTGTCACTGTATTTACTGTCAAGCACACTTCTGCTACTAATAGTTGTGTATGTAGACCGTGGTGGATCATACTCCATGGTTTCCCAGTCGTGTAGTTGTAGTGCTCCAAAGTTAAGGTTCCCCTAGGTACAGATCTAGGATCAGCTTCCCCTCCCCAATCCTAACCTTAACCATTAGTGGGGAAAATGCTAAAGTCACCAAAGATCAGTGTCTAGGGGAAACGTCAGCCTGCACCAGTTGTAGTACTGTAGTGGATGGGGGTTCCTCCACTGTACTAATGTTCTTTAACCTCTGACCTTTACCCCTCTGCTCCCCTCACAGAGGGCACCTCCCTGTATCCCTCACTGTCTAGTGCCTTGCCTGCAGGTAACATCTGTGGCCTTTTCTACCTCTCTCTCCATCTCTCTGTTTCTGTCCATCCCTCGCACTGCTCTCTCTCTCTGTTTCTGTCCATCCCTCACGCTGCTCTCTGTCTCTGTTTCTGTCAATCCCTCGCGCTGCTCTCTGTCTCTGTTTCTGTCCATCCCTCACGCTGCTCTCTGTCTCTGTTTCTGTCCATCCCTCGCGCTGCTCTCTGTCTCTGTTTCTGTCCATCCCTCACGCTGCTCTCTGTCTCTGTTTCTGTCCATCCCTCACGCTGCTCACTGTTTCTGTCCATCCCTCACGCTGCTCTCTGTTTCTGTCCATCCCTCGCGCTGCTCTCTGTCTCTGTTTCTGTCCATCCCTCACGCTGCTCTCTGTCTCTGTTTCTGTCCATCCCTCACGCTGCTCTCTGTCTCTGTTTCTGTCCATCCCTCACGCTGCTCTCTGTCTCTGTTTCTGTCCATCCCTCGCGCTGCTCTCTATCTCTGTTTCTGTCAATCCCTCGCGCTGCTCTCTGTCTCTGTTTCTGTCCATCCCTCACGCTGCTCTCTGTCTCTGTTTCTGTCCATCCCTCACGCTGCTCTCTGTCTCTGTTTCTCTCCATCCCTCGCGCTGCTCTCTGTCTCTGTTTCTGTCCATCCCTCACGCTGCTCTCTGTCTCTGTTTCTGTCCATCCCTCGCGCTGCTCTCTGTCTCTGTTTCTGTCCATCCCTCACGCTGCTCTCTGTCTCTGTTTCTGTCCATCCCTCACGCTGCTCTCTGTCTCTGTTTCTGTCCATCCCTCGCGCTGCTCTCTCTCTGTTTCTGTCCATCCCTCACGCTGCTCTCTCTCTCTGTTTCTGTCCATCCCTCACGCTGCTCTCTGTCTCTGTTTCTGTCCATCCCTCGCGCTGCTCTCTGTCTCTGTTTCTGTCCATCCCTCGCGCTGCTCTCTGTCTCTGTTTCTGTCCATCCCTCACACTGCTCTCTGTCTCTGTTTCTGTCCATCCCTCGCGCTGCTCTCTGTCTCTGTTTCTGTCCATCCCTCACGCTGCTCTCTGTCTCTGTTTCTGTCCATCCCTCGCGCTGCTCTCTCTCTGTTTCTGTCCATCCCTCACGCTGCTCTCTGTCTCTGTTTCTGTCCATCCCTCACGCTGCTCTCTGTCTCTGTTTCTGTCCATCCCTCGCGCTGCTCTCTGTCTCTGTTTCTGTCCATCTCTCACGCTGCTCTCTGTCTCTGTTTCTGTCCATCCCTACCGCTGCTCTCTGTCTCTGTTTCTGTCCATCCCTCGCGCTGCTCTCTGTCTCTGTTTCTGTCCATCCCTCACGCTGCTCTCTGTCTCTGTTTCTGTCCATCCCTCGCGCTGCTCTCTGTCTCTGTTTCTGTCCATCCCTCACGCAGCTCTCTGTCTCTGTTTCTGTCCATCCCTCACGCTGCTCTCTGTCTCTGTTTCTGTCCATCCCTCACGCTGCTCTCTGTCTCTGTTTCTGTCCATCCCTCACGCTGCTCTCTGTCTCTGTTTCTGTCAATCCCTCGCGCTGCTCTCTGTCTCTGTTTCTGTCTTTCCATCTTTTTTCTTTCTCTCTTTTCACTCCAATAAGAATAACAGGTAAGTTTGGTCTAATGCTTCAACATTCCAAAGGAATGAAGGCAGTGTGTATGAGATATTAGTGTAAATGTTTCTATGAGAGGGATATTTGTGTGTGTGTGTTTATATTTGTGTGTGTGTGCGTATCAGTGTGTTTGTGCATGCATTTGCATGTGTGTGTTCATATGTGTGTTTGTGCATGTGGGCTACAATACTATTATAGATAGAGGGAGGGAATTATGTTATAGCCAGAGAGATCACATTTTTCTTTGTGCCCCTGTGTGTTTCAGCTCCTGATGCTTTCCCTAGTGGCCTGAAAGGCTGGGGTACCAAGAACACAAACATGGAGATCAGCTGGGAGGTGAGTGAGTGAGTGAGTGAGTGACTGTTTGTCACTGTTTCAGCCTTTCCCCTTCATACACAGTCATTATACCCTCAAAGACAAGGTTGTTCTAATTATACTGCTAGTGTGTATTTTTGTGCTCTCCAGCCCTTGTTGGACACAGAGCAAAACGGCCCTAACCTGCACTACTCGGTGTGGTGGAGGCGGAAGGATACGGGGGAGGAATGGAACAACGTGACTACGGTTGGGACGAAGCACATTGTCCACGACACAGAGACCTACGTTCCCTATGAGATCAAACTGCAGGCCAGGAATGACTTTGGAGCAGGACCTGAGTCCAACATCATCATAGGATATTCTGGGGAGGACAGTATGTGCACTCACAAACCAATATACAAATGAAGCAACATTTATTTTCTATTCATAATCTTTTGCCGCAAATGTTTAGCTCTCTTCTCTCACTCTCTTCCTCTCTCTCTCTCGCTCTCTCATTCTCTCTCTCACACACACATGTTCACTCATCATGCTGGTGATGTCCTACCTGTGTGTGTTTTTCCCCAGAGCCTACAGCCCCTCCTACAGACCTGCATGTGTCAAAGATTGACAGCACCAAGGTCAACGTCCACTGGACCCCGGTAGACCCCAAAACTGTCCAGGGAGAGTTCAAGGAGTACAGGGTGAGAACTGGACTCTCACGACTACACACACAGACACACAGACACAGACACACAGACACACAGACACAGACACACAGACACAGACACACACACACACAGACACACACAGACACAGACACACACAGACACACACAGACACAGACACAGACACACACAGACACACTCACAGGCACACACAGACACACACAGACACAGGCACACACACACTCACAGGCACACAGACACACTCACAGACACAGACACACTCACAGACACAGACACACTCACAGACACAGACACACTCACAGACACAGACACACTCACAGACACAGACACACTCACAGACACAGACACACTCACAGACACAGACACACTCACAGACACAGACACACTCACAGACACAGACACACTCACAGACACAGACACAGACACACTCACAGGCACACACACACACACACTCAAAGACACAGGCGCACACACAGACACACACACACACACACTCACAGACACAGGCACACACACACACAGACACACACACAGACACACACACACACACACACACACACACACACACAGACACACACACACACACAGACACACACAGACACACACACACACACACACACACACACACAGACACAGACACACTCACAGGCACAGACACAGACACAGACACACTCACAGGCACAGGCACACACACACACACACACACACACACACTCACAGACACAGGCGCACACACACACACACACACACACACACACACACACACACACACTCACAGACACAGGCGCACACACACACACACACACACACACACACAGGCACACACACACACTCACAGACACAGGCACACACACAGACACACACACACACACACACACACACAGGCACACACACACACTCACAGACACAGGCACACACACAGACACAGACACACACACAGCCTGTGACGACAGTGTGTGTTGCCCTCTCTCCCAGCTGTACTACTGGCGTGAGGGCAGCATGGTGAAGGGTCTGCATGTGAATAAAGAGAAGAAGACTAAAGGGTTCTACAGTACCGTGGCCCAGCCTACTGGCATATTGACAGACCTACAGCCATACAGCCACTACCGCATGTTTATGGTGGTCGCCAACAGTCGTTACGATGGGCCGCCTAGCAACCATGTGGATTTCCATACCAAGGAAGGAGGTGAGACTGGGAGAGGGAAGGACAACACCAACTAGGGCATCAGACAAATTAATTACAGTATGTTTTTACATCGTAGAAGATTCGCTACTACACCTTTAACACTCTCCCTCCCTCCCTCTCTCCCTCCCTCTCTCCCTCTCTCTCTCTCCTCTCTCTCTCTCTCTCTCTCTCTCTCTCTCTCTCTCTCTCTCCCTCTCTCTCTCTCCCTCTCTCTCTCCCTCCCTCTCTCTCTCCCTCCCTCTCTCTCTCCCTCCCTCTCTCCCTCTCTCTCTCGCCCTCCCTCTCTACTCTCCCTCTACTCTCCCTGTGTGTGTAGTGCCAGATCTTCCTCAGTTCTTTAAGATCGTCCAGAGTAGTCCAGAGTCTATCCACCTGGAGTGGGACAAACCCCTGGAGCCTAACGGCATTCTGATTGGATACACACTCAACTATCAAGCAGGTGAGCCCTTCTGATTGGTTAGACTGTCAATTACCAGACAGGTGAGGACTTCTGATTTGTTACATAGTCAAGTACCAAACAGGTGAGCCCTTCTGATTGGATACACAGTGAGGTGAGCACTTATGATTTGATAGATGATAGATGACAGGTGATCAGTTCTGGACACAGTGGTATAGACTGAACAAGAAGTTACCGGGTCAGAAAGGTCTTTCTAATTGATTCAAATCTAAGCTCATAACAGAGATAAACTAATGTTAAGAATAGATTATGGTATGTTGATAGATTGCACTCTGCATTAGCTGACTAGCTGTCTGTGTGTGTTGTGTGTGTGTGTGTGCCCCTGTAGTGAACGGGTCGCGTGTGGGCCACATGCAGATGGAGAGTTTCCTACCTAACGTGACAGCCTACAGACTCCGCTTGCCAGACCAAGCTATCCGCTACAGGTTCTACCTGGCGGCCCACACACAGGTGGGAGCAGGGAAGGTCTACGCTGGGGAGTCTCCACATTTCACCAATGAAGGTGAGTCGCCTCGCCACTGCATGCACACACACACACACACACACACACTCGGGCACACACACACACAGACACACATTCAACTCAGACCTTTTTGCTATTACACATACTCACATACATGTATGTAGACACATTGTTGTCCCCCACGATGATATCGGGGAGGGGACTATGGATCTTAGTCACACGCGATATCTCAGACAGCACTGTCCCGATATGGATGAAACGTGGTCGAAGGATGCGTCTTGCCCTAGAGATTCTGCATTTACAAAATGCCACTGATTGGCCCAAGGCGGGAGCTATAGTAATGAACTGAAACGTGTGAGTCACACGCAATATCTGACTTGGCCCAAGGGGGTCGCTGCATCATTTGTGGGGGGTGACATGTTTACTGTGAGTTACAGGTGAGTTGTTTAAGGCTGATATGCAGTATGTCACCAGCTTGCATGGTCATGTCTTTCCTGGGCCACACACAGAATGTCTTTTTCTTCTTCAATGATGTAGTATGCTGGGTAATGAAGGATTTGGGGGTCATTGCAGAGGAGACATCGAACAGAGAACCAGAACGTATCTATACAGATTGTTAATTCACTGTTTAGAGTGACAAACTTCACAAAGACTGAATCCAAAAATGAAACCATCTATACTATGTACACACAAAACAAGAGTGATTCAAAAAAAGGTGTTATTTCTGGGTTAGTCTTAGCTCTTTCTGGGAATCACACACATCACACACACACATATACACACACACACATATGCACACACACCCATCACACACACATACATATACACACACACATATACACACACACACATATACACACACACATATACACACACACACACATCACACACACACACTGGTGTTAGTAGCGATCAATAGGTCAGTCAGTCTCTGAGTGTAGAACCATTCAGTGTTCTCCTTCTTGGTCTGTCTGTCTGTCTGTCTGTCTGTCTGTCTGTCTGTCTGTCTGTCTGTCTGTCTGTCTGTCTGTCTGTCTGTCTGTCTGTCTCTGTCTCTGTCTGTCTCTTTCTGCCTGCCTGTCTGCATGTCGTTGTGCTCTTTTGTCAGAATGTTCTCTTTCTATCCCCTTATCTTTCTCTTTGTCTCTCTTCCTCTCCTGTGGCTGACCTCTTAGCTCTCTCTTTGTCTCTCTTCCTCTCCTGTGGCTGACCTCTTAGCTCTCTCTTTGTCTCTCTTCCTCTCCTGTGGCTGACCTCTTATCTTTCTCTTTGTCTCTCTTCCTCTCCTGTGGCTGACCTCTTATCTTTCTCTTTGTCTCTCTTCCTCTCCTGTGGCTGACCTCTTATCTTTCTCTTTGTCTCTCTTCCTCTCCTGTGGCTGACCATCTGTAGTGTCTTTTAACACTTTGTCTTTCTCTCTCAGCCTCTCTGATTCCCACTTGTTTTCCCTCCTCCACTTGCTGTCTCTCACTTTTCTTCCCCTCTTCTCTGTCTCCCCCTCTCTCTCATCTTTCTCCCACTCTCCCCTCACCTGTCTCCCCTTACCCTGTCTCCCCTCCCTCTCCCTTGTTTCCCCCTCCATCTCCCCTGTCTCCCCGCCTCATCCCTCTACCCTGTCTCCCCCTCCATCTCCCTTGTCTCCCTCTCCCTTGTCTCTGTCTCCCCCTGTCTCCCTCTCCCCTGTCTACCCCTGTCTCCATCTCCCATGTCTCTCACTCCCCTGTCTCCCCCTCCCTCGCCCTCCTCTCTGTCTGTCTGTCTCTCCCTGGATGTTAACAGAATACTTTATCAGCTCAGGTACTGACCACTCAGGTGCAGGTAACGGTAATTGCACAGCCCATCTGTCTGTATATGTCTTACTCCTCTCCGACTCTCTCACTCCATTTTTGAGCAATGGTGACCAGCTCAAATTAGTGACCATGTCATCTTTGCATTTCCGTATTACTTCTTCTCCCCCCTACTGATGACAGTAGTACAGACCCAGGCACTTTCTATCCTCAAAAAGGGGTGGATTACTTTTACGCTGTAGGAAACAAACAAAACAAATTAAGGGGTAACTGTGAGTTCTCTTCGAACAATTAAAGCGATTTGAAATGTCAATCAGTAGATGTATTTAATAGAACAATTAGTAAGCAGCCATAAGGGTTGACATTGTCATCTAAATAAATGAACAATTCATCTTGACAGAGAGCTTTGTACTGTGATCAGACAAAGTTCTCTGTACTGGACGGAACTGCACTCTAACAAACACTGGCTTCCCCTCTGTCCTCCGTCTGTCTGTCCTCCGTCTGTCTGTGATGTCTCTCTATCTGTCACTATATCTGTTGGTGTATCTGTGCGTCGCTGTGTGCTTTCAGGGATTGAACAAGGGTCCTATTTGATCTTGATCATAGAACCTACAGTATGTGGTCAGTTGTAACACTCTAATGTACACTGTAATGGTAAAGGAATTTGTTTTTAAGCAATTAATGTCACAGTCTCTGCTTCAACCTTCAGTATTTTCAGCAAAGTTGACCATGAATTGGACATGCATTTCTATCCTAGTTGTGTGTAGTCCTGATGTACTGTAAGTCCAGGTCAGGATCCCCTGTAGTGTAGTCAGTGTCAACTTTCTGCTCTTTCTGAGGTTTGAACTTTGAACCCAATCCCTGATGGCACACATTTCAATTTGGGGGGCAATGTCTCTGGTCTCTGCCTTTTGACTGACACAGCCTGGGATTGGCACATATTTTAGATTTGACATGGCTTGGGGCCAATGTGATCTCTGGCTTGCTGTTGAGTGTTACCTGGGCAACAAGGGTTCTTGAGCACCTGCCTGTACTGATACCTTATTTTACTCTTCTTTCTTCTCTCATGGCTGGCTCTCTCTAGCATGCTGCTTGTCATGTCTGACCTGGGGGAGTTTGGAACTATGCATGGGGGAGGGAGGAGGGAGGGATGCAGTTCAACAAGCATATAAGTTCATCTGCTCTCTAGTGGGATCCTCCAAATGGAGATGTTCATCCACTACAAGGTAAAAAGAAACGTATCAAGAAGTCCTACAAAGAATGTGCCCCCCTCTGTTCACTGTAGATACTGTGATGATGATGTTCAAAATGGCTTCCAAAGAAAACAAAGCTCCTTCGTAATAACAGTAGGGTATCTAAATATGGATTTCCCATAACTTCCGGGTTATTCTAGAAGAAAATCCACACACCAAAGAGCTGCTCTGTTTGTTGGTTTGGGCCAGGATGGAGGTGAGGTGTGTCATAGCATCAGTTGGCCACTTGGGGGCACTGAAATTCCATTTAAGACACTCATCATGGGTTGTGTGATGAGTAAATTATTTATGAATACCTAGTCCCAGATAAATCCTTACTGTTGTATTTACCCACACAATAAAACATGTACTTTATTATTAACTTCTAATGCTTAAAAGGACAATTATCTATAAAAAAACAGTATATTTCTGTTTACCTCTTTTTGTTAATTGGACTGTTGCCTTTTCCTTATTTCTGCATCAGTCAACAGTGCTGGTTCTGGGAAATTCCATATCACCTTTCTGCTCATTGTTTCATTTACTTTTTCTCTGTGTCTCTATTGGTGTGTGTGATTACCTGTGATTTCCTGCTTTTGTCTTTAACCCTGTGCTCTCTTCCCATTGCCCTGTAGTCGAGCCTACAGACGTCTCCATGTCTACAACTGTCCCACCTCCTCCTCCTCCCACTACTACCGCTGCTACTACAACCATTAGTACTACTACAACTACTACTACTACTACTACTACTACTCCTACTACTACCACAACTGTTACTGCTTCTACTACCACTACCACTCCTGTGTTGGTCACCAGCACCAAGCAAGCAGATACAAATGTGTTGGGTACATACAATAGGCCTATCTGTTGTTTGCTTTTAGTTCAGTCATTTTCTTCCATGGCAGTGTAGATAAAATAGATTGACAATGGATGCCACCTTTAAAGAGACATTTTAAAGGTGTGTTGTGTTATTTGTATATCTTCCCCAAGATTCAAGTGATAAATGAATATGCTTTAATTTGAAGCATTTTGATTGGATACTCTCTCCTGACCAGGAAGGAAGCATTTGGAGGAACTGGCTGCATTCCAATACCACTTCATTGCCTTGTCATATCTCCTTGGAAATAGGTTACAGGAAATCAAGTCACTTTAAAGTATTGGAAAGTAACCATTAACTCAACGCTGTTCGGTCAGGCTGTGAGAATCCAACGTATAAAGTTAAGAGGGTGTTTGTGGGCTGTTCACTTTGTTCAATGCCGTGTTCCTATTAAGTGGATACCTGGACTACTGGGCACCTCCATTACAAATCAGGACACCCCTAGAAGGGTTAAGGCATTAACTGTGGAGTGGACATCAACGTTGACACTCCTTAAAGGTGTTCAAATATAACACTGGTCCAATCCACTGTTTATAGGGCAGCCCGAAATCTAACCCTAGAACCATTGTGTGATTGCAACCCTGCGGGTGTGGCTGTTGTAACACACCCTTCTCTGCTCCATCTTTCCCTTGACACCACCCTGACCCCGCCCTGCCCTCTTGTAGGCATGGCTCCTGGGAGGGTGATCTGGAACCTGACGGTGAAGCCTAACAGTAACTACGCTAACGTCAGCTGGAACCACAACTTCCCGATCGGCAGCAGCGAGTTCCAGCTAGAGTTCACACTGGACGGTAAGATCCACACCCAGTTTGTGTCAGAGCTTAGGCTGGACAATAAGAAAAGAGCCAGAGTTTGTCAGCTCTTAGGCTGGAAAATAAGAAAATAACCAGAGTTTGTGCCATTGCAACAGTCAAACTAAATCAAGCCCAGCTCAAGTATTTGAAAGGATTTTACATATGTATTTAACCCAAGTCTATCGTATCAAAACTACAGTTCAAAACCCATCCTAGGAAGAAATGTCAATAGTGAAGTCAGTTTTCAGACTGTCTATCTCTGCAGAGATACTAGGCTTTCTGAAAGGAACTGTGAGGCATTCCTGGGGCAGAGACATACACCAAACTGACTTTATTAAAGAAATCCAGTCCAATTCATGACAGTCCTTCACTCTAGTAGAGAAATTAGGCTTTTATTTGGAGGCGAGTCATGCAACATTCTCCTTTCTATTCATAAAACTCCCAGGGAATGTCTGAGGGGAAACTCTCAACTCTCATTTCATTTTGCTTCAGCAGAGCTGAGTTCAATTGCCTATATAAGTCAGATTATGATCTGTATACCTGTAGATAGAGTGAAATATATCATATACTCTGTGGGATTTCCATTTAAATAATGACTGTGTTATTTTATAGCACCCCCAGTTTTTATTGTACTTTGATTGGAGGTTTTGAGTTTCTGTTTTCTTAAAAAATCCCTTTGTTGGATTTGCCTTTCATTGTGCCCGTGTTCATTTTCTCTCTCCGGTTCGAACAGAAGTTCCTTTCAGAAAGTATTTTGTGAGGCTGAGGGAGAAATTAAGAGAGATCTTAGTCAGTACTTTGAAAGAGGAAATTGTGAAAGGAGAGAGCTAGAGAGAGAAACCCAGGGATGGGGTGATGTTCTCACACAACTATGAAGAACTTGTCCCTATAACTGTATATTATTTATACGTTCTTATAACTGTATATTGTTTATCAGCATTTTCTAATTATATCAATGACACAGTTATAATGCACAAAATCCCAAACTCTCTTCCTATCTCCACTGTTAAGTGAGATGAGAGAGAGAGAGAGACCCATCTAGAATTACGTTTCATTTTACTGGAGGGAAATACACAGTTTAATGAAAACATTCCTTAAATATATGCTACTTACTACAGTATACTGATGGTACAGTGAGGTCAGTATATGTGTGTGTTCAATCATCCTGAGTGAAAAGAGAAGATGTTAGGGTGATGTTCACAGGAGCTGAGCATGTGCACACATTGATCTGTTTTCCACTGTATCAATGACATAGTTCTAACACACAAGATACCTAACTCTCTCCCTCTTTCCTGCTCTTTGTCCATCTCTCTGTTTGGAAATGTGTCTTTGTATTGTTCATACGCATTGTGTATTATGATGTCCTAACTCCCCATACTGTGCAGTGTGCATACTTCATGGCTACTACCCAGTATCATGCTGCTGCTTCATCTGTCTGGCTGGTTGGGTGCCTGTCTGGCTGGCTGTGTGTCTGGCTGGCTGGCTGTGTGTCTGGCTGGCTGGCTGTGTGTCTGGCTGGCTGGCTGTGTGTCTGGCTGGCTGGCTGTGTGTCTGGCTGGCTGGCTGTGTGCCTTGCTGGCTGGCTGTGTGTCTGGCTGTGTGTCTGGCTGGCTGCGTGCCTGTGTGTCTGGCTGGCTGGCCGGCCGTGTGTCTGTCTGGCTGGCTGTGTGTCTGTGTTTCTGGCTGGCTGTGTGTCTGGCTGGCAGCGTGCCTGTGTGTCTGGCTGGCTGGCCGGCCGTGTGTCTGTCTGGCTGGCTGTGTGTCTGTGTTTCTGGCTGGCTGGCTGGCTGTGTGTCTGTCTGCCTGGCTGTCTGGCTGTGTGTCTGGCTGGCTGGCTGTCTGGCTGTGTGTCTGTGTTTCTGGCTGGCTGGCTGTGTGTCTGTGTTTCTGGCTGGCTGTGTGTCTGTGTTTCTGGCTGGCTGTCTGGCTGGCTGTGTGTCTGTGTTTCTGGCTGGCTGTGTGTCTGTGTTTCTGGCTGGCTGTGTGTCTGTCTGCCTGGCTGTCTGGCTGTGTGTCTGTCTGCCTGGCTATCTGGCTGTGTGTCTGGCTGGCTGGCTGTGTGTATGATTGGTTGTGTGGCTTGTTTTTCTATTAACTGTTTAGAGTAAGAGTGAGGGGGAGGGAGGATGTTGTCTTTATTCACACACATTTTACATGGGCATTTTAATCATTAGCTTCAGCTTCATGTTTTAATGGTTGTAAGGAATGTGTTTTTATATTAGTCAGACATTCTTCCCACTGATTGATTTTCGCAGTGCTTCAGGCCTGTTTGTTGCCTAGTCAAGGATGCATTTTGTTTCATATGATTTGGTTTAGTAGCTTCAGAGGCTGCAGTGGATGTACTAAGCTTTGGAATGAATTTGGTTGATTGCTGTATGATGATTGCTATATGAGGATGTCACCCTTTCAGGGGATCAAAGGTCATGTCATAGCATGGTGCATGATGTCACAGGTTTGCGTGCGCCACCACCAGCCCACAGCTTGGTGAAGGGGCACGTCTTTCCATTGAAAAGATGCCGCGTTTCGTTTTCACCATCGGTGTGTTTCTTTTTATTGAGATGAGTGGAGGACTATGGGTAATCGAGAAACAGTGCTTCTCTACCCTCCCGCCCTTTTTATTGAGATGAGTGGAGGACTATGGGTAATAGAGACACAGTGCTTCTCTATCCGCCCGCCCTTTTTATTGAGATGAGTGGAGGACTATGGGTAATCGAGACACAGTGCTTCTCTACCCTCCCGCCCTTTTTATTGAGATGAGTGGAGGACTATGGGTAATCGAGACACAGTGCTTCTCTACCCTCCCGCCCTTTTTATTGAGATGAGTGGAGGACTATGGGTAATCGAGACACAGTGCTTCTCTACCCTCCTGCCCTTTTTATTGAGATGAGTGGAGGACTATGGGTAATCGAGACACAGTGCTTCTCTACCCACCCGCCCTTTTTATTGAGATGAGTGGAGGACTATGGGTAATCGAGACACAGTGCTTCTCTACCCTCCCGCCCTTTTTATTGAGATGAGTGGAGGACTATGGGTAATCGAGACACAGTGCTTCTCTACCCTCCCGCCCTTTTTATTGAGATGAGTGGAGGACTATGGGTAATCGAGACACAGTGCTTCTCTACCCTCCCGCCATTTTTATTGAGATGAGTGGAGGACTATGGGTAATTGAGACACAATGCTTCTCTACCCTCCCGCCCTTTTTATTGAGATGAATGGAGGACTATGGGTAATTGAGACACAGTGCTTCTCTACCCTCCCGCCCTTTGCTATTCCAGAATACAGAGTGTTTCATAATGGTCCATTTAAATTCCACCAGTCAGGGTAATACAACCAACTTACTGCTGCCAATTCAGCGGGAGTTTAGTTTCGTAAAACTTTGATGTCCACTGTATTATAGTAGCCTGAAGGAACACCTGCTCTCTAGCTCTACCTCTTCTCCCGCTCCACAAAAAGTCACCTTTTTAGATTATATTTTTCAGGAGCATTATCCCCAGGAGAAAAATGTGGTTTCACTTCCACTGAGAAGAAAATGAACCAAAAACAATCCTCTAAAAGCCATATTTTAAAAGCTTCCTTAAAGAGCTGCAGCTCTATTCACTTTCACTCTCTAGTAATTCTATTAACATAGCCGTATACGTGACATTGGTTTACTGATGTAGCTATTCATTTCAACGAGGATGTTAATGAGTGGTGGATGTTGGAGGGAGGGTGTGTGTGTGCTGCATTGGTTCAGTCTCAATTTACTCCAGTGGCCCACCATCTCATAGGGGAAGAAACAGCTCCACCCATGTCGCATCATTACGTGGTACCCTTCCTATTTACTTTGTTACCATGGTAGCCTGGCCACGCCCAATGACGTAGTATGATTGGCACCTCTCTTGTGTTCCAAGGCAATGGCAGTGTGTCAAGCGTACCAGTGAACCAGCCGCCCATTAAGCTGGCGGGGCTGATCGAAGGGGCCAAGTACCGCCTGAGGGTGTACTCCAACGAATACCACAGCATCTCCAGCAATGTTGTCACCTTTGAGACCAGCGCAGGTGAGTCTCCACCTGCCAGGTGAGGAGGGATGGTACATGGCCAGATCAGGTCATGTCAGATAGCCTGGGGGCCAGTCTGTCTGCATCAGCCCAGTCTAGGAGACTATAGCAGGCTAATGCAGAGACATGACAGCACCCAGGCTACAGAGACCCCATGGATACCCCAGTTCCCTAACAATGAGGTCTGTTGGTTCAGATCACAAGGCTAGGAGTCTATAGCAGGCTAATGCAGAGACATGACAGCACCCAGGCTACAGAGACCCCATGGATACCCCAGTTCCCTAACAATGAGGTCTGTTGGGTCAGATCACAAGGCTAGGAGTCTATAGCAGGCTAATGCAGAGACATGACAGCACCCAGGCTACAGAGACCTCATGGATACCCCAGTTCCCTAACAATGAGGTCTGTTGGGTCAGATCACAAGGCTAGGAGTCTATAGCAGGCTAATGCAGAGACATGACAGCACCCAGGCTACAGAGACCCCATGGATACCCCAGTTCCCTAACAATGAGGTCTGTTGGGTCAGATCACAAGGCTAGGAGTTGATATAGCTCCAAGGAGTTGGTATTGAAGTGAAGTTATTCAACTGTAGTGTAGAGGGACTGTTTTGTTTCTGTTCTTCAGAATTGGTAGTTCTGAACTTCGTGGAACATCGATTTAGCTGTTTATGATGTCTGGATTTTCCATAGGAGTGTATTCCATGTGGTAAGAATAATCCAATGAAAGGTAATGTGTAATAGGCTCATGAGTAAACAAGTCATATACAATGGATCTGATACTTTGACCTGTACTTTACTTTTCTATCTTTGCTTTGTTCTGATCAAATTCACTTTTCCAATGTCACACTTCTCTGGCACTGGCAGAGCTGTTACTTGGTTAGTAATTATAAGCTATTAATGTCGTTTTTTCCGCCTATTTATGCCTGCATTGTGTTACAGAAGTGTTTTAATAAAGTAGCTTATTTTACAGTTAGAAGACTGGTGTCAAAAAACAATACTTTGATGTGGTTGGTTGCTTTTAAAATGAGCTGTGCATGATATTTTGTTCCTTCTGCTAAAGTACCTAGGTTTTGTGTTCAAATTGACCCAACTGAATGAATAATTTGTTATACAGATAGATTTACTGGGATACCATCTAGAGTTATAGCTCTATGTTGAGGGAATACTCGAATGCTGTGATGATGGTTTGGGTTGTCATACTTGGTGTATCTTGATTTGAACATCCTTGGATGAGGACAGATTGTCAGATTGTCAGTGACTCATTTGGGGCAAAACAGACTGTTATTATTTTTCTCCCTCTCTCTGTGTGTTTCATCTCTCCCATCTCTGTGTGTTTCATCTCTCCCATCTGTGTGTGTTTCATCTCTCCCATCTCTGTGTGTTTCATCTCTCCCTCTCTCTGTGTGTTTCATCTCTCCCATCTCTGTGTGTTTCATCTCTCCCATCTCTCCCATCTCTGTGTGTTTCATCTCTCCCTCTCTCTGTGTGTTTCATCTCTCCCTCTCTCTGTGTGTTTCATCTCTCCCTCTCTCTGTGTGTTTCATCTCTCCCTCTCTCTGTGTGTTTCATCTCTCCCATCTCTGTGTGTTTCATCTCTCCCTCTCTCTGTGTGTTTCATCTCTCCCTCTCTCTGTGTGTTTCATCTCTCCCATCTCTGTGTGTTTCATCTCTCCCTCTCTCTGTGTGTTTCATCTCTCCCTCTCTCTGTGTGTTTCATCTCTCCCATCTCTGTGTGTTTCATCTCTCCCATCTCTGTGTGTTTCATCTCTCCCATCTCTGTGTGTTTCATCTCTCCGTCTCTCTGTGTGTTTCATCTCTCCGTCTCTCTGTGTGTTTCATCTCTCCCGTCTCTGTCTGTTTCATCTCTCCCATCTCTGTGTGTTTCATCTCTCCCATCTGTGTGTGTTTCATCTCTCCCTCTCTCTGTGTGTTTCATCTCTCCCGTCTCTGTGTGTTTCATCTCTCCCATCTCTGTGTGTTTCATCTCTCCCATCTCTGCGTGTTTCATCTCTCCCTCTCTCTGCGTGTTTCTTCTCTCCCATCTCTGTGTGTTTCATCTCTCCCATCTGTGTGTGTTTCATCTCTCCCTCTCTCTGTGTGTTTCATCTCTCCCGTCTCTGTGTGTTTCATCTCTCCCATCTCTGTGTGTTTCATCTCTCCCATCTCTGCGTGTTTCATCTCTCCCTCTCTCTGCGTGTTTCTTCTCTCCCATCTCTGTGTGTTTCATCTCTCCCATCTCTGTGTGTTTCATCTCTCCCATCTCTGTGTGTTTCATCTCTCCCATCTCTGTGTGTTTCATCTCTCCCATCTCTGTGTGTTTCATCTCTCCCATCTCTGTGTGTTTCATCTCTCCCATCTCTGCGTGTTTCATCTCTCCCTCTCTCTGCGTGTTTCTTCTCTCCCATCTCTGCGTGTTTCATCTCTCCCATCTATGTGTGTTTCTTCTCTCCCATCTCTGTGTGTTTCATCTCTCCCTCTCTCTGTGTGTTTCATCTCTCCCATCTCTGTGTGTTTCATCTCTCCCATCTCTGTGTGTTTCATCTCTCCCTCTCTCTGTGTGTTTCATCTCTCCCTCTCTCTGTGTGTTTCATCTCTCCCATCTCTGTGTGTTTCATCTCTCCCTCTCTCTGTGTGTTTCATCTCTCCCATCTGTGTGTGTGTCAATGTTTTTGCCTGCTGACAGCCTACATTAAAGACCAGGTGGACATTGCTACCCAGGGCTGGTTTATCGGGCTGATGTGTGCGATCGCTCTCATCATCCTCATCCTCCTCATCGTCTGCTTCATCAAGAGGAGTCGCGGAGGAAAATATCCAGGTAAGGGTTAAAGGCCCGGTGCAGTCAAAAATGTGATTTCCTGTGTTTTATACACTGAACAAAAATATAAATTAAACATGTAAAGTGTTGGTACCATGTTTAATGAGCTGAAATAAACAAATATATTTCTTAAAAATCCAAATAATCATTGTAAAGGGTTTAAACACTGTTTCCCATGCTTGTTCAATGAACCTTAAACAATTAATGAACATGCACCTGTGGAACAATCGTTAAGACACTAACAGCTTACAGACGGTAGGCAATTAAGGTCACAGTTATGAAAACTTAGGACACTAAAAGAGACATTTCTACTGAGTCTGAAAAACACCAAAATAAAGATGCCCAGGGTCCCTACTAATCTTCGTGAACATGCCTTAGGCATGCTGCAAGGAGGCATGAGGACTGCAGATTCCTCACGAGGACTGCAGATAAATTGCAATGTCCGTTACTGTGAGACGCCTAAGACAGCGCTACAGGGAGACAGGACGGACAGCTGATTGTCCTCGCCATGGCAGACCACATGTAACAACACCTGCACAGGATCAGTACATCCGAACATCACACCTGCAGGACAGGTACAAGATGGCAACAACAACTGTGTCGTGACGTTGGCCTGTTGGGGGAGGTTTATGACCCCCATAAAAAAATCCTCTTTCCTCTCTCTCTACTCTATAGAGTTGACTCTTGTAAAGCCTTTGTAACATAGAGAGTCTGGTAACATCGAAAGGGGGGAAACGGAACCATATTTCGGTAATCCAAACAGTTGAAAATATGCGTTGGTACTTAATGAATATGATCTCAGATCAGTTGTTGTCTCAGACATTACTACTAATGACAGGATGACATAAATTGTATCTTGGAAAGTCGACACATTCTAGATTCAGATTCACATGGAATTGTTGTGCAATTTAAATGTTTAAATATGAAACTATTTGTGAAAAGATTAAATATAATTTTAGCTTCTTAAATGAGAGAACGGTTTGTCATAGAGAAACTCTGCTCACTCAGAGGACCCGCCCAAGTGACAGACTTTGGTTCTAAACTATGAAACACGCCTTTCTTTCACCACTATATAAACCCGTTGACGAAAATTCAACTTTCTGTTCCGAGGACGTGAGGACGACGGTCCTACGTTAACGAAATTAGCATCTTGTTCAATGTGAAGGTGCCGATCGACATGCCGAAAGGATGAATTTCGACTACACCAGCCAGAATATAGCACAAGCTTAAAAGTATGGCAACTTAGTATGAACTTTGAACTATTATTCACTCCGTTGAGTTAGCAGCAGCCGCTGTAAACGTGGGCTAGGAAAGGACGGACGATGTATCCAGTCTAACACAAACAACGATACTACAACGTATCCAGTTTACCACCAGAGAGATTCTTCAGAGGATAAGAGATCCCTGCTGGGCAACCCGGCCTTTCATCTACGACCAACCATTTCAAGAGCAGCTCAGAGTAAATATTCCTTGCATTTTCCTTTTCCAAATGGGCGGTTATTTAGAATGCATAAGATACTGTATTTACGATAGCATAGCTACCTACGGCCCGATAAAGACACGAAATCTTTTTTGTTCCTCAGTCTTCCCGCTCTTTCATTCAAAACCAACCCCCTTTCTTCGTGGAACTAGCCGTCATATCTGTTCCGTCCGATGGGACGTTTTCCTTTATGACATCATTTGTAATCAATGTATGATACATTCTGTGTATATGTAATTCTGTGTGATTATTTAGGTATTTAGTCAATAAATAATTAAACTACATTTTGAATTGCTGATTCAACTTGTTAGCCAGGGTTTGTGAAGATAACAATGAATTTACAACTTTCAGATGAGACTGAATAAAGTGACGAATAAATATTGACTGCTACTGATGTAAAAGATTACTAGGTCTTTACGAATTTATTCGGAAGATAACCGCTCTATAAACATTATTTCGTGGTGCCCCGACTTTCTAGTTAATTACATTTACCTGATTAGCTTAATCAGGTGATATTAATTACAGAGAAATGATTTTATAGAATAGCATGTCATATCACTTAATCCGGCATAGCCAAAGACACAACAACTGCCTGAGTTACACCAGGAACACACAATCCCTCCATCAGTGTTCAGACTATCCACAATTGGCTGAGAGAGGCTGGACTGAGGGCTTGTAGGCCTGTTGTAAAGGCAGGTCCTCACCAGACATCACCGGCAACAATGTTGCCTAAGGGCACAAACCCACCTTTGCTGGGCCAGACAGGACTGTCAAAAAGTGCTCTTCACTGACGAGTCGCGGTTTTGTCTCACCAGGGGTGATGGTCGGATTTGCGTTTATCGTCGAAGGAATTGAGCGTTACACCGAGGCCTGTACTCTGGAGCGGGATCGATTTGGAGGGTCCGTCATGGTCTGGGGCGGTGTGTCACAGCATCATCGGACTGAGCTTGTTGTCATTGCAAGCAATCTCAACGCTGTGCACAACAGGGAAGACATCCTCCTCCCTCATGTGGTACCCTTCCTGCAGGTTCATCCTGACATGATCCTCCAGCATGACAATGCCATCAGCCATACTGTTTGTTCTGTGCACGATTTCCTGCAAGACAGGAATGTCAGTGGTCTGCCATGGCCAGCGAAGAGCCTGGATCTTAATCCCATTGAGCCCATCTGGGACCTGTTGGATCGGAGGGTGAGGGCAAGGGCCATTCCCCCCAGAAATGTTCAGGAACTTGCAGGTGCCTTGGTGGAAGAGTGGGGTAACATCTCACAGCAAGAACTGGCAAATCTGGTGAAGTCCATGAGGAGGAGATATACTGCAGTACCTAATGCAGCTGGTGGCCACACCAGATACTGAATGTTACTTTTAATTTTGATCCCCCCTTTGTTCAGGGACACATTGTTCCATTTCTGTTAGTCACATGTCTGTGGAACTTGTTCAGGTTGTCTCAGTTGTTGAATCTTGTTATGGTCATAAAAATATGTACACATGTTAAGTTTGCTGAAAATAAACGCAGTTGACAGTGAAAGGACATTTATTTATTTGCTGAGTTTAAAAGATACCAGAAATTTTCCATACGCACAAAAAGCTTATTTCTCTCAAATTTGGTGCGCAAATGTGTTTACATCCCTGTTAGTAAGCATATCTCCTTTGCCGAGATAATCCATCCACCTGACAGGTGTGGCATATCAAGAAGCTGATTAAACATGATCATCACACAGGTACACCTTGTGCTGGGGACCCTAAAAGGCCACACATGCAGTTTTAAGTTTTGTCACATAACACAATGCCACAGATGTCTCAGGTTTTGAGAGAGTGTGCAATTGGCATGCTGACTGCAGGAATCTCTACCAGAGCTGTTGCCAGAGAATTGAATGTTAATTTCTCTAATATAAGCCCCCTCCAATGTCGTTTTAGATAATTTGGCAGTACGTCCAACCGGCTTCACAACTGCAAACCACGTGTAACCAAGCCAGCCCAGGACCTCCACATCTTCTTCACATGCGGATTTGTCTGAGACCAGCCACTCGGACAGCTCAATGAAACTGTGGGTTTGACCAACTGAAGAATTTCAGCACAAACTGTCAGAAACCGTCTCAGGGAAGCTCATCTGCGTACTTGTCATCTTCACCAGGGTCTTGACCTGACTGCAGTTTGACGTCGTAACCTACTTCAGTGGGCAAATGTTCACCTTCGATGACCACTGGCATGCTGGAGAAGTGTGCACTGAATCCCGCTTTCAACTGTACCGGGCAGATGGCAGACCGTGACGAGATCCTGAGGCCCATTGTCATGCCATTCATCCGCCGTCATCACCTCATGTTTCAGCATGATAATGCACGTCTGTACGACAGCGTGTTCCAGTTCCCGCCAATATCCAGCAACTTCGCACAGCCATTGAAGAGGAGTGGGACAACATATCACAATCCACAATCAACAGCCTGATCAACTCTATGTGAAGGAGATGTGTCGCGCTGCATGGTTGGATACTGACTGGTTTTCTGATCCACGCCCCTCCCTTTTCTTTGTAGGTATCTGTGGCAAACAGATGCAGATCTGTATTCCCAGTCATGTAATGCATTTGTTTCAATTGACTGATTTCATTATATGAACTGTAACTCTTAGAAATACATCTTAGAAATATTTTTGTTCAGTGTGTATAGATTTCCACGCTATGAGGTTGGAATAATACTGTGAAATTGTGAAAATGATGATAATGCTCTTCTACTGTAAGAGCTGTTTGAAAAGAACACCTTTTCAGCCTGTTTTGGTGGTATGGAGACTTGACATCACCAGGCAGTAAATGAGTTAGTAGACCAATAGACAGGTTGGTTGTTTAGCAACACAACTGACGCATGTGCAACTATTGGGCAAAACAGATGGGTTGGCTTAGATTGTTTGACAAGATGTAAACTATGTTTCATCTCCAATGTTTATTGAAAACAACCAACAACTGAGACAATATATTTAACTCACTAGCGAATTTAGTCATTAGCATTGACATGAAATCTGTCAAAACACCTCAAAACAAGACAGGGTATCAAGAAGAAGATGAAACTAGCTGAAACGAGTCACTTACAATTCCCTACATGGCAGTGTCTTGTCATTGTTGGTAGATATCTGGCCATCTAAAATCACAACAACTCTTGAACCCCATTGAAGAGTGCACATCATTTTCATGACATAATCAGCTAAACCATCTATAAGAAAGACAGTTCCAAACCTCTCTGCCAATAACAGCTCGTTTTCAGTTGCCCCCCACCCCCCACACTCTGACCACTCCCATACAGCCCTAGCAAAGATCTTGCTTGAGAAATCGCTCCTTGCTAAGAAGCAATTTTTTTCATTTTTGACCATTTCAATTGAAATCAATCATAGTAAGGTCCTTAATTGTTTGCCAGAAATAATTTGATATTGAGATAAAAATGGCTGCATTGGACCTTTAACACAAGGTGGTCCAGTATCCAAGTAAGGGTTAACACAGGGGGGTCAAAACTAATCTAGTAACTAGTAACCATGTAAGGGTATACTAGACAGGGTCAAGTATTAGGTTATGGGTTAACACATTGAGGGCATTTGGGAGCAGGAAAAGACGGTGGGGGTTGAAATACCCAGGTAGGGGTTAGAACGAGGGCAAGTGTCCAGTTAAGTCACAAGATGGTGGCACGTTCAGTATAATCATGTACCTCTATTTGTTTTATCACTATTCAGTACGAGATAAAAAAGATATCCCTCTGGAGGGAATGGATCAGAAGGGAGAGGATGGATCATTTGACTACAAGTAAGTATTTCTCTTGAATATTACATATCTCTGGCCTACACATCTCTGGAACAATTGCCAGTCAGTGAATGATCTATATATGCAGAGTTTCTATTGCAAAACATTGGTAATCATGGCTAGATATGACTGTGTATCACCCAGGATTATACAGAGGAGGATGTCTTGTTTGCTTTTTTTATGGAAGTGTCATTGTGATTATCATGTGTGGTATTCAGGCTTAGGATCATGTTTAGTAGTGTTTATCTGCAACTACTTAGGCATCAGGAATGAGGGACAGGGACTATTACTTTGGCCTTGTAATATTTGGGAATGCTATTAAGACGATCGAGACGAGCTACAGTAAACAGGAGTTATCATGTCTTAGGTCTGGTAGTGCACGTTTGCAGTATGTATTTGTTAGTTAGTGACTGTCTTTTGCTCATTCCAGGTCTCACTGATCTCCAGTCATTCTTCTCTGTGGGGAATGAGAATCTTTCCATCTCTACTGTTTAATTAACCCTCTAACTTAACTGTCAAATCAGCACTAACACAGTCCAACTGGTTTACTCACTCTAATCATCGTGGTCCTACTTTATATTGAAATGGTGCTAAAAACCAGTGTCCTTACATGGTAATATAGTAGTTACATAGGCAGACACATTGTACTTTATGTACACGCTTAAAAGTTTAGCAACTGTTTCCATGATGATTATCATATTAGCCTCAGCAGGGAGTCTTTAGAACTTCAGAAGAAGAGGAAGGCAGCATCGTATTAGTGGAAACCAAGACTGTTCTCAGGGCAAGCCCGGTGTAGCTAGATATGTTCGAGTCACGTTGGGGATGCCCTAACCCTAATCCTAACCCTTTTCTTAACCTTAACTTAATTCTCCTAACCTGTCACGTTAATTCTCCTAACCTGACACGTTAATTGTCCTAAACTGCTACAAAAAGTCAGTAATGCTAGTTAAAACTGGCAGACTTGCCATGAGAATAGACTTGGTTTCCACTAATGTGATACAGCAAGATGAAGTGCCCCTGTACTCTGTCCCCTATAACCCCACACAACCAGTAACCCAAACCCCTAATTGTTCTTATAAGCCACAAAGGAAATATGGCACATTCATTTAGCCAGACCAGTTACAATGGATTTTAAAACATTTAAGAAATATTTAACCTTTATTTAACTAGGCAAGTCAGTTAATTATTATTTACAATGACGACCTACCCCGGCTAAACCCTAACGCGGACGATGCTGGGCCAATTTTGCGCTGCCCTATGGGATTAGGAATGTATATTTAGAGTAATTTGAAGAGATTTTATTCATTTTACGTTTGGCTGTCAAAAGCATTCCGACCATGAAATAAATAATTTGAACAGTGTTGTTTTAGGTGTTTATTCTGCTTGACAGCACAGTGCTGTGGTTTTAAAGTGTTCATGTAAAGTGAGATGTTCAAAGATGTTATATTATCACATATGTGTGAGGCATGTCCACAATGGAAAATCTAAGCAAGTCTGCTCTCGTCTCTAATCAATGTTTATTCATATTACCCTCTTTCCTACAGTGAAGGTCATTGCTAAACTCACAATCTGACACACTCAATAGCACTGGGACTAATCACTCTGTCTACCCAACTCACACGTTGTGTGAGTGTGTGTCTGGGCATTTATTTGAGTGTGTGTTTTTGTGTGTGTGTGATTTTTTGTGTAAGTGTAATTGTGTGCGTGAGTCTGTGTGAGTTTGTGCGTCCGTGCGTACGCGCATGTGTGTGTGTGTAGTCTCTGGCTCTCATTTTGTGTGCTTGTGTGTCACCTGGAGGTTGTATCTCCTTCCTTCCCTCTCTCTCTTTACCCTCTCTTCTATCCTATCTCCTCCCTCTCTTCTCCATGCTGAAATGGTCGTCTGTCCCTGACAGGAATGAAAATGAGAACGAAAAGGAGAACAGGTACTTTGGTTTCGGCACGGCATCCACCTCCTGGCCTGCGCATGTCAGAGACAGATACTGAACTCCCCTTCAGACTGAGGGCTTGGGGGTGAGATTGGGGGATGAGGAGGCGAGGGCTTATGGGTGAGATTGGGGGATGAGGAAACGAGGGCTTGGGGTGAGATTGGGGGATGAGGAGGCGAGGGCTTATGGGTGAGATTGGGGGATGAGGAAACGAGGGCTTGGGGTGAGATTGGGGGATGAGGAGGCGAGGGCTTATGGGTGAGATGGGGGGATGAGGAAGCGAGGGCTTGGGGGTGAGATTGGGGGATGAAAACGCGTGGGCTTGGGGTGAGATTGGGGGATGTGGATTGAGGCAGTGACTGTGATGCTAGATCATGGTCTATGAACTACTTCACCCTCCTCCCTTTGCACTACTGTTTCTGGGGTAGAAGGGGAAGGTGGGAGATGGGGGGTGAGGAGGGTCAAGGTGGGCATGGTACACCGGTCAATCAGAGATATCGGTTCCCGGGGGTGTCAAACATGTGATCAGGGCACAGCTGAGACTCTCTGGGTAGTGTGAACCCACAGAGAGAATTGAGAAGAGTGTTGTTTCTACACACAGCTAGAACTCCCGTCAAGGCACTTCACCAATCTGTAGCGAATCGCAAAAACGTATATCATATGTTGCTTACTGTTTTGGTCTATAGTCTACTTCCATAAAATGTTTTACATCTGGGTCAACTATCCCTTCAATGCAGATGAGTAAATAGGACAATCTTACTTTAGGACTAAGCCATGTTAAAGATGTAGGATATGTATTTGATCACCCTGTTGCAATGCAGGACATTTTAAACTTGTAGTGTATTTCAAGTTTAAAAAGGCTTCTAAAGTTTGTAATTTCCACTTTGAAATGTCAAACTTGATTTTCCCTTAAAAATGTATCAACCCCTACAAAAATGTTCATTAATTATAATCCACATAATAATTCACATTACTGTTGCTGCAGGATTATTTTCCTGCTGTAGCAAACTGTCTCAAATTGAGATCCAACATCAGTATGCTTCACCAGTATGCTTCACCAGTATGCTTCACCAGTATGCTTCACCAGTATGCTTCACCAGACAACAATCATAAACACTAGAGCTATAAACCTAGCCCAACGCTATGCATTAACCTTGGTTTAGCCTTGAGGCTAAAGTCATCAATTGACCTGGTTATCTTTGGCCTGGCCATGGCTGTGTTCCACACCTGCTACCTGTGTTCCACACCTGCTACCTGTGTTCCACACCTGCTACCTGTGTTCCACACCTGCTACCTGTGTTCCACACCTGCTACCTGTGTTCCACACTTGCTACCTGTGTTCCACACCTGCTACCTGTGTTCCACACCTGCTACCTGTGTTCCACACCTGCTACCTGTGTTCCACACCTGCTTCCTGTGTTCCACACCTGCTACCTGTGTTCCACACCTGCTACCTGTGTTCCACACCTGCTACCTGTGTTCCACACCTGCTACCTGTGTTCCACACTTGCTACCTGTGTTCCACACCTGCTCTCTCACAAGCAGAACGACAGCCATTTCAATAGGCAGAATATCTTAGGCCCAGGGCTGTTCTGGCCCTGTTCAATACAGGCCTGGAGAGTTGTCTTGGCAGGGACCTATCCTATCCATGGGTGGTTCAGGGTTAAGAGCAGCGGGTGTTCAATATGGGGAAAGAGACGCTAATCACAGCTGTGGTTTAAGCATCGCCTCAGGCTCATGATATTCAAGTCAGAAAAGCGTATTAGTGTTCAAGGCTCAGCTGGTGTTCAAACAGTGAGCCAAGGCTTCGCACTGTGAAATCGTCTTCATTACCAGTCTGCAGGATATCACAGAGTTAGAAAAGCAGATTTTCTGAAAGTGTCAATTTAATCAGGTAATAATCTGTCAGGTAAATAAATCAAGGTGATTTGCAGATTAGGGGAGAGAGATGGAGAGAGTGTGAGGAGGCAGTAAGGTCTTATCTCTCCCCAGAGAGACGTCAAGTGTTTCATGGATTAGGTAGGTGATGTAATGATCGTGAAAGTGATCGTGAACACTCTGAGAGGTCCTGAACCCGTTTGTCTCTGTCGAGGGCTTGATCGTGTTTTTCCCCCCATAAGGTTAATTGCTTTGTTTTTCTTCCGACAGCTGACATTTAACAGGCAGCAACCACCAGGTGCAGAGGTGAAGGCTGAGGACGGAAATCAATTTGGCTGAAATGAGGGAGGTTGGGAGGTTTGAGAGAGGGTGTAGAGTAGATGTAGTGAGGGTTTAGGGAGGGAGGTTGGAAAGTCTACCGTTTCGAGTTTGATGCCCTTGAGGAACCGATTTGGGGAATAAGCAACAGCGAACCTTTTGTATGGAGATGAAATATCAACACCACTGTCCTTTCCTTGTTCCTTCCTACATGACATAGTCATCAATGATGATAATCACTGCTGCTCACGTCCATCTCTGCATGTTTCTTCTGTCCATGTTTCGGTCAAGTAGACCTCGGCTTTCAAAAGATATTGATCAAATAAACATGCAGGGGTAAACATATGTGCTGGAGTCATTTTCATCATTGCTAATGTCTGGTCCCTGTGTAGCATAAGCTGAATGATTTGACAGTTCTGTCTCTGCATGTATTGGACTCTATGGCAGGGGTGGCCAACCCTGATCCAGGAACACCGCAGTGAGTGCAAGATTTTGTTCCAGCCCAGCTGTAACACAATTGATTTAACATTCTATGGTTCTAGGTTAAAGACCATGATTAGTTGATTGTTTCAAGCTGGCCTGGAACAAAAGCCTGCACATACTGCAGCTTTTCAGGACTAGGTATGGCCACCCTGGTCTTTTCCAGTTGGACTCACTGTGGTGCTATAAATTCACCTGTTAGAGGTCCTTTTTATGCCAATTGCCAAACCCACAGATGCATGCCTTGATTTAGCTCTGTTCTCGGCCGTTACCTGTGGCTTGGGCCTCCTTCAGCGCCCTGCATCTTTTCATTTATCCTGAAAAATATGATTTTGTTTTCAGTTGAAGACGGTTCAAGCTGCACGTAACACCATGGACCAGACCTAGCCCTGCAATAGACTAGTGTCCTGTCCAGGGGGTGTACTTGTACATCAAGCTGCCTCACGCTAGAGAAACAGGAGATAGACTAGTGTCCTGTCCAGGGGGTGTACTTGTACATCAAGCTGCCTCACGCTACAGAAACAGGAGATAGACTAGTGTCCTGTCCAGGGGGTGTACTTGTACATCAAGCTGCCTCACGCTACAGAAACAGGAGATAGACTAGTGTCCTGTCCAGGGGGTGTACTTGTACATCAAGCTGCCTCACGCTAGAGAAACAGGAGATAGACTAGTGTCCTGTCCATGGGGTGTACTTGTACATCAAGCTGCCTCACGCTACAGAAACAGGAGATAGACTAGTGTCCTGTCCAGGGGGTGTACTTGTACATCAAGCTGCCTCACGCTAGAGAAACAGGAGATAGACTAGTGTCCTGTCCAGGGGGTGTACTTGTACATCAAGCTGCCTCACGCTACAGAAACAGGAGATAGACTAGTGTCCTGTCCAGGGGGTGTACTTGTACATCAAGCTGCCTCACGCTACAGAAACAGGAGATAGACTAGTGTCCTGTCCAGGGGGTGTACTTGTACATCAAGCTGCCTCACGCTAGAGAAACAGGAGATAGACTAGTGTCCTGTCCATGGGGTGTACTTGTACATCAAGCTGCCTCACGCTACAGAAACAGGAGATAGACTAGTGTCCTGTCCAGGGGGTGTACTTGTACATCAAGCTGCCTCACGCTACAGAAACAGGAGATAGACTAGTGTCCTGTCCAGGGGTGTACTTGTACATCAAGCTGCCTCACGCTAC
The DNA here is from genome assembly GCF_034236695.1 of Oncorhynchus nerka. Classification (NCBI taxonomy): domain Eukaryota; kingdom Metazoa; phylum Chordata; class Actinopteri; order Salmoniformes; family Salmonidae; genus Oncorhynchus; species Oncorhynchus nerka. The sequence goes on along the minus strand of NC_088397.1, from coordinate 75,660,198 downwards.
AGAAACAGGAGATAGACTAGTGTCCTGTCCAGGGGGTGTACTTGTACATCAAGCTGCCTCACGCTACAGAAACAGGAGATAGACTAGTGTCCTGTCCAGGGGGTGTACTTGTACATCAAGCTGCCTCACGCTACAGAAACAGGAGATAGACTAGTGTCCTGTCCAGGGGTGTACTTGTACATCAAGCTGCCTCACACTACAGAAACAGGAGATAGACTAGTGTCCTGTCCAGGGGGTGTACTTGTACATCAAGCTGCCTCACGCTACAGAAACAGGAGATAGACTAGTGTCCTGTCCAGGGGGTGTACTTGTACATCAAGCTGCCTCACGCTACAGAAACAGGAGATAGACTAGTGTCCTGTCCAGGGGGTGTACTTGTACATCAAGCTGCCTCACGCTACAGAAACAGGAGATATGCTCTTGCTCCTACGAGCTGTTCTGGGTTGCATGCGCCAAGGCAACTTTCACATAAAGCCTGATTCTAGGGCTTATTGGTGCCATATGATTGTTGTTGTTTTTTATGGGTTTTTGTTTGTTTGATATCACAGTAGTAGTATTGTGCAACTATGTGTGAGCACCCAACTGTTTTTGACCCACTAGTAAATATCATTTTAGGCCAATGTCACTCAGGTATATTAGCAATCTCCACACATGTTCAGTCTGTGTTTAAAAAGTATGTGTCTGTTCAGTGTGTTTTTAGCCATCTCTGTTTTTTGTTCTTCCTCACCTTTTCCTTTGTCTTTCTGTTCTGGTTTCCCATTGGTCCAAATCAAGTTGTTCACTCGAAAGGTATGACAGGAGTCTATCCCGCACAGTGCATACCACAACCAGAATAACCTTGAAATAATATGCATTATTTACTTTTTAAGACCGCTCAATTCTTGCATTGGGTTTTAATCGATTAATATCTAATCACACACATAATCACCTTTGTCAACCTTCTGAAGTGGCTAAACATTGACCATACTGTTTTCAATTCGATCAACATCGTCCTCCAACGTATCAGGCTTAACCAACTAAAATCCTCCTTTTATTTCCATGATATTGATGCACAGGTGGACACTAACAAACAACTGATGTTGACATTTACGCAATTGATTTCTCTAGTCCAATTGTTATGTTAATTGGGCTGCATAAGATTTGTCTTTATAGAACAAGGCTCAAATATCAAAGATCAAGAGCAGTTTGTTTTGAAAGTCATTTCAGACACTGCAGCTTATTTTAGGAGAATAAAGTCTTCCCAGTTACTTTTTCCACCTTTGCTCCTCTCTCAAAAGTTAATCTAATCAGATAATTGAATCATTCTACACTCTCATTCTAAAGACATTTTAAAGTGGAAGAATGCTTGATCTTTCTAAACCCTCTGCTCACTAAAATGTCTTGAGTGATAAGGTCAACAAACAAAAGCTGTCAAACCCGTGACTAAAGCTGAGCTTTTTAAAACAACTTTACCACTCTGGTAGATTTATACAATTACACATAGAGAAATAATAGGCTCATAATTAAGATGTAATACTTCCCTCTTAAGGGGATTTAGAGCTATGAACAATAGTTACGTATTTACCAGCTGCTATGCTAATCTCCTTATAATTGGTTACATTTTTTTACTGAATTTGATGGCTAGGAACATCTAATAAGGCCATTTCTACATTACGCTCACGTCTACTGTACTAAAAATCAAGGTTGTCATTTTCCCTTGTCTACATACGGTATTGTATGACAGTGAACTCAATGTTCTCACAATCCTTCTGCAGTATATTAATCGATTAAAACATAAAAAACATCTCCTCCTGCGCAGTTATCCAGTTTCTTCACATGTATTTCACTCTCCCTCTTTTCTTTGGTCTACTTATCTTCTCTAGAGTCTCTCTCTCGTACTTTTGTCCAGCACCTGTTTCCTCCATTCCTTTCCTGATTTTAGTCTCTCTCTCTCTCTCTCTCACTCTCTCACTCTCTCACTCTCTCACTCTCTCACTCGTAACACCTGATTGAGTATCTGGTCTGTTTGAGTTCAGAGGTTTGATTGTGGGTTGACTTGTTGATACTTTGGTATGGTTGCCTTGGTAATTCTCTGTTGATGACCTTGTGTGCCCCGTTGGCTTGGTGAGCCATGCTTTCAGGTAATCTCTGTCAGATTATATTGCCGTGTAGTTTGTTTACTAACTGGCCAGCCATACAGTACCACACCAGTACATCACCGAAGAAAATATGTCAACACGGTCTGGTTTGTAGATGCATCCTCTCTACAATGAAGAGAAATAGACAACACCTCCAAATACGATGGAAAAACTGTTGAAGAGCTAAACTAAATTATTTTTTGTTCCCTCTGCTCTGGTAATGCCTTTCTGTTGTTTGCTATCTGGCTGTTGTAAGAGTCTAGAGAGCTAATGCTGGTTGAAAGCCCCTGATCCCTTCTGCATGACAATTCTCTCCCCCTACTGCAGAGGTAGAAGACATAGGGACATGTTCTGAACTGAGATACGCACACCTACTATAACTTGGGCTTTCACACAAATACACTAACACCTGCAACGCTCAGACTTTTGTGTGTGTTTGAGCTTTATGCACAGATCTCAGATCAGAACATAGCCCAGACTGAGCAGCATGTGTATGATAATGCATTGGTTTGAGCATTTAAGGTACAGCTTCCCCAAAGACAAAGGGGCTCTGTAGCAGTTCTTCTAGACTACAATATTTACTGCAGGGCTTTTTATATTTTAGCAAGCTTATATTATTGCACTCAGGTTGACCATTGCCAGTGTTTTTATATCATAGCTAAAGGCAAGTATCGATGTTGTTCCAAAATGAGTTTGTGAAAGTGCTTGTGTTCCAGTCTGCACTGAATGACCCCAGCTACAGTCTGTACTGTAAGAGAGACGACAGTGGAAAACTACAGAATCAACACTTCTCTTGTTGACAGTTGTTCCCTTCCCCAGTTTTCTTCTTACCCCTAACCCCTCTCCTCTCTCTCCCCTAACCTTTGGGACGGTAAGGACTCGCCTGCGTTGATGACCGTGTTGATGACATCACAGGCGGAATCTAACCTTTGACCTCTTGACCCTTTGCAGCAGCGACGAGGACAACAAGCCTCTGCAGGGCAGCCAGAACTCTCTGGATGGGGGTGTGAAGGAGAGTGACGACAGCCTGGTGGACTATGGCGAGGGAGGGGATGGCCAGTTCAACGAGGACGGTTCCTTCATCGGCCAGTACACTGTCAAAAAGGACAAGGACGAGACGGAAGGCAACGAGAGTTCCGAGGCCACCTCACCCGTCAACGCCATCTACTCGCTGGCATAGTCCCCATGCCCGGCCTGGCCTGGGGATCTGAGGAACTCCCCTTGGTGGTCGGAGGGTGATATTACCACCACTACTACTACTACACACACACACACACATACGCGAACACACACACATATGAATATAAGTGTATTAATATATAAAACACATATACACATGTAAACACACGCAGCACCTGCCTGGAGACTGTTTGACCTCTTAAAGCGGAGGGAGAAACCATTCCTCTGAGAATTAAGGGGGTGTGAATGGAATGGAGTTGAAGTTACTGTGAGCCAAGGCCTGACGTTCGGCTATTGACGTTCTATAGAAATGGCTTGCCAAGGTGAAGTTTGGTAATCTTCAACAGTACCAGTCTCTCTATGCTCCTCCTTCTGCCCCTCACACAGACTGAGTGTGCCTAACGGGCTTCAGTTGTAGAGGACTAGGAGGAAACGCAGAGGTTTTCAACCATTTTGTGTGGCTCTAGAGCTTTCTTTGTTTTCAACGTACTCAGCTTTCCCCCCAAACCCCTCTCTTTCTCCCCACACACATCCTCACGCCCCCCCCTGTGTCTTTACCGAGCGTCCCTAGGGAAGGAGACACAGACACTCGTCCTGTGAGCATATCAGCTACGGACCACCAACATAGCAGGATGTTGGCAGATATGTTTATCACATTGATATTTCCACAGAGAGATGGTTTTTTGTTCTCAATTGATACAGCAGATGAGTCATTTGAATATATGAATGCTGTAAACAGTGCTAGCTCACCTTCTAGTTCACTGCAAAACTATGCATTACCAACACATCATGTTTTTGGGTAAAGTCTGGTTATTAATTAAATTGTTTATTTTTCAGTGTTGACTCACAGGTTTAAAGAAGAATAACCTGCTTAATGAAATTCTAATGTTCCCTTGCCTTCCCGCTGTCGTAAATGTACCTATGATTCACCTCCAAACTCAAGTCGTGTTGAGATATTAAAAACGGCCACAGTCATAGCAATGCTATTTTCAAGCATGGTAGTACTTTAGTGCAAGAGACCTAGGACAAGTAGCTTGGAGAGGAGGTTTTACCTGCTTTGCTGTTTGTACATCTCTATGGCGACTGGCACTCCGAGGATGTGACTCACTTCCTGTTTACTTCATGGTTAGCATGGCTGTGATCCTTAGGCTTGATTGGCACCCCTTTTGTATGCTTCTTTGATAACAGTTGTTAGAGGCAGGCTGAATCTGCAAAGGCAGGACTTCTCAACCCTTCAGAACTTACTTACAATCCTAATTGACTGTTGAACAACTCAAAATAAAACCAAAACATATGTTATGTCTTTGAATATAGGTTACAGACAACTCTGTGAAGGTATTGAACATTGAACGTCCCTGCAGATTCTGCCTGGCCCTAGTCATCATTGACATGTATCCATTATCCATTATGTCATTTTACCAGGAAGTGTGAAGCCATTTTACCACCGAGTTGATACAGTGGTGAACCGACATTTTACCACCAATACAGTGGTGTGGTGAACCGACATTTTACCACCGATACTGATACAGTGGTGAACCGACATTTTACCACCGATACTGATACAGTGGTGAACCGACATTTTACCACCGATACTGATACAGTGGTGAACCGACATTTTACCACCGATACTGATACAGTGGTGAACCGACATTTTACCATGTGATCTTTTCATTAGTAGAACTCACTAATGAGTCTTCCTTGATGTTTCACCTCTTAAAGTGGCAGAAAGCTCAGCACCCATATTTACAACTTATTACAACGGCACTACTAAAGTCTTTCATGTTAAATCAAATAGATCTTAGCTAATCAATGGTGATTAGCTAACGGACGTCACATTGTATTTCAGGTGTGTATTTCATATTTTAATTGATTCCCTTATGTTTATATTATTCATTAATATATTAGTAATTCACTTATTAATTGTTGAGTACACATTTTTGACCGACTGACTTGATGGTCTCACATCAGAACCAACTCAGAACCCACGATAAAGAACTTTACTGAATTTGAAAATTGCCTTTTGTGGCGAAGGGTATTTCTGCTGTAAACGAGCAACATTCACTGTATGTCACCATTAAAGAGGTTGTGCTGATCTATTCACTGCTCTTCATGTTGAGTATTCATGTTATATTACTGTTAGTATTCCATGTTGGTATTATCATTTATTTCATATAAATTTCACATAATACGGGAATGTAACATTGCATTTGTCAAACTGTAGCTATAGGTACACGAACTGTAGGTCCTGAAAAAAAAGATGTCTTTGTAAATATCCATCAGAAAAACAGCTTGATGGGTAAAAGAAAGAATCACACATCTGTATCCACTAAGAAAATGTACCTGGTGCATCTCATGATTGGGACTCAAAATGACTTCATCAATGTTGTCCCGATGAACTTCATTTGAAATGTTAATAGATGGCTTGTGTCTCTCTGTCGGTAACTTTTCTGATCATCACTAATTCAAAAGAAAGAGTTGAGAATAAACAGTATATTGTGGAACAGGTATACAGGAGGCCTAGTCAGCCCCTTTATGGTGTAAATGAAAGTGCTCATGAAATGTATCATTCTCTGCACACATGTTCAAAGCATATAAAAAAGGGCATTTTCTGAGTTACCGAATAGCCAATTTCCCCCTATTTTGTTTGTTTTTGTATTAAGGCAAACCCGGGACTTTCTCAAGGCTGCACAGACTCATCATGCCTTTCACCTAACATGTCTGCTGCTCCACCCCTCCTGGTGACATCCCAGTAACTGGTTGCCATTTTGAAAGGGATACATTTGGTCCTGTGCTTCACTCCTTCAAAGAGATGTCTTTTGTCCTGCCTTCATCCTCACCTAAGTCTTAAAAAAAAGAATATGCTGTATGTCCACCAACAGCCTCTGAACTGGTCCTCTTTACACCTCCTTCTTTCTCCAGCTTCTCAAAGCAATCTCCGCATAGAATTGTGACCCATTTGTTTTTTATGCGGTTGCTTTGTGATAAAGTTCACCATGACCTCTGGGTACAGTTGCCTACCATCTACAGACACCTGACCACTGTATAAATATGAGGAAACAGGAAGAACAGGAGTGCTGGCAGAGACACAATACAGGGCCCTTCCTGTTGCTATATGCTCTTCTAAACAAAGCAAAACTAAGCGCACAGAGAGACAGTCCACTCTCAAACCTTCAACAAACCTTAAAGACTGCTGAATCACGGAACGTTCGATGACGGATTTAGAACTTCTAGTTCAGAACTTTAGCCTTGATCTCACCGTTGTTTGTGTTTGGGTCACGATACTGTACAAGCTGTTTCCCTTGACAGCATCAGTCCTTTCCCTGTATGGATCCTAAAGGGGGAATTAGTGAACTGGCTAGAAAACAATAAAAAGAGAATTATGCATATTTGCTGATACACAGTGCTTTCTTATGTCTTATTGTTTGTTTGTGCACGATGATTGGAGGTGCATACAGATGTAGGATATTAATTTGATCACCCTGCTGCAGGAGAACTTTACTGCAATGCAGGACATTTTCAACGTGGAGTGTATTTGAGGTTTAAAAAGGCTTCTGAAGAAATGTAAACATTTCAGACTTGATTTTCTCATTATGAAAAATGTATCAACCCCTACAAAAATATCCATTCATTATAATCAACATAATAATTGACATTTCCTGCTGCTGCAGGATGATTTTTCTGTTATAGCAATCTGGCTCAAATGAAGTTCCTACATCTGTATGGAGTAGTGTGTCTTCTCATTCCGTTTGTAATGTTTGCATCGTCTAGACACCGCTCCTCCCCTACAATAGCAAATTAACTAACAAGGGGTTACAGAAATGTAAGAGTGTATTTTCACAGCTTTGAGTTCAGTTTATTTGTGATTCTGCAAAACTGGGATTTTATCCTTACAATGAGACGCACATAACTATTATAAATTGGAGCTTGGATTATTAGAATTGTTGTGGAATTATTTTAGTAAATTTGTATTTCTCTTTACTTTTACAAGTGTATCAAAGCAGCTTGCCAGTCTTGCTTCTACTCACGAAATAACATATTTTGTAAGGTACATCTAATCAACATTAAAATGGCATATTAATATATTCACCATGTATGCGTGTATGATGAGATGTTGCAACTTCTGCTAGAGACGCCTTCTTTATAGTAAAGCTATCTCTTTTTCTCTAACTCCTGACTTCTCTCCTGACTTCTCTCTTTCTATTGTTTTGATGATATTAGACTTCTGTTCTGTCTGTGTCAATACTACTGGTACTATTCAGTCACTTCCCGGAGTATGGCACACTTAGATATCCAGAAAACGAAGAGCAATATATTTCCTGAGTGTACATTTTAAACATATATTGAAAACAATATTTTTGTACATTGAGTATTGCATTGAGTATTTGTAATAAAACGTATTGACTGAAATTCACTCAATGTTTACTGATTATATGTGTGCTTCGGTCAATAGCCTAGGTTTTATTACAAATACTCAACACAACCTCCAAAAGGAATAAGTGCAAATACTGTATACTGGACAAAAATATAAACGCAACATGTAAAGTATTGATCCCATGTTTCATGAGCTCAAATAAAAGCTCAGAAATCCCAGGAATTTTCCATATTCACATATTCTTTTCTCTCTCCATGTCATGCCCTGACCATAGACAGCCTTTTTATTCTCTATTTTGGTTAGGTTGGGGTGTGACTAGGGGGCGTGTTCCTATCTAAGTGTTTTATTTCTATGTTGGCCTGGTATGGTTCCCAATCAGAGGCAGCTGTTTATTGTTGCCTCTGATTGGGGATCATATTTAGGCAGCCATTTCCCCACTGTGTTTTGTGGGATCTTATTTTGAGTTAGTGCATGTGGCACCTCTAATGTCACGGTTCGTTGTTTATTTCTTTTTGTTTTGAAGGTTCGCATAAATAAATATGTGGAACTTTAATCACGCTGCGCCTTGGTCCGTCTCTCCACACACTCTCCACACAACCGTGACAGAAGATCCCACCACAACAGAACCAAGCAGCGTGCCCAGGAGGAGAAGATATCCTGGCCTTGGGAGGAGATGAAGGAGGAGAAGACAACATGGACTTGGGAGGAAATCATGTCAGGACACGAAAGCCTTCCTTGGAAGCAGACGCAGGGAGAGAAGGGAGGACAGCGACGATGCCGGGGTTCGCAGCCACAGAGAGAGCCCAAAGGACAGCTCAAATTGTTTTTGGGGAGTGGCACACGGGGTGGGCGCCGGAGCTAGCAGTTGAGCAGCGGAGAGGGCCAGAGCCTGTGTGGGAGTCGATAGAGGAAGGTAATGAGAGACACCGGAGAGAGGTTTTGGCAAGGAGTATGCTGCAGCGCAGGCGCGCTGAAAAGCACCTTCTCAGCCCGGCACCATCTGTGCCAGCTCTACGCACTCGCCGTGCGAAGTGTGTCACCGTTCCGGTACAATTTGTGCCGGCTCTACGCATCAGGCCTCCAGTGCGCCTCCCCAGTCCGGTACGTCCTGTGCCTGCTTCCCGCACTCACCCTGAAGTGCGTGTCACCAGTCCGGTGCCACCTGTGCCGGACCATTCCCGGGCCGGAGCTGCCGTCGACGGTCCTTGGTCAGGAGCTTCCAGTGACGGTTCCCGGTCCGGAACCTCCTGCGACGGTCCACGATCCGGAACCTCCTGCGACGGTCCACGTTCTGGAACCTCCTGTGACGGTCAACGTTCCGGGACGTCCTGCGACGGTCAACGGTCCGGAGCTTCCAGGCATGGGGGCCAGTCCCGCTCCATGGCAGGAGCCTTCCTCTGCGCCGATATCCAGTCCAGGCACGGCGTCCAGTCCTGCCCCATGGCAGGAGCCTTCCTCTGTGTCGGTGCCCAGTCCAGGCACGGCGTCCAGACACGGCGTCCAGTCCCGCTCCAAGGCCGGAGCCTTCCTCTGCGCCGATGCCCAGGCAAGGGGGCCAGTCCCGATCCTTGGCCGGAGCCTTCCTCGGTGCCGGTGCTCACGCCGGGTGCGGCGTCCAACCCAGCTCCATGGCCGGGGCCCTCTGCGCCAATGCCCAGTCAGGCAGGGCACGCCGTTCTACCCGGCTCCATGGCAGGACCCGTGGTCTGGGAAAGGGCAAAGACCCGCACCGGAGCCACCGCCAACACTAGTCACCCCCCTACCCTCCCCAGTTGGTTTCAGGTTTTGCGGCCAGAGTCCGAACCTTTGGGGGGTCACTGTCACGCCCTGACCATAGAGAGACTTTTTATTCTCTAATTTGGTTAGGTCGGGGTGTGACTCGGGGGGTGAGGGGGTGTTCCTATCTAGGTGTTTTAAACAGAGGCAGCTGTTTATCGTTGTCTCTGATTGGGGATCATATTTAGGCAGCCATTTCCGCACTTTGTTTTGTGGGATCTTGTTTTGAGTTAGTGCATGTGGCACCTCTAATGTCACGGTTCGTTGTTTGTTTCTTTTTGTTTGGAAGTTTCGCGTAAATAAATATGTGGAATTTTAATCACGCTGTGCCTTGGTCCGTCTCTCCACACAACCGTGACACTCCAATTTTGGGCTCACATTTGTTTACATCTCTGTTAAAGAAGCTGATTCATCAGCATTATCATTACACAGGTGCACCTTGTGCTGGGGGAAATAAAAGGCCACTCTAAAATGTGCAGTTTTGTCACACAACACAATGCCACAGATATCTCAAATTTTGAGGGAGCGTGCAATTGGCATGCTGACTGCAGGATTGTCCAACAGAACTGTTGCCAGAGAATTTGTTAATTTCTCTACCATAAACCGCCTCCAACATCGTTTTAGAGAATTTGGCACCGATCTCAGAACCGCAGACCATGTATAACCACGCCATCCCAGGACCTCCACATCCGGCTTCTTCACCTGCGGCATCGTCTGAGACCAGCCTCCCAGACAGCTGATGAAACTGAGGAGTATTTCTGTCTGTAATAAACCCCTTTTGTTGGTAAAAAAACAATTCTGATTGGCTGGGCCTGGCTCCCAAATGGTTGGGCCTATGTCCTCCCAGGCCCACCCTTGGCTGTGCCTCTGCCCAGTCATGTGAAATCCATAGATTAGGGCCTAATGAATTTATTTAAATTGACTGATTTCCTTATATGAACTGTAACTCAGTAAAATCATTGAAATTGTTGCAGGTTCCGTTTATATTTTTTGTTCAGTATAAGTTGTTTTTAATACTATACAGGTATGTGTAAATACTTGGAGCTTGGTATATTTTTAGGATCAGTCCAGATTTAGCATCAAAGTTTACCACTATTGGACCCTGGCCCATTCTAGTTTTAGCCCACCCAACAGCCCTACCATACGTTTAATTTACTGATTTATCTTCTGATGTACGTAGGCCTACAGTGGATTACACCATTTGTAGAAAAGTCCCTGCATTATATCACTTCCTGGGTGCCTCGTCACTCATAGAGTTCACCCTTTTATTCACCATTCCTATTAAACTAGCAAGGCTACTGCTATCCCTCCACACCGACGACAAACACAAAAACACTGGCGAGATTAATACAAGCAGCACAACAATCAATCAGCTGGCAGGCTGAGAGGGAGAGCTGGAGCCGGCCGATGGCATGCTTTATTAAATAGTGCTGAATACATTCTGCCTGCCTTGACCCCCGCAAGGCTACTAAATATTGATGTCCTAACCACGCCGCCATGCTGGCTTTCTAAAGAGAGCGACATACCTCTTCCTCTCTCCATCCCCGACTGTCACATAAACGTCACCCATAAAAGCCATTAGTGAACGTATCCATGGCTGGTGCTGACAGAACCTACACTAAATCAAATCAAATTCCCACAGTCTAACATAGAAATCTATACATCCACACAGTCTAACATACGTACGTTTCCACACAGGGACACAGTCTAACATAGAAATCCCGACACAAGGACACAGTCTAACATAGAAGTCTCCACACAGGGACACAGTCTAACATAGATGTCTCCACACAGGGACACAGTCTAACATAGATGTCTCCACACAGGGACACAGTCTAACATAGAAGTCTCCACACAGAGACACAGTCTAACATAGATGTCTCCACACAGAGACACAGTCTAACATAGATGTCTCCACACAGAGACACAGTCTAACATAGAAGTCTCCACACAGGGACACAGTCTAACATAGATGTCTCCACACAGGGACACAGTCTAACATAGAAGTCTCCACACAGAGACACAGTCTAACATAGAAGTCTCCACACAGAGACACAGTCTAACATAGATGTCTCCACACAGGGACACAGTCTAACATAGAAGTCTCCACACAGGGACACAGTCTAACATAGAAGTCTCCACACAGGGACACAGTCTTACATAGATGTCTCCACACAGAGACACAGTCTAACATAGATGTCTCCACACAGGGACACAGTCTAACATAGATGTCTCCACACAGAGACACAGTCTAACATAGAAGTCTCCACACAGACACACAGTCTAACATAGAAGTCTCCACACAGGGACACAGTCTAACATAGAAGTCTCCACACAGAGACACAGTCTAACATAGATGTCTCCACACAGAGACACAGTCTAACATAGATGTCTCCACACAGAGACACAGTCTAACATAGAAGTCTCCACACAGGTACACAGTCTAAAATAGAGGTCTCCACACAGGGACACAATCTAACATAGAAGTCTCCACACAGGGACACAGACTAACATAGAAGTAATTACACAATGTGACAACCCGAAAGACAACCCTAACCAGCCAACATGTCCCACCTCCTCAGAACAGATGCTCTGTGAGCTCCACAGGGGAAAACAGAAGCAGATGTTCACAACACCAGGTAGCATATCACATTACTACTGTACCTGTCTAGGGACAACTCAACACACACTTTGTCTGATTTAATCTACCAGAGTGCTCAACCTGGTCTCAGAGCATTTCATATTATTATTCTGTAGGTAAATCCCAGACATTAAATTTAATATGATATGTTTTATGAATTACAATTCATATTATATGTTACACATTTGTTAAATGTACAATATGTTACGATTTAGCAAAATGTACAATATGATACGAATTTTCTAAATGTATATGTCAAAAATTCTACCTAGATGACTAATGTTAGCTAGCTGGCTAATGTTAGCTAGGCTAGGGGGTTAGGAGTGAAGGTTAAGTTTAGAACTTAGATTGAAGGGTTAGCTAAAATGGTTAAGGTTAGGGGAAGGGTTTAGCTAACATGCTAAGTGGTTGCAAAGTAGCTAAAAAGTAAGTAAGTAGTTGAAAAGTTATTAGCTAAAATTTTAAAATTGTCCTTGATGAAACTTTGTTTTGGTTGCTAGATGTTTGCATTATATGCCCACCCACCTATCCATCCAACCAACCAGCCCGACCGACCACCCTACTTTAATTTTTGCCTTAAGTAACCATTTGTCTTATACCAAACGTAACCCATCATATTCATTTGAGTGTACCAGATTTACATTTACTATGTTACGGCTAGTCTATGAGACCAGGATGAAGTGCGATAGTGCTAATGTTTTGCCCCTCTCTGTGGATCGAGCTATAGAGACATGAAGCTCCTTTAAACTAAACTAAGTTATTTAGGCAGAGTATTTATTATGGTCATGTTGTGACAGATTTTCATTGATTGATATTGTCATCATGTAGACTACTATGCTGTGTCTTAGATTTTGTTTGGCCTCAAATCCAAATGATTATTTAGCGATCAATAATGAGAGCCCATCCATAGGGTATGAGATTACTGCCAAAACCCCCCACCCACTGCTCCACTGAAATTATTATTTATGTTAAATCAGCTTGACCTGTTCATTTTGCAAATGCAGTCCACTGGCAGGCATTTGTATCACACACACCAAGGAGTAAATTGGAACACATGGCTGCTGTTGCGTTGAATGAATTCATTTCCAAGGGGGTTCAAATCGCAGTGTTTCTTTCCTGCAGCCATTAAAAGATAGATGACATGAAGAAAACACACAAAGCATGTTTGACAACCTGATTTATCTGTGCTCCTTACACAAGGCTTATATGATGCATCTACCCAGGGGCTGTCCATACAAAGTGGACTTTGACTGGAGTCAAAGTCCACCCTCTGCAGTAAATTCATCTTCAGCGTCCAAATGGTACCCCATTCCCTTTATAATGTACTACTTTTCCACACAAAGGTAGTGCGCTATATAATGAATAGAGTTCCATTTGGGAAGCATTCATCCTCTTCTTCAGTGCATTCTGGAGTTGATTGAAAGGCAGAGGAGGTTAGAGTACCTGGTTGATTCCGTTGATTATCACAACACTTATCAAAACACACATCTGGTGCATCGTACATACTCAGTAACCCCAAACAGCCAAGCAAGGCTCCCTGGTTCATGTGGGCCATAACATGAATGCATAAAGAAGCAGAGGAGCTTAGAGAAAATAAAACTATGTTATGCGACGTTAAAGATGTGGAGCTGTGTAGATGAAGAGTACAGAACAGTAGGTCCTGGTGGGGGTTAGGAGCTGAGCTATAGACAGATAGTAGACCAAGGATACTGGATAGAACAACGGCTAGATGTGCATGCATGTAGATAATTATGTGTAATCTACTGTATGATAGGCTGGAGGTCAGGAGTGGTAGCGTGTTTGGAATAACCTTGAAACAGTGTATCAATTATTGCGTAAACTAGATGCAGGTATTGCACAGCCTTGAAAACAACATGTTATATCAGTTAAGAGTTGAAAGCTTTTGTGGTATCTCTATATCTCTATATCTAGCTCTATCTCTCTCTCAATTCAATTTGCTTTATTGGCATGACGTAACAATGTACATATTGTGGTCTCTCTCTCTCTCTCTCTCTCTCTCTCTCTCTCTCTCTCTCTCTCTCTCTCTCTCAATTCAATTCAATTCAATTCAATTTCCTTTATTGGAATGACGTAAACAATGTACATATTGCCAAAGCTTACTTTGGATATTTACAATATAAAAATAATAAGAATCAAAATTGTCAACGGGACAACAGTAACAACAATGACCAAGGGTCAAAATAGCCATACATTGAACAATAACAATAGGTATAGAGGACATGTTGGAGGGGGCCACAGTGTCTCCAGACCCCTCCTGTCTCAGCCTCCAGTATTTATGCTGCAGTAGTTTATGTGTCAGGGGGCTAGGGTCAGTCTGTTCTATCTGGAGTACTTCTGCTGTCTTATCAGATGCTCTGTGTGAATTTAAGTATGCTCTCTCTAATTTTCTCTCTTTCTTTCTTTTTTTCTCTCTCTCGGGGGACCTGAGCCCTAGGACCATGCCTCAGGACTACCTGGCCTGATGACTCCTTGCTGCCCCCAGTCCACCTGGCCATGCTGCTGCTCCAGTTTCAACTGTTCTGGCTGCGGCTATGGAATCCTGACCTGTTCACCGGACATCCTACCTGTCCCAGACATGCAGTTCTCAACTCTCTAGAGACAGCAGGAGTGGTAGAGATACTCTTAATGATCGGCTATGAAAAGCCAACTGATATTTACTGCTGAGGTGCTGACCTGTGGACCCTCGACAACCACTATGATTATTATTATTTGACCCTGCTGGTCATCTATGAACATTTTAACATCTTCGCCATGTTCTGTTATAATCTCCACCCGGCACAGCCATTAGAGGACTGGCCACCCCTCATAGCCTGGTTCCTCTCTAGGTCTCTTCTTAGGTTTTGGCCTTTCTAGGAAGTTGTTCCTAGCCACCATGCTTCTACACTTGCATTGCTTGCTGTTTGGGGTTTTAGGTTGGTTTTCGGTACAGCACTTTGTGACATCAGCTGATGTAAGAAGGGCTTTATAAATACATTTGATTGATTGATGTGCAGGTTGGTTGGTCTGTCAGACACTGTCCCTCATCTTATGGCAGGCAGCAATGTAGTGCGCTGCCAACCCACAGCGTCCTCTCTGCGTCCTCCTCAGAGAGGTCTTTGAAACCTTGAATAATGGTTTCAAATTTGGGGACATGACACTCTCTAATTGTTTTATATTTTTTAAACATTTTGTCAGGAAATGCAGCTCTGTCTCAGATTCTGCTGTTGTGCAGTGGTTGCACAGCCTTTCCTCTACAGGAAGCCAGGTTTTCCTGTGTCTACCCTTCTCAATGGCAAGGCTGTGCTCACTGCCTGTACTTTGTCAAGGTTTTTGTAAGGTTTTGATCAGTAACCATGGTCAAATAGTTAGCCACGGTGTACTGTCGATTTGGGGCCAGATAACACTGCATTTTGCTTTGTGCTTGTGTTTGTGTTTCCCAATAAGCAATGACATTTTGTTTTGACTCTGTTGTAATTTGTTTTATTCTGATTGATTGGATGTTCTGGTCCTGGGACTTCAGTGTGTTGGTAGAACAGGTTTGTGAACTCAGCTCCAGGACCAGCTGGATGATTGGACTCTTGTCTTTGCTCAGCTCTTGACATTGCAGGGCTTGGTAATGAGAGGGGGTCACTGTATTTTAGATGTTCTGTGTTTGTGTCAATTTGAACGGTGTTGTAGAGTGCTTTAAAATAGGTTGTCCATATGTCACCATTTGTATCGCTAATTCCTATTGTTTTTATTTTTTAAATCTTTCTCCAATTTTTCCAGAATTGGTTTGTGTTTATGGATTCCTCAATTAGTGTCAGCTGCTTGCCGTTGGACTGTGCTTTTTGCTTCTCAGTGTACGTTTACAGAGTTTTAAAGTCTCACAGTAATGAAGGCGTAATTCACCATTATTTGGGTCTCTGTGCTTTTTGCTTCTCAGTGTACGTTTACAGAGTTTTAAAGTCTTACAGTAATGAAGGCGTAATTCACCATTATTTGGATCTCTGTGCTTTTGGTTGGATGGTGTTCTAAGTTTATTCCTTGTAATTGTACAATCTGCATCAAACCAGTTGTCATCTGTGGTCTTTTTTGTTTTGTTTTTGATCAATTTCAGTTGTGCTTCTTTTGCCGTTGGTCTGAATATATAGTTGATGTTTTGTATTGCTAGATTGATGCCTTCTTTACTGCAAGTGAATGTGGTATCCAGAAAGTTATATAAGAGTGTTTGGATATTTTGGTTACCGGTTGCTTTCTGGTATTCTTCTGTGCTGTTTTAGGCCCATCTGTATGAATTCCTGATGTTCTACAGCTTACTGGACTGTGAATGTGTGGTTGTTTCCATGTCTGTTCTTTTGTGGAACATCGTAATTTGGCTGTGATCAGACAGAGGTGTTAGTGGCTTGACAGTGAATGAGCTGAGAGAGAAAGGGTCAAGGTCTGTGATCATATAGTCTACTGTGCTGTGGCCAAGAGGTGAGCAGTAGGTGAATCTCCCCAAAGAGTCCCCCCCGTACCTTACCATTGGGTTCGACAGCGTCAACAGATCCCTTCCGTTGTTGTTGATGGTGCTGTCACTATTGTTTCTATGGGGGAGATGAAGATAGTTAGAAACAGTATGGCCTGTAATAAAGCTGTCCCCCCTTGTGGTCGTTAGATCAGGTAGGGGTCCTGTGCACTCATTTTTGTCCCCACAGATGAGCACATTTCCCTGGGCCTGTAAATGGCACGTCGCTACCTCAAGGGTGGGGAAGATCTCCTCTGAGTAATTTGGGGATTCTGAGGGGGGGATATATATTGCGCAAAGGAACACATATTTTTCTGTCAGTACAAGTTATTTTTTCCGTTTGAACCAAATGTGATATTTACCAATTTTGAGGGGATCAATTAGATTTAGTAGTTTGGGTTTGTACCAAACGATCAACCCTCCAGATTCGCTGCCTCTATTGACAGAGCTGTGTTTCTGTGACGGCACAATGACCTCTCTGTAGCCTGTGGGGCAGTGAGTGACAATGTCAGCCTTACACCATGTCTCCTGCAGAATGATTACCTCTCTGTAGCCTGTGGGACAGTGAGTGACAGCGTCAGCCTTACACCATGTCTCCTACAGAATGATTACCTCTCTGTAGCCTGTGGGACAGTGAGTGACAATGTCAGCCTTACACCATGTCTCCTGCAGAATGATTACCTCTCTGTAGCCTGTGGGGCAGTGAGTGACAATGTCAGCCTTACACCATGTCTCCTGCAGAATGATTACCTCTCTAGCCTGTGGGACAGTGAGTGACAACGTCAGCCTTACACCATGTCTCCTGCAGAATGATTACCTCTCTGTAGCCTGTGGGACAGTGAGTGACAATGTCAGCCTTACACCATGTCTCCTGCAGAATGATGACGTCAACATCGTTACAATTTTTGTTGAACTCCAGTGCTAAACTTTTCAGTCCAAAGGTTGATGAGTTTAGGCCCTGAATGTTCCACATGCTGACTGATAGGTTGATGAGTTTAGGCCCTGAATGTTCCACATGCTAACTGATAGTGATTTAATGTCGCAAAAAGAAAGAATAGCCCAGTAAGAAATACAGTAACTACTAACTAATAAATTGTTAAGAGTAAGATAAACAGGATAACAGCAAATATTTTTATGTTATATATATATTTATATTCCTATTCAATGAACAAGTACATTTTTAGTACAATAGGTGTGTGTGTGTGTGTGTGTGTGTGTGTGTGTGTGTGTGTGTGTGTGTGTGTGTGTGTGTGTGTGTGTGTGTGTGTGTGTGTGTGTGTGTGTGTGTGCGTGCGTGCGTCCGTGTGTATTGGAGGAGCTGTTTAATCTCACTCAAGCCTACAGGGTTCTCCTGTCCTCTGATAACCTCTGCGTAGCTGCGCTGGTCCTGCTGTTGGGCCCTGTGGAGTGGAGGGGGGCCAGGTCTGAGCCGGGGGGCTTCCTCTCTGGTCTGGTAGGGGTGGTGGTCTGGTGTGGGGTAGTAGGCTGGGCCCAGTCTGGCTGCGCTGATGGAGGTGGTGACGCTCTGGTGGTGGGTGGGGCCTGTGGGGTGCGCTGGGTCTGGTGGGGCGTTGAAGGGGCCTGGGGCTCCTTGTTGGTGCAGTGGTCTGGTAGGGGTCTCTGGGTGGTCCTCTGTCCATTGCGGCATGGGGTGTTTGTCTACCAAGTGCCACGTCCTTTAGAGACTTGGCAAACATCCCTACTGTCTGCTTCCTCAGGTGGGAGTGGTCGTGAAGGTGCTCTGGGGTGATTGTTGGGTGGTGAGCAATGTGCACGTTTGGGAGTAGACCACACCCTCTGGTGATGTCAGAGTTGACTTTCTGAATGGTACAGGGATGAAAGTCTTTGCGGGGCAGCAGAGGGGAGATGGTGATGTGGGAGTTGGGGAACCCCTAAGAGGCCCTCTCTGCTACTCTGTTGACCAGGCTGCCTACTCTCTCCTGCTCCTCTCGCAGGTTGCTGGTGCCGGTGTGAATAATAATGAGGCCTGGTGTGCCAAAGTCAGGCTGGGACAGGATGTGGAGTGCATCTGGCATTTTTGGGCACCTCATGGTGGCCTTTACCTCCTCAAGCGCTGTGGTAAGACTCTCTATCTGCTCCTGGACAGAGTTCTTCAGCTGGGTCCTGCACTGGTTGATCTGGTCTTAGAAGCTATGTGTCTGGGCTGGTGGTGGTATAGCCATGGGGCTGCTCCTCTCGCTCTCTCCCTCTCTCTCTCTCCCTCTCTCTCTCTCTGTCTCCCTCTCTCTCTTTAGTGCATACGGTACATGCTGAGTTCAGAGGAGTGTGGTGAAGGGAGGCAGGCCATAATAATGAGTTACCCTGCTGACAATGTAAACCTCTTAGAGGCCTAGAAAAAAAGCACCATGCAGTATAAGCCAATCTAGCACCCAGCTTGTTTTAGCATTATGATTGGAGTTTGTCAGAGGCCAGGCTGGTTCTGGGGTTGTGTTGAGTTACACTAATGATATGTCTTCTCTCTCTCTCTCTCTCTCTCTCTCTCTCTCTCTCTCTCTCTTCTCTTTGATGGGTAACAGAACAGCAGTCCACTACGACTCACTAATTCTCTCTAGCTTCAGAGCTTTAGCGGCCAGCTGATCCAGGTGAGGATCTGTCTTCGTCAGGCACAGTCCTCCTCACATAGCAGAGCCTCCTAAACTGGTAGGCTAGTATACACTATGGATTTTTATGAGGAGCTGTATTGGAGATTATATAGAGAAGAGTATACTCTCAAGATTATGGGCCGAATACGAACTTGAGATACAGTACCAGTCAAAAGTTTTGACACACCGACTCATTCAATGATGGACTGTCATTTGTCTTTTCTTATTTGTGCTGTTCTTGCCATAGTATGGACTTGGTCTTTTACCAAATAGGGCTATTTTCTGTATACCACCCCTACCTTGTCACAACACAACTGATTGGCTCAAACGCATTAAGAAGGAAAGAAATTCCACACCTGTCAATTGAAATGCATTCCAGGTGACTACCTCATGAAGCTGGTTGACAAAATGCCAAGTGTGTGCAAAAGGTGGCTACTTTGAAGAATATAAAATATGTTTAACACTTTTTTATAATTCCATTTTCTAGTACTGTATATCCATCATGCCTGCATCATGGGCAGGAATAACGTACTTTGCACAGGAGGTTGGTGGCACCTTAATTGGAGAGTACGAGCTCGTGGTATTGGCTAGAGTGGAATATATCACAGGAGCTTGCCAGGGCTGCAGATGTCCTTAATCTTCAACATTTCGGCCCTTCCCATGAACCATAGCCTTGTTCATCTCTCTGTCTGTTTGTCTGTATTACCCATTTCACATTATTGTTCTAACTTGAACCGTGCTGTGCTGCCTCTGATATTGTCTTTCCACATAATGCTCTCTGGCAACGTTCAACTATGGTGGATGTGTAACCAGTAGAGGTCAAAACGGTACTCACACTCACAGCCATGAAATGGAACAACTCAAGGAGGCCGTTATGCTAAAATAATGTACTTAATTTAATCCAAGCTCGAAAGAATACAAATAGTGAAAGTGCAAGGTGCTATAAAAATAAAACACAAGAAGGAGCACACGTTTCGGGCTCATGCCTTCATCAGCACTGTACAAACAAATTAAGGAGACATGTACTTTAAGAGGATGTGTAACCAGGCCAGTCCAGCTCAGCCTAAGTCACCTATCTCTCTTCCTGTCAGTCAGTAGACAATTGAAGCTCCATCATAGTTCCCCCTAGTCCATCTATGTCCACCCTAATGAACCTTCTTCATTAGGACACTCCAATACTGTGTTTTAAAATAGGATTATCCAGGCCCCAACATTGCACACATCCCTCATAGTTATAAATGCATCCTTCCACCTTTTACCAATTAATCTGGGTTATTTGTTGGCCGTGGTTCATTAGTCTGAGAGGAGGGGGAATAATAAAGCGTCGGACTGGGTGCAATATGGTGTGTAATGCCATTATTGTTCATTTGTCATGGGGAGCTGTTTTAGCGTTGCACCACTCCCTCCAAGAGCTTAAAAGCCACTGAGCTACAGCCTCTATCAGTCGGGCCTGAATAATTCATGTCACTTAAAGCATCTGACCAGAGAAGGAAACAGATTGCTAGAGAAGGAGAAACACAGGATCTTAGAGAGGAGAGGGGACACAGGATCAGAAAGAAGGGTTAGGAGAGCTAGACAGGACCAATGAGAAGGTATAGGAGATAGTCGAAACAGGGCCAGAGAGAAAGACAGGATCTTAGAGAGGAGAGGGGACACAGGATCAGAAAGAAGGGTTAGGAGAGCTAGACAGGACCAATGAGAAGGTATATGAGATAGTCGAAACAGGGCCAGAGAGAAAGACAGGATCTTAGAGAGGAGAGGGGACACAGGATCAGAAAGAAGGGTTAGGAGAGCTAGACAGGACCAATGAGAAGGTATAGGAGATAGTCGAAACAGGGCCAGAGAGAAAGACAGGATATTAGAGAGGAGAGGGGACACAGGATCAGAAAGAAGGGTTAGGAGAGCTAGACAGGACCAATGAGAAGGTATAGGAGATAGTCGAAACAGGGCCAGAGAGAAAGACAGGACCTTAGAGAGGAGAGGGGACACAGGATCAGAAAGAAGGGTTAGGAGAGCTAGACAGGACCAATGAGAAGGTATAGGAGATAGTCGAAACAGGGCCAGAGAGAAAGACAGGACCTTAGAGAGGAGAGGGGACACAGGATCAGAAAGAAGGGTTAGGAGAGCTAGACAGGACCAATGAGAAGGTATAGGAGATAGTCGAAACAGGGCCAGAGAGAAAGACAGGATCTTAGAGAGGAGAGGGGACACAGGATCAGAAAGAAGGGTTAGGAGAGCTAGACAGGACCAATGAGAAGGTATAGGAAATAGTCGAAACAGGGCCAGAGAGAAAGACAGGACCTTCGTGAGTGAGAAAGACAGGATCTTAGAGACACAGTAAGAAAGGACTAGAGGGAGAAAGACAGGATCTTAAAGAAGGAGAAAGACAAGATCTTAGAAAGGGAGAGAGACCGGATCAAAAAGAGGGAGAGAGAGAGGATATTAAAGAGGGGATCGGAGACTGGACCAGCGAGGGAGAAACACAGGGCCTTAGAGAGGGAGAAAGACAGGACCTGAGAGAGGGAAAGAAATAATTAGCCACTAGAGAAAGACAATATCTTATAGAGGGAGAGAGAGACAAGATCTTAAAGAGGGGAAAGATCCAGAGAGGGAGAAATACAGGGCCTTATAGAGGAGAGGGGAGACAGGATCAGTGAGGAGAAATACAGGATCTTAGAGAGAGGGAGAGAGATGTGAATAGAGAGGAGAGGGAGAAAGGATCAGAGAGAGGGGGGGGGACAGGACCAGAGAGAAGAGAGGAGACGGAGAGCAGGGGGAGGGAGACAGAGAGTAGGGAGACAGGACCAGAGAGAGAAGGAGAGACAGTGAACAAAGGGAGGGAGACAGAGAGGTGGAGACTGGACCAGAGAGAGGAGGAGAGGGTACACAGGCAGCAGAGGGAGGTAGACAGAGAGGTGGAGACTGGACCAGAGAGAGGAGAGGGGACACAGGGAGCAGAGGGAGGTAGACAGAGAGGTGGAGACTGGAACAGAGAAAGAGATTGATTGCGTCAAAAGTAAAATTTTCTCAAACTTTTGTGATCTACAACACAGTGTGAAGCTTGTGTTGACGTATGCTTTCCAGCAACGCATGTGGAGAAAGGCTCTCACTGAAAAACAATGGGCATTTTTCAACCATTTGAGAACGCTTTGTTCCTCCATCCATCATCAGTCATCCTTACATCACCTCTTCCTCATTGTTTAATTCCAATACATCTCTCCACACCTGCCTTTTTATGACTCTCTCCTCTCTCCTCTCATCCTTTCTCTATGACTCTATCTACTTTCTCCCTTTCTTCATATTTTCATGCTTCTGAGGAAATATATTATCCTATATTCTCCATTTTAGGTTAAAAAGTGAATGAACTTACATTGCAAGTGCAAATGATCACAACAATAACAACATCATTATCAATGATAGCAAAACTAATTAGATGAAGAATTATTAAGCAAAACAAGAAAAATATAATGAAAGAAATTATATTAACAACATCCATCTCTCCTCCTTAATCTCTATTTTTTCACGTCTGTCTTCCACCTCTCCCTTTTTGCCTCCCTCCCTCCCTCACTCTCCAGGTCCTGTGGGTCACAGCAGAGTTGCTTTGTAATGAGCTGCTTGTGAACCCACTGGGCAGATGCCAGTGGATAGTCAATAGATCATATGACAGACTGGGACCCCCCTCCTTCCTTGCCTCTGTCTTCCCCCCATCCTGCCCACACCCCCTCTTTTCCCTCTCTCCCCTCTCTCGTTCCCCCAGCCCCAACACGGTGCCGCATGGTTAGCGTTGCTAGCCCGAGACAGACACTATAGCCAACAGACAGCATTCCCACTGGGAATACCAGACCCTCTCTGTCAGCCTGATGGGATGGGAAGAGACGGGGGTGAGGGGGATGACGGGGGGGTTTAAAAAAACACATATTTTATTAATTAGGTGAACTCTTAAGGTGATCTTTATTAATTATTCAAATATTAATTTCATTACATGTACTGTCACTCTGTTTCATCTGAACCAGTGTATTAAATGCAGTCAGACTGTTAACAGCTTACCTTGGTTAACATCATGTTCACGTCGGCTTATATACTGTTGTTAACTCTAGAGTCAAATGCTGCTGAAAACATGACAGTTAGCTCTAACACCTTGAATCTTACAGTATAGATGCATTTGATTCATATCTGATTGTTGCAAGTACTGTTGACACGTTAGCACTTTGAGGTAAAAAACAAAATGTCATGTCAATGACAGCATTGTGAGTGTGTTTTAGATATGAAGAGCCTTTTATATTTGACTCACAGCTGAATAAATATGTATCTTGACTGTCAATCTGCCAGTGTCTGCATGCCAAATAAAATACCATTTTATTGATCGCACACACATATTTAGCAGATGTAATCGCAGGAGTAGCGAAATGCTTATTTTCCGAGCTTCAACAGTACAGTGATACCTGACATAGCAAAACAATACACGCAAATCCCCAAAAATGTATGAAAGGAATTAAGAAATATAGAAATATTACAAAGAGCAATGTCAGAGTCTGGAATAGAAATAAATATATACAGTTGTGGCCAAAAGTTATGAGAATGACACAAATATTAATTTTCACAAAATCTGCTGCCTCAGTTTATATGATGGCAATTTGCATATACTCCAGAATGTTATGAAGAGTGATCAGATTAATTGAAATTAATTGCAAAGTCTGTCTTTGCCATGCAAATGAGCTGAATCCCCAAAAAACATTTCCACTGCATTACAGCCCTGCCACAAAAGGACCAGCTGACATCATGTCCGTGATTCTCTCGTTAACACAGGTTTGAGTGTTGACGAGGACAAGGCTGGAGATCACTCTGTCATGCTGATTGAGTTTGAAAACAGACTGGTCCAAGTGGTGCTTGGATCATTGTTCTTCATCTGTCAACCGTGGTTACCAGCAAGGAAACACGTGCCGTCATCATTGCTTTGCACAAAAAGGCCTTCACAGGCAAGGATATTGCTGCCAACTTTCAGCCATTTATCGGATCATCTAGAACTTCAAGGAGAGCGGTTCAATTGTTTTGAAGAAGGCTTCAGGGCGCCCAAGAAGGTCCAGCAAGCGCCAGGACCGTCTCCTAAAAGTGATTCAGCTGCGGGATCGGGGCACCACCAGTACAGAGCTTGCTCAGGAATGGCAGCAGGCAGGTGTGAGTGCATCTGCACACACAGTGAGGCGAAGACTTTTGGAGGATGGCCTGGTGTCAAGAATGGCAGCAAAGAAGCCACTTCTCTCCAGGAAAAACATCAGGGACAGACTGATATTCTGCAAAAGGTACAGGGATTGGACTTCTGAGGACTGGGATAAAGTCATTTTCTCTGATGAATCACCTTTCCGATTGTTTGGGGCATCCGGAAAAAAGCTTGTCCGGAGAAGACAAGGTGAGCGCTACCATCCGTCCTGTGTCATGCCAACAGTAAAGCATCCTGAGACCATTCATGTGTGGGGTTTCTTCTCAGCCAAGGGAGTGGGCTCACTCACAATTTTGCCTTAGAACACAGCCATGAATAAAGAATGGTACCAACACATCCTCCGAGAGCAACTTCTCCCAACCGTCCAGGAACAGTTTGGTGACGAACAATGCATTTTCCAGCATGATGGAGCACCTTGCCATAAGGCAAAAGTTATAACTAAGTGGCTCGGGGAACAAGGCCAGGAAACTCCCCAGACCGTAATCCCATTGAGAGCTTGTGGTCAATCCTCAAGAGGCGGGTGGACAAACAAAACTCCACAAATTCTGACAAACTCCAAGCATTGATTATGCAAGAATGGGCTGCCATCAGTCAGGATGTGGCCCAGAAGTTAATTGACAGCAGGCCAGGGCGGATTGCGGAGTTCTTGAAAAAGAAGGGTCAACACTGCAAACATTGACTCTTTGCATCAACTTCATGTAATTGTCAATAAAAGCCTTTGACACTTATGAAATGCTTGTAATTATACTTCAGTATTCCATAGTAACATCTGACAAAAATATCTAGACACTGAAGCAGCAAACATTGTGAAAATGTATATTTGTGTCATTCTCAAAACTTTTGGCCATGCCTGTATATATATATTTAGTTGACTATTTTCTACATTGTAAAATAGTTGTGAAGACATAAACTATGAAATAGCACATGTAGTAACCAAAAAAGTCAAACAAATCACAATATATTTTAGATTTTAGATTCTTCAAAATAGCCACCCTTTGACTTGATGACAGCTTTGCACACTCTTGGCATTCTCTCAACCAGCTTCATGAGGAATGCTTTTCCAACAGTCTTGAAAGAGTTCCCACATATACTGAGCACTTGTTGGCTGCTTTCCCTTCACTCTGCGATCCAACTCATCCCAAACCATCTCAATTTGTCACACCCTGATCTGTTTCACCTGTCTTTGTGATTGTCTCCACCCCTTCCCAGTGTCGCCCATTTTCCCCATTATTCTTGTGTATTTATACCTGTGTTCTCTGTTTGTCTGTTGCCATTTTGTTTTGTTTCATCAAGCCTACCAGCGTTTTCCCCTCTGCTCCTGTCTCTCGATTGTTCCTGTTTCCTAGTTTTCCTGGTGTTGACCATTCTGCCATCCTGTACCTTTGCCCCACCTATCTGGATTACTGACCTCTGTCTGCCCTGGACCTGCTTTTTGCCTGCCCCTGTTCGATTAATAAACTTTTGTTACTTCGACGTTGTCTGCATCTGGGTCTTACCTGAAACGTGATACAATTGGTTTGGGGTCAGGTGATTGTGGAGGCCAGGTCATCTGATGCAGCACTCCATCACTCTCCTTCTTGGTCAAATAGCCCTTACACAGCCTGGAGGTGTTTTGGGTCATTGTCCTGTTGAAAAACAAAAGATAAATAAATCACAGACAGTGTCACCAACAAAGCACCCCCACACCATCATACCTCCTCCTTCATGCTTCACGGTGGGAACCACACATGCGGAGATCATCCATTCACCTACTCTGCGTTTCACAAAGACACAGCAGTTGGAAACAAAAATGTCAAATTTGGACAGATTTCCACCAGTCTAATGTCCATTGCTCGTGTTTCTTTTCACAAGCAAGTCTCTTCATCTTATAGGTGTCCTTTAGTAGTGGTTTCTTTGCAGCAATTCAACCATGAAGTCCTGATTCAAGCACTCTCTGTTACTTGAACACTGTGAAGTGTGTATTTGGGTTGCAATCTGAGGTGCAGTTAACTGTAATGAACTTATCCTCCGCAGCAGAGGTAACTATGGGTAGTCCATTCCTGTGGCGGTCCTCATGAGAGCAAGTTTCATCATAGCAATTGATGGATTTTGCAACTGCACTTGAAGAAACTTTCAAAGTTCTTGAAATGTTCCGGATTGACTGACCTTCATGTCTTAAAGTAATGACAGACTGTTGTTTCTCTTTGCTTATTTGAGCTGTTCTTGCAATAATTTGGACTTGGTCTTTTACCAAATAGAGCTCTCCTCTCTACACCACCTTGTCACAAACTCAGTAAGGAGAGAAATTCCAGAAATGAACTTTTAACATGGCACACCTGTTAATTGAAATGTGTTCCAGGTGACTACCTCATTAAGCTGGTTGAGATAATGCCAAGAGTGTGCAAAGCTGTCATCAAGGCAAAGGGTGGCTACTTTGAAGAATCTCAAATATAAAATATATTTTGATTTGTTTCACACTTTTTTGGTTACTACATGATTCCCTATTTGTCATTTCATAGTTTTGATATCTTCGTGATTATTCTACAATGTAGAAAATACTAAAAGTAAAGAAAAACCCTTGAATGAGTATGTGTTTCCAAACCTTTGACTGGTACTGTATATATGTATGTGAATGGTCTGTAGAGACAGTATGGAAGGTATATGAATGGAAAAGGTTGTACAGTTAGTTATATAGGATAGCCTTGTCTAGAGTCAAAATGGTAGCGGGTGAACAAGCAGTGGCTCAGGTGGCTGAAGTCCTTGATAATTTTCTTGGCCTTCATATGACACCGGGTGCTGTAGTTGTCCTGGAGGGCAGGCAGTGTGGCCCTGGTGATGCTTGGGCTGACCGCACCACCCACTGAAGAGCCCTGCGGTTGCAGACAGTGCAGTTGCCGTACTAGGCTGTATCATGCCACAGTGGTTGCAGAATGGAGTTCAGACAAATGCCAGCTTCACTTAGACAGATTAAACTGAATCGACAAAAGGATGTGTATGGCTGCTGGATCTGCAAGGTCATTGTTTAACAGAAGTTAAGACTCAACACTTCCAAAGTAAAGTTTGGCTCGTGGCGGGAGAGACATCTTTTACTTAGAGCAACATAGAATAACTGCAGAGACAGATAATATGAGCCTCACAAATAAAATATTCTTCAATCATAACCCAGTGCTAGAATATAAATAGTTTTGAGGAGTATAGAATATAATATAATAGATAGAATAGTACAGCAAGAGTAAAGAATAAAAAAATGAAACCTATAATCCCCCCTCTTGTTGAGTTATGAGTCTAGTTATTGAGGACCATGAGAGCTATGAGATGCTAGACCCCCTAGGCGCAGGCCATGCTTCTCAGACCAGGGAAGGTCAAAACACTAACAGGATTATCATGTTGTTAGGGTCAGTTAGTCTGGTAATAAGTGGATGGACTCTGACATGTTGGGCGTATTGGAAGGTAAAAAAGTGATTGATCGTGGCAGTTCGAATTGGTTCCCCTCTTTAATTCCAATAAGGAGCTCTTCATTGACTAGCCTGTCTGGTTTGAAAGGGGTAATTCTGTACTGGTAAGATGTCAATCACTCTTCTACTACTCTACTTGTTGTTGCCATCTGAGTTACTGTTTCTGTTCTTAAAGCAATGGAATGTTGATTTACTTGAAGCTAAATGTTGTGATGGTCAAATCACACAGCTGTAAATTCTTTCTGTCTCTGTCTCTCTCTCAGCAGATAGACTGAACCCTCCCCCTTCCAGTTTTAAAGCTTACAGTAAATCCTGCAATTCAATACATTTTGTCATGGGATGCAGAGACAAATTTGCCGTTTTGAAGCTACATTTCTTGCAATTCTATACATTTTGCCATGTCTAATGTGTATTCATGTGATATTTGAGTTTCTCGAACGTTATTACAAAATCTATGTGGTAAAAAACCTAGATAAAAAATGTTAGCTAACATGGGTTAGTTTATCTGCATATTTCTGACATGTTATAAATAGCCCTCTAAGTTATGACAAGAGGAAAACTGATAATTCACTAACCAATTTTGAAATTGCACCTTGTGTATTCTACTATTACAACTTTCAAGAGTAAGTTGAAAGCCGGACTGAGTTCCAATGGTTCCCCACAGTTTTGAACCACTGATCTACAGTGTTATTCCAGTCTGTCAAATGAAGAGGAACCGTCTTCTCTTTAAAGAGAGACCTATCAGCCTACAGCTCACCCATCAACTCCAGTTACCATTACTGTGTGGCTCTCTCTTTCACCTCCGTATCAGACCTCCCATCGCGCTGGACTTCAGAGACACCGACTCCCTTTCCTCTTTTCTCTCCTCCTTTCCTCCTCTCTTCTCATAGGAGCCGGGCCTGCCTCGTCTGCACATCTCTTTCATCCCGCAGAGCTCATTCGAGTCGAACCACACGGAAAAAATGGGATGTTTATTTATTTCCAGAAGCAAGACACGGCTCACAGTCTATTGAGATGAAGGAAGGGGCCCCATCTGAGCTGTGGGTATGTGCAGTACAAACAAGCACTAATTTGCTTGTTTACTAGTTGGTTATGTCATACTGGAAGTCAATATACTGTACAGCCGTTGGCTTGAACTAACTGAACACAAAGCAATGGCATCCTCAAAAGCATCCTCTCACCCACTCACTCCCTCAACCCCTCCACCCCTTAGACCGACCTTCAGAGACCATTGTCTTCATCTGACAAAAGAGGATGCCTAGCCCCCCCCCCCCCTCCCCTACTTTACTGGATCAATGGTACTGTTCCCTCATATTCTCTCTGTCCAGATAATGGAGTTTAATGGGTCCAGTCCCATGGGACGCATCCACTCGGAGGTAAGACAGGGGGATTTGGGGAGTTGAGATGGAGAGGTACTGTAGGGGGCCTCATCTGTTAAGACAGATCTCCCCTGTTCCTCTATCATAATTGAATCACCATGTTTGATTGACATGGCCATATTGAAGTATTAATCAGTGTAGGGTTACAGATGTGACCATCTGCGCATCACAGAAAACAACCCAGGTCTCAGTCGCTCTGTGCAGTGGATCAATAGTCATGAATCATGATCAATGGAAAGAGGAAGACCATGTCCTGTATAAGACCCTCTCCTCTATAAGACAATCTATTCTATAAGACATTCTCTTCCATAAGACACCCTCTTCCATAAGACCATTCTTCTATAAGACCTTCTTTCTATAAGACCATCTCTTCTATAAGACACTCTCTTCTATAAGACCTTCTCTTCTATAAGACCTTCTCTTCTATAAGAATTTCTCTTCTATAAGACCTTCTTTATATAAGACCATCTCTTCTATAAGACACCCTCTTCTATAAGACCTTCTATTATATAAGACAATCTCTTCTATAATACTATATCTTCTATAAGACACTCTCTCTATAAGACCTTCTCTTCTATAAGACATTCTCTTCTATGAGACCTTCTCTTCTATAATACCTTCTCTTCTATAAGACCATCTCTTCCATAAGACAATCTATTATATAAGACCTTCTCTTCTATAAGACCATGTCTTCTATAAGATCTTCTTTCTAGAAGACTATCTCTTCTATAAGACACCCTCTTCTATAAGACCTTCTATTATATAAGACAATCTCTTCTATAAGACCTTCTCTTCTATAAGACCTTCTCTTCTATAAGACCTTCTCTTCTATAAGACTTTCTCTTCTATAATATCTTCTCTTCTATAAGACAATTTATTATATAATACCTTCTCTTCTATAAGACAATCTCTTCCATAATACTATATCTTCTATAAGACATTCTCTTCTATAATACCTTCTCTTCTATAAGACCTTCTCTTCTATAAGATCATCTCTTCTATGAGACCATCTCTTCTATAAGACCTTCTCTTCTATAAGACCTTCTCTTCTATAAGACCATCTCTTCTATGAGACCTTCTCTTCTATAAGACCTTCTCTTCTATAAGACCTTCTCTTCTATAATACCTTCTCTTCTATAAGACAATTTCTTCTATAAGACCTTCTCTTCTATAAGACCATCTCTTCTATGAGGTCTTCTCTTCTATAAGACCTTCTCTTCTATAAGATAATCTATTCTATAATATCATCTATTCTATAAGACCATCTCTTATATAAGACCTTCTTTCTATAAGATCATCTCTTCTATAAGACCATATTTTCTATAATACCTTCTCTTCTATAAGGTCATCTCTTCTATAAGACCTTCTCTTCTATAAGACAATCTCTTCTATAAGACAATCTCTTCTATAATACCTTCTCTTCTATAATACCTTCTCTTCTATAAGACCCTCTCTTCTATAAGATCATCTCTTCTATAATACCATCTCTTCTATAAGACCTTCTCTTCTATAAGACATTCTCTTCTATAAGACCATATCTTATATAAGACCTTCTTTCTATAAGATCATCTCTTCTATAAGACCATCTCTTCTATAATACCTTCTCTTCTATAAGACAATCTCTTCTATAAGACAATCTCTTCTATAATACCTTCTCTTCTATAATACCTTCTCTTCTATAATACCTTCTCTTCTATAAGATCATCTCTTCTATAATACCTTCTCTTCTATAAGATCATCCCTTCTATAAGACCTTCTCTTCTATAAGACCTTCTCTTCTATAAGACATTCTATTATATAAGACAATCTCTTCTATAAGACCTTCTCTTCTATAAGACCATCTCTTCTATAAGACCTTCTCTTCTATAAGACAATATCTTCTATAAGACAATCTCTTCTATAAGACCTTCTCTTCTATAAGACCTTCTCTTCTATAAGATCATCTCTTCTATAAGACCATCTCTTCTATAAGACTTTCTCTTCTATAAGACCTTCTCTTCTATAAGACCATCTCTTCTATGAGACCTTCTCTTCTATAAGACCTTCTCTTCTATAAGATCATCTATTCTATAAGACCCTCTCTTCTATAAGATCATCTCTTCTATAATACCTTCTCTTCTATAAGATCATATCTTCTGTAAGACCTTCTCTTCTATAAGACCATCTCTTCTATGAGTTCTTCTCTTCTATAAGACCTTCTCTTCTATAAGATCATCTATTCTATAAGACCATCTCTTCTATAAGACCTTCTCTTCTATAAGACAATATCTTCTATAAGACAATCTCTTCTATAAGACCTTCTCTTCTATAAGACCTTCTCTTCTATAAGATCATATCTTCTATAAGACCATCTCTTCTATAAGACTTTCTCTTCTATAAGACCTTCTCTTCTATAAGACCATCTCTTCTATGAGACCTTCTCTTCTATAAGACCTTCTCTTCTATAAGATCATCTATTCTATAAGACCTTCTCTTCTATAAGATAATCTCTTCTATAAGACCTTCTCTTCTATAAGACCATCTCTTCTATGAGTTCTTCTCTTCTATAAGATCTTCTCTTCTATAAGATCATCTATTCTATAAGATCATCTATTCTATAAGACCATCTCTTATATAAGACCTCCTTTCTATAAGATCATCTCTTCTATAAGACCATCTCTTCTATAATACCTTCTCTTCTATAAGATCATCTCTTCTATAAGACATTCTCTTCTATAAGACCATTTCATCTATAAGACCTTCTCTTCTATAAGACATTCTCTTCTATAAGATCATCTCTTCTATAAGACCATCTCTTCTATAAGACTTTCTCTTCTATAATACCATCTCTTCTATAAGACCATCTCTTCTATGAGACCTTCTCTTCTATAAGACCTTCTCTTCTATAAGATCATCTATTCTATAAGACTTTCTCTTCTATAATACCTTCTCTTCTATAAGACCATCTCTTCTATGAGACCTTCTCTTCTATAAGACCTTCTCTTCTATAAGATCATCTATTCTATAAGACCTTCTCTTCTATAAGATCATCTCTTCTATAAGACCTTTCTTCTATAAGACCATCTCTTCTATGAGTTCTTCTCTTCTATAAGACCTTCTCTTCTATAAGATCATCTATTCTATAAGATCATCTATTCTATAAGACCATCTCTTATATAAGACCTTCTTTCTATAAGATCATCTCTTCTATAAGACCATCTCTTCTATAATACCTTCTCTTCTATAAGATCATCTCTTCTATAAGACCTTCTCTTCTATAAGACCATCTCTTCTATGAGTTCTTCTCTTCTATAAGACCTTCTCTTCTATAAGATCATCTATTCTATAAGATCATCTATTCTATAAGACCATCTCTTATATAAGACCTTCTTTCTATAAGATCATCTCTTCTATAAGACCATATTTTCTATAATACCTTCTCTTCTATAAGGTAATCTCTTCTATAAGACCTTCTCTTCTATAAGACAATCTCTTCTATAAGACAATCTCTTCTATAAGACCTCTTCTATAATACCTTCTCTTCTATAAGACCCTCTCTTCTATAAGATCATCTCTTCTATAATACCATCTCTTCTATAAGACCTTCTCTTCTATAAGACATTCTCTTCTATAAGACCATATCTTATATAAGACCTGCTTTCTATAAGATCATCTCTTCTATAAGACCATCTCTTCTATAATACCTTCTCTTCTATAAGATCATCTCTTCTATAATACCTTCTCTTCTATAAGATCATCTCTTCTATAATAACTTCTCTTCTATAAGATCATCCCTTCTATAAGACCTTCTCTTCTATAAGACCTTCTCTTCTATAAGACATTCTCTTATATAAGACAATCTCTTCTATAAGACCTTCTCTTCTATAAGACCATCTCTTCTATAAGACCTTCTCTTCTATAAGACAATCTCTTCTATAAGACAATCTCTTCTATAAGACCTTCTCTTCTATAAGACCTTCTCTTCTATAAGATCATCTTTTATATAAGACCTTCTATAAGACCATCTCTTCTATAATACCTTCTCTTCTATAAGATCATCTCTTCTATAAGACGTTCTCTTCTATAAGACTATTTCATCTATAAGACCTTCTCTTCTATAAGACATTCTCTTCTATAAGATCATCTCTTCTATAAGACCATCTCTTCTATAAGACGTTCTCTTCTATAAGACCTTCTCTTCTATAAGACCATCTCTTCTATGAGACCTTCTCTTCTATAAGACCTTCTCTTCTATAAGATCATCTATTCTATAAGACTTTCTCTTCTATAAGACCTTCTCTTCTATAAGACCATCTCTTCTATGAGACCTTCTCTTCTATAAGACCTTCTCTTCTATAAGATCATCTATTCTATAAGACCTTCTCTTCTATAAGACCATCTCTTATATAAGACCTTCTTTCTATAAGATCATCTCTTCTATAAGACCATCTCTTCTATAATACCTTCTCTTCTATAAGATCATCTCTTCTATAAGACAATCTCTTCTATAAGACCTTCTCTTCTATAAGACCATCTCTTCTATGAGGTATTCTCTTCTATAAGACCTTCTCTTCTATAAGATAATCTATTCTATAATATCATCTATTCTATAAGACCATCTCTTATATAAGACCTTCTTTCTATAAGATCATCTCTTCTATAAGACCATATTTTCTATAATACCTTCTCTTCTATAAGGTCATCTCTTCTATAAGACCTTCTCTTCTATAAGACAATCTCTTCTATAAGACAATCTCTTCTATAATACCTTCTCTTCTATAATACCTTCTCTTCTATAAGACCCTCTCTTCTATAAGATCATCTCTTCTATAATACCATCTCTTCTATAAGACCTTCTCTTCTATAAGACATTCTCTTCTATAAGACCATATCTTATATAAGACCTTCTTTCTATAAGATCATCTCTTCTATAAGACCATCTCTTCTATAATACCTTCTCTTCTATAAGATCATCTCTTCTATAATACCTTCTCTTCTATAAGATCATCCCTTCTATAAGACCTTCTCTTCTATAAGACCTTCTCTTCTATAAGACATTCTATTATATAAGACAATCTCTTCTATAAGACCTTCTCTTCTATAAGACCATCTCTTCTATAAGACCTTCTCTTCTATAAGACAATATCTTCTATAAGACAATCTCTTCTATAAGACCTTCTCTTCTATAAGACCTTCTCTTCTATAAGATCATCTCTTCTATAAGACCATCTCTTCTATAAGACTTTCTCTTCTATAAGACCTTCTCTTCTATAAGACCATCTCTTCTATGAGACCTTCTCTTCTATAAGACCTTCTCTTCTATAAGATCATCTATTCTATAAGACCCTCTCTTCTATAAGATCATCTCTTCTATAATACCTTCTCTTCTATAAGATCATATCTTCTGTAAGACCTTCTCTTCTATAAGACCATCTCTTCTATGAGTTCTTCTCTTCTATAAGACCTTCTCTTCTATAAGATCATCTATTCTATAAGACCATCTCTTCTATAAGACCTTCTCTTCTATAAGACAATATCTTCTATAAGACAATCTCTTCTATAAGACCTTCTCTTCTATAAGACCTTCTCTTCTATAAGATCATATCTTCTATAAGACCATCTCTTCTATAAGACTTTCTCTTCTATAAGACCTTCTCTTCTATAAGACCATCTCTTCTATGAGACCTTCTCTTCTATAAGACCTTCTCTTCTATAAGATCATCTATTCTATAAGACCTTCTCTTCTATAAGATAATCTCTTCTATAAGACCTTCTCTTCTATAAGACCATCTCTTCTATGAGTTCTTCTCTTCTATAAGATCTTCTCTTCTATAAGATCATCTATTCTATAAGATCATCTATTCTATAAGACCATCTCTTATATAAGACCTCCTTTCTATAAGATCATCTCTTCTATAAGACCATCTCTTCTATAATACCTTCTCTTCTATAAGATCATCTCTTCTATAAGACATTCTCTTCTATAAGACCATTTCATCTATAAGACCTTCTCTTCTATAAGACATTCTCTTCTATAAGATCATCTCTTCTATAAGACCATCTCTTCTATAAGACTTTCTCTTCTATAATACCATCTCTTCTATAAGACCATC
The DNA here is from genome assembly GCF_034236695.1 of Oncorhynchus nerka. Taxonomy (NCBI): domain Eukaryota; kingdom Metazoa; phylum Chordata; class Actinopteri; order Salmoniformes; family Salmonidae; genus Oncorhynchus; species Oncorhynchus nerka. Next base: position 75,624,898 of record NC_088397.1, on the reverse strand, counting down.
TCTTCTATGAGACCTTCTCTTCTATAAGACCTTCTCTTCTATAAGATCATCTATTCTATAAGACTTTCTCTTCTATAATACCTTCTCTTCTATAAGACCATCTCTTCTATGAGACCTTCTCTTCTATAAGACCTTCTCTTCTATAAGATCATCTATTCTATAAGACCTTCTCTTCTATAAGATCATCTCTTCTATAAGACCTTCTCTTCTATAAGACCATCTCTTCTATGAGTTCTTCTCTTCTATAAGACCTTCTCTTCTATAAGATCATCTATTCTATAAGATCATCTATTCTATAAGACCATCTCTTATATAAGACCTTCTTTCTATAAGATCATCTCTTCTATAAGACCATCTCTTCTATAATACCTTCTCTTCTATAAGATCATCTCTTCTATAAGACCTTCTCTTCTATAAGACCATCTCTTCTATGAGTTCTTCTCTTCTATAAGACCTTCTCTTCTATAAGATCATCTATTCTATAAGATCATCTATTCTATAAGACCATCTCTTATATAAGACCTTCTTTCTATAAGATCATCTCTTCTATAAGACCATATTTTCTATAATACCTTCTCTTCTATAAGGTAATCTCTTCTATAAGACCTTCTCTTCTATAAGACAATCTCTTCTATAAGACAATCTCTTCTATAAGACCTCTTCTATAATACCTTCTCTTCTATAAGACCCTCTCTTCTATAAGATCATCTCTTCTATAATACCATCTCTTCTATAAGACCTTCTCTTCTATAAGACATTATCTTCTATAAGACCATATCTTATATAAGACCTGCTTTCTATAAGATCATCTCTTCTATAAGACCATCTCTTCTATAATACCTTCTCTTCTATAAGATCATCTCTTCTATAATACCTTCTCTTCTATAAGATCATCTCTTCTATAATACCTTCTCTTCTATAAGATCATCCCTTCTATAAGACCTTCTCTTCTATAAGACCTTCTCTTCTATAAGACATTCTCTTATATAAGACAATCTCTTCTATAAGACCTTCTCTTCTATAAGACCATCTCTTCTATAAGACCTTCTCTTCTATAAGACAATCTCTTCTATAAGACAATCTCTTCTATAAGACCTTCTCTTCTATAAGACCTTCTCTTCTATAAGATCATCTTTTATATAAGACCTTCTATAAGACCATCTCTTCTATAATACCTTCTCTTCTATAAGATCATCTCTTCTATAAGACGTTCTCTTCTATAAGACTATTTCATCTATAAGACCTTCTCTTCTATAAGACATTCTCTTCTATAAGATCATCTCTTCTATAAGACCATCTCTTCTATAAGACGTTCTCTTCTATAAGACCTTCTCTTCTATAAGACCATCTCTTCTATGAGACCTTCTCTTCTATAAGACCTTCTCTTCTATAAGATCATCTATTCTATAAGACTTTCTCTTCTATAAGACCTTCTCTTCTATAAGACCATCTCTTCTATGAGACCTTCTCTTCTATAAGACCTTCTCTTCTATAAGATCATCTATTCTATAAGACCTTCTCTTCTATAAGACCATCTCTTATATAAGACCTTCTTTCTATAAGATCATCTCTTCTATAAGACCATCTCTTCTATAATACCTTCTCTTCTATAAGATCATCTCTTCTATAAGACAATCTCTTCTATAAGACCTTCTCTTCTATAAGACCATCTCTTCTATGAGGTATTCTCTTCTATAAGACCTTCTCTTCTATAAGATAATCTATTCTATAATATCATCTATTCTATAAGACCATCTCTTATATAAGACCTTCTTTCTATAACATCATCTCTTCTATAAGACCATATTTTCTATAATACCTTCTCTTCTATAAGGTCATCTCTTCTATAAGACCTTCTCTTCTATAAGACAATCTCTTCTATAAGACAATCTCTTCTATAAGACCTTCTCTTCTATAATACCTTCTCTTCTATAAGACCCTCTCTTCTATAAGATCATCGCTTCTATAATACCATCTCTTCTATAAGACCTTCTCTTCTATAAGACATTCTCTTCTATAAGACCATATCTTATATAAGACCTTCTTTCTATAAGGTCATCTCTTCTATAAGACCATCTCTTCTATAATACCTTCTCTTCTATAAGATAATCTCTTCTATAATACCTTCTCTTCTATAAGATCATCTCTTCTATAAGACCTTCTCTTCTATAAGACATTCTCTTATATAAGACAATATCTTCTATAAGACCTTCTCTTCTATAAGACCATCTCTTCTATAAGACCTTCTCTTCTATAAGACCATCTCTTCTATAAGACTTTCTCTTCTATAAGACCTTCTCTTCTATAAGACCATCTCTTCTATGAGACATTCTCTTCTATAAGACCTTCTCTTCTATAAGATCATCTATTCTATAAGACCCTCTCTTCTATAAGATCATCTCTTCTATAAGACCTTCTCTTCTATAAGATCATCTCTTCTATAAGACCTTCTCTTCTATAAGACCATCTCTTCTATGAGTTCTTCTCTTCTATAAGACCTTCTCTTCTATAAGATCATCTATTCTATAAGACCATCTCTTATATAAAACCTTCTATAAGACCATCTCTTCTATAAGACAATCTCTTCTATAAGACCTTCTCTTCTATAAGACCTTCTCTTCCATAAGACCATTTCATCTATAAGACCTTCTCTTCTATAAGACATTCTCTTCTATAAGATCATCTCTTCTATAAGACCTTCTCTTCTATAAGACCTTCTCTTCTATAAGATCATCTATTCTATAAGACCTTCTCTTCTATAAGATCATCTCTTCTATAAGACCTTCTCTTCTATAAGACCATCTCTTCTATGAGTTCTTCTCTTCTATAAGACCTTCTCTTCTATAAGATCATCTATTCTATAAGACCATCTCTTATATAAGACCTTCTTTCTATAAGATCATCTCTTCTATAAGACCATCTCTTCTATAATACCTTCTCTTCTATAAGATCATCTCTTCTATAAGACGTTCTCTTCTATAAGACCATTTCATCTATAAGACCTTCTCTTCTATAAGACCTTCTCTTGTATAAGACAATCTCTTCTATAAGACCATCTCTTCTATGAGACCTACTCTTCTATAAGACCTTCTCTTCTATAAGACCTTCTCTTCTATAAGACAATCTCTTCTATAATACCTTCTCTTCTATCAGACCATCTCTTCTATAAGACAATCTCTTCTATAAGACCCTCTCTTCTATAAGACCTTCTCTTCTATAAGATCATCTATTCTATAAGACCATCTCTTCTATAAGACCTTCTCTTCTATAAGACAATATCTTCTATAAGACAATCTCTTCTATAAGACCTTCTCTTCTATAAGATCTTCTCTTCTATAAGATCATATCTTCTATAAGACCATCTCTTCTATAAGACTTTCTCTTCTATAAGACCTTCTCTTCTATAAGACCATCTCTTCTATGAGACCTTCTCTTCTATAAGACCTTCTCTTCTATAATATCATCTATTCTATAAGACCTTCTCTTCTATAAGATCATCTCTTCTATAAGACCTTCTCTTCTATAAGACCATCTCTTCTATGAGTTCTTCTCTTCTATAAGACCTTCTCTTCTATAAGATCATCTATTCTATAAGATCATCTATTCTATAAGACCATCTCTTATATAAGACCTCCTTTCTATAAGATCATCTCTTCTATAAGACCATCTCTTCTATAATACCTTCTCTTCTATAAGATCATCTCTTCTATAAGACATTCTCTTCTATAAGACCATTTCATCTATAAGACCTTCTCTTCTATAAGACATTCTCTTCTATAAGATCATCTCTTCTATAAGACCATCTCTTCTATAAGACTTTCTCTTCTATAAGACCTTCTCTTCTATAAGACCATCTCTTCTATGAGACCTTCTCTTCTATAAGACCTTCTCTTCTATAAGATCATCTATTCTATAAGACATTCTCTTCTATAATACCTTCTCTTCTATAAGACCATCTCTTCTATGAGACCTTCTCTTCTATAAGACCTTCTCTTCTATAAGATCATCTATTCTATAAGACCTTCTCTTCTATAAGATCATCTCTTCTATAAGACCTTCTCTTCTATAAGACCATCTCTTCTATGAGTGCTTCTCTTCTATAAGACCTTCTCTTCTATAAGATCATCTATTCTATAAGACCATCTCTTATATAAGACCTTCTTTCTATAAGATCATCTCTTCTATAAGACCATCTCTTCTATAATACCTTCTCTTCTATAAGATCATCTCTTCTATAAGACGTTCTCTTCTATAAGACTATTTCATCTATAAGACCTTCTCTTCTATAAGACATTCTCTTCTATAAGATCATCTCTTCTATAAGACCATCTCTTCTATAAGACGTTCTCTTCTATAAGACCTTCTCTTCTATAAGACCATCTCTTCTATGAGACCTTCTCTTCTATAAGACCTTCTCTTCTATAAGATCATCTATTCTATAAGACTTTCTCTTCTATAAGACCTTCTCTTCTATAAGACCATCTCTTCTATGAGACCTTCTCTTCTATAAGACCTTCTCTTCTATAAGATCATCTATTCTATAAGACCTTCTCTTCTATAAGACCATCTCTTATATAAGACCTTCTTTCTATAAGATCATCTCTTCTATAAGACCATCTCTTCTATAATACCTTCTCTTCTATAAGATCATCTCTTCTATAAGACAATCTCTTCTATAAGACCTTCTCTTCTATAAGACCATCTCTTCTATAAGACCTTCTCTTCTATAAGATAATCTATTCTATAATATCATCTATTCTATAAGACCATCTCTTATATAAGACCTTCTTTCTATAACATCATCTCTTCTATAAGACCATATTTTCTATAATACCTTCTCTTCTATAAGGTCATCTCTTCTATAAGACCTTCTCTTCTATAAGACAATCTCTTCTATAAGACAATCTCTTCTATAATACCTTCTCTTCTATAATACCTTCTCTTCTATAAGACCCTCTCTTCTATAAGATCATCTCTTCTATAATACCATCTCTTCTATAAGACCTTCTCTTCTATAAGGCATTCTCTTCTATAAGACCATATCTTATATATGACCTTCTTTCTATAAGATCATCTCTTCTATAAGACCATCTCTTCTATAATACCTTCTCTTCTATAAGATCATCTCTTCTATAATACCTTCTCTTCTATAAGATCATCTCTTCTATAAGACCTTCTCTTCTATAAGACATTCTCTTATATAAGACAATCTCTTCTATAAGACCTTCTCTTCTATAAGACCATCTCTTCTATAAGACCTTCTCTTCTATAAGACTTTCTCTTCTATAAGACCTTCTCTTCTATAAGACCATCTCTTCTATAAGACCTTCTCTTCTATAAGACCTTCTCTTCTATAAGATCATCTATTCTATAAGACCCTCTCTTCTATAAGATCATCTCTTCTATAAGACCTTCTCTTCTATAAGATCATCTCTTCTATGAGTTCTTCTCTTCTATAAGACCTTCTCTTCTATAAGATCATCTATTCTATAAGACCATCTCTTATATAAAACCTTCTATAAGATCATCTCTTCTATAAGACCATCTCTTCTATAATACCTTCTCTTCTATAAGATCATCTCTTCTATAAGACGTTCTCTTCTATAAGACCATTTCATCTATAAGACCTTCTCTTCTATAAGACATTCTCTTGTATAAGACAATCTCTTCTATAAGACCATCTCTTCTATGAGACCTTCTCTTCTATAAGACCTTCTCTTCTATAATACCTTCTCTTCTATAAGACAATCTTTTCTATAATACCTTCTCTTCTATCAGACCATCTCTTCTATAAGACCTTCTCTTCTATAAGACAATCTCTTCTATAAGACGCTCTCTTCTATAAGACCTTCTCTTCTATAAGATCCGCTCTTCTATAAGACCATCTCTTCTATAAGACTTTCTCTTCTATAAGATCATCTCTTCTATAAGACCATCTCTTCTAAAATACTTTCTCTTCTATAATACCATCTCTTCTATAAGACCTTCTCTTCTATAAGACATTCTCTTCTATAAGACCATATCTTATATAAGACCTTCTTTCTATAAGGTCATCTCTTCTATAAGACCATCTCTTCTATAATACCTTCTCTTCTATAAGATAATCTCTTCTATAATACCTTCTCTTCTATAAGATCATCTCTTCTATAAGACCTTCTCTTCTATAAGACATTCTCTTATATAAGACAATCTCTTCTATAAGACCTTCTCTTCTATAAGACCATCTCTTCTATAAGACCTTCTCTTCTATAAGACCATCTCTTCTATAAGACTTTCTCTTCTATAAGACCTTCTCTTCTTTAAGACCATCTCTTCTATGAGACATTCTCTTCTATAAGACCTTCTCTTCTATAAGATCATCTATTCTATAAGACCCTCTCTTCTATAAGATCATCTCTTCTATAAGACCTTCTCTTCTATAAGATCATCTCTTCTATAAGACCTTCTCTTCTATAAGACCATCTCTTCTATGAGTTCTTCTCTTCTATAAGACCTTCTCTTCTATAAGATCATCTATTCTATAAGACCATCTCTTATATAAAACCTTCTATAAGACCATCTCTTCTATAAGACAATCTCTTCTATAAGACCTTCTCTTCTATAAGACCTTCTCTTCCATAAGACCATTTCATCTATAAGACCTTCTCTTCTATAAGACATTCTCTTCTATAAGATCATCTCTTCTATAAGACCTTCTCTTCTATAAGACCTTCTCTTCTATAAGATCATCTATTCTATAAGACCTTCTCTTCTATAAGATCATCTCTTCTATAAGACCTTCTCTTCTATAAGACCATCTCTTCTATGAGTTCTTCTCTTCTATAAGACCTTCTCTTCTATAAGATCATCTATTCTATAAGACCATCTCTTATATAAGACCTTCTTTCTATAAGATCATCTCTTCTATAAGACCATCTCTTCTATAATACCTTCTCTTCTATAAGATCATCTCTTCTATAAGACGTTCTCTTCTATAAGACCATTTCATCTATAAGACCTTCTCTTCTATAAGACCTTCTCTTGTATAAGACAATCTCTTCTATAAGACCATCTCTTCTATGAGACCTACTCTTCTATAAGACCTTCTCTTCTATAATACCTTCTCTTCTATAAGACAATCTCTTCTATAATACCTTCTCTTCTATCAGACCATCTCTTCTATAAGACAATCTCTTCTATAAGACCCTCTCTTCTATAAGACCTTCTCTTCTATAAGATCATCTATTCTATAAGACCATCTCTTCTATAAGACCTTCTCTTCTATAAGACAATATCTTCTATAAGACAATCTCTTCTATAAGACCTTCTCTTCTATAAGATCTTCTCTTCTATAAGATCATATCTTCTATAAGACCATCTCTTCTATAAGACTTCTCTTCTATAAGACCTTCTCTTCTATAAGACCATCTCTTCTATGAGACCTTCTCTTCTATAAGACCTTCTCTTCTATAATATCATCTATTCTATAAGACCTTCTCTTCTATAAGATCATCTCTTCTATAAGACCTTCTCTTCTATAAGACCATCTCTTCTATGAGTTCTTCTCTTCTATAAGACCTTCTCTTCTATAAGATCATCTATTCTATAAGATCATCTATTCTATAAGACCATCTCTTATATAAGACCTCCTTTCTATAAGATCATCTCTTCTATAAGACCATCTCTTCTATAATACCTTCTCTTCTATAAGATCATCTCTTCTATAAGACATTCTCTTCTATAAGACCATTTCATCTATAAGACCTTCTCTTCTATAAGACATTCTCTTCTATAAGATCATCTCTTCTATAAGACCATCTCTTCTATAAGACTTTCTCTTCTATAAGACCTTCTCTTCTATAAGACCATCTCTTCTATGAGACCTTCTCTTCTATAAGACCTTCTCTTCTATAAGATCATCTATTCTATAAGACATTCTCTTCTATAATACCTTCTCTTCTATAAGACCATCTCTTCTATGAGACCTTCTCTTCTATAAGACCTTCTCTTCTATAAGATCATCTATTCTATAAGACCTTCTCTTCTATAAGATCATCTCTTCTATAAGACCTTCTCTTCTATAAGATCATCTCTTCTATGAGTGCTTCTCTTCTATAAGACCTTCTCTTCTATAAGATCATCTATTCTATAAGACCATCTCTTATATAAGACCTTCTTTCTATAAGATCATCTCTTCTATAAGACCATCTCTTCTATAATACCTTCTCTTCTATAAGATCATCTCTTCTATAAGACGTTCTCTTCTATAAGACTATTTCATCTATAAGACCTTCTCTTCTATAAGACATTCTCTTCTATAAGATCATCTCTTCTATAAGACCATCTCTTCTATAAGACGTTCTCTTCTATAAGACCTTCTCTTCTATAAGACCATCTCTTCTATGAGACCTTCTCTTCTATAAGACCTTCTCTTCTATAAGATCATCTATTCTATAAGACTTTCTCTTCTATAAGACCTTCTCTTCTATAAGACCATCTCTTCTATGAGACCTTCTCTTCTATAAGACCTTCTCTTCTATAAGATCATCTATTCTATAAGACCTTCTCTTCTATAAGACCATCTCTTATATAAGACCTTCTTTCTATAAGATCATCTCTTCTATAAGACCATCTCTTCTATAATACCTTCTCTTCTATAAGATCATCTCTTCTATAAGACAATCTCTTCTATAAGACCTTCTCTTCTATAAGACCATCTCTTCTATAAGACCTTCTCTTCTATAAGATAATCTATTCTATAATATCATCTATTCTATAAGACCATCTCTTATATAAGACCTTCTTTCTATAACATCATCTCTTCTATAAGACCATATTTTCTATAATACCTTCTCTTCTATAAGGTCATCTCTTCTATAAGACCTTCTCTTCTATAAGACAGTCTCTTCTATAAGACAATCTCTTCTATAATACCTTCTCTTCTATAATACCTTCTCTTCTATAAGACCCTCTCTTCTATAAGATCATCTCTTCTATAATACCATCTCTTCTATAAGACCTTCTCTTCTATAAGGCATTCTCTTCTATAAGACCATATCTTATATATGACCTTCTTTCTATAAGATCATCTCTTCTATAAGACCATCTCTTCTATAATACCTTCTCTTCTATAAGATAATCTCTTCTATAATACCTTCTCTTCTATAAGATCATCTCTTCTATAAGACCTTCTCTTCTATAAGACATTCTCTTATATAAGACAATCTCTTCTATAAGACCTTCTCTTCTATAAGACCTTCTCTTCTATAAGACTTTCTCTTCTATAAGACCTTCTCTTCTATAAGACCATCTCTTCTATGAGACCTTCTCTTCTATAAGACCTTCTCTTCTATAAGATCATCTATTCTATAAGACCCTCTCTTCTATAAGATCATCTCTTCTATAAGACCTTCTCTTCTATAAGATCATCTCTTCTATGAGTTCTTCTCTTCTATAAGACCTTCTCTTCTATAAGATCATCTATTCTATAAGACCATCTCTTATATAAAACCTTCTATAAGATCATCTCTTCTATAAGACCATCTCTTCTATAATACCTTCTCTTCTATAAGATCATCTCTTCTATAAGACGTTCTCTTCTATAAGACCATTTCATCTATAAGACCTTCTCTTCTATAAGACATTCTCTTGTATAAGACAATCTCTTCTATAAGACCATCTCTTCTATGAGACCGTCTCTTCTATAAGACCTTCTCTTCTATAATACCTTCTCTTCTATAAGACAATCTTTTCTATAATACCTTCTCTTCTATCAGACCATCTCTTCTATAAGACCTTCTCTTCTATAAGACAATCTCTTCTATAAGACGCTCTCTTCTATAAGACCTTCTCTTCTATAAGATCCGCTCTTCTATAAGACCATCTCTTCTATAAGACTTTCTCTTCTATAAGATCATCTCTTCTATAAGACCATCTCTTCTAAAATACTTTCTCTTCTATAAGACCTTCTCTTCTATAAGACAATCTCTTCTATAAGACAACCTCTTCTATAAGACCTTCTCTTCTATAATACCTTCTCTTCTATAAGACCTTCTCTTATATAAGATAATCTCTTCTATAAGACCATCTCTTCTATAAGACCTTCTCTTCTATAAGACCATCTCTTCTATGTGACCTCTTCTATAAGACCTTCTCTTCTATAAGACATTCTCTTCTATAAGACCTTCTCTTCTATAAGACATTCTCTTCTATAAGACCTTCTTTTCTATCAGACCATCTCTTCTATAAGACCTTCTCTTCTATAAGACCATCTCTTCTAAAATACTTTCTTTTCTATAAGAACTTATCTTCTATAAGACCATCTCTTCTATGAGACCTTCTCTTCTATAAGACCTTCTCTTCTATAAGATCATCTCTTCTATAAGACCTTCTCTTCTATAAGATCATCTCTTCTATAAGACCTTCTCTTCTATAAGACCATCTCTTCTATAAGACCATCTCTTCTATGAATTCATCTCTTCTATAAGATCATCTCTTCTATAAGACCTTCTCTTCTATAAGACCATCTCTTCTATGAATTCATCTCTTCTATAAGACCTTCTCTTCTATAAGATCATCTATTTTATAAGAACTTCTCTTCTATAAGACCTTCTATTCTATAAGATCATCTATTCTATAAGGCCTTCTCTTCTATAAGATCATCTCTTCTATAAGGACAATGTTATATGAAGACTTCCAATAATCTCACTGCTGGATCTAAGAGTTGCTTTTGAGAAGGATATAAAAGTACTTTAAGAATGTATAATAGTTTGATATCGTAACAAAGGTGTTCCAGGGTAAGAACAGAAGCAATAAGGATGCAGATACAGGCTTAAGGTTTCACACTTGGCACAGACGTCAATTCAATGTCTATTCCACGTTGAAATGACGTGGAAGCAATGTTGATTCAACCAGTGTGTGTTTGCCCATTGGGATCTGTCTGACTCTATGTAACACTTCTGTCTGCCTTTCCTCTCTGTCTCTAAAGACTTCACTCACCACATCTTTACATAGACTAACAATGAGATGTCTGAAAAACACTCATTATAAGAGTTCACTTCTAAAATTGAAGCACTTGGGAAATACAGGGCCTTATTAATAACTCTATTGTAAGGCAATTCCTGAAGAGTTGAGTGGTTGATGGAGAGTAGAGTGTTTTTTTTTTAGTTGCTAATCAAATAACTGTATCCTTTCCTATGTTTTGTAAAATATCTGTTTATCTTAAGTGCTCGTGGGTGTGTGGGTGGGTGTGGGTGTGTGCGTATAGCGCATTGGGATGTGTGAAACTTACTCCTCAGCCTGAAGTGTCGCCACTTGCGCAGCTGAACTGCTAGCTTTTCGCGTGGTGCCGACTGATACGATGCTTCAGGAAGGCGGTGATATATGCTAGCAAGGCAGAGGTCCTGGGTTCGAGCTTCAGTGGGAGCCAAATCATGAGGAAGTGGTACTAAGCAAGCAGCGTGACGTTCTTTACAGTGGGGCTGTGACCTGGATCTACAGCTACGCTCAACGCTGGGTGCAGCTGTTTCTTGGTATCTGGATTGATGATTTAAGAAATGAGCAATACAAATTGGCTTATTTTATAGGAATAGGTCACGCCTTTCATTAAACAGCAGAAAAGAAATCATTCAGTCGGCAGGTTATAGACTATGGTGATATTGTCTAAATGAACGCAGCTGCCACTGTATTGAAGCCGTTGGAAGCAGTGTATCATAGCGCACTATGCTTTATTACAGGCGATAGGTTCAGTAACGGGGTTGAATGGCGGGAACCTGGTTACCAAGATTTACTGGGATTTACCGTCCAAAACCACTCCCTTACCCCTGGAAAAATAACTGTGAGAAAACGGTAAATGATAATAAATGATTTACATGAACAGCATGGCGTGAAATGGAACTGTTAAATGATATGCGATCTCTAAATCTGTCTACGGCCTCTGCATGGTGAATCAGCGCTCAGGGTGGGGACAGACAACCCGTCTCAGTATGGAGCGCAGTTCACAATGCGTGTAGACCTATTATCTGATCATGGTCACTTTTGTTCTTGTGACAGGTAGGCCTACATTTGATGCAGCATAGCCTATGCTACAGTAATATAAAGACTGAATGCGCATTTAATTTACCCATCTCCATCTGGCTTTCGGGGGACACTTATATGTTTTATTGTTAAGATACTTGTTTTGTGAAATTGCAGCTGCATTACCGTTGCTTTAAATCTGCCTAGTTAAATAAAGGTTTAAAAAATAAAAAATAAATCAGTGCACGCACGACCACTCTCTCGCAGTCTTTCTCTCTCCCCATCAACTCCATTCAAATTGCATCCAAAATAGATCATCCTGTTCTAGATTAATATATAGACCTATATACAGTGCATTCGGGAAAGTATTCAGACCCCTGAATAAAATTTACTAAATTGTTTTTTCTGATCATCAATCTACACACAATACCCCATAATGACAAAGGAAAAAAAGGGTTTTAGAATTTTTTGCAAATGTATAAATAGAAAAACAACAGAAAAACATTTAAATAAGTATTCAGACCTTTTACTCAGTACTTTGTTGAAGCACATTTGAACAGTGATTACAGCCTTGAGTCTTCTTGGGTATGACACTACAAGTTTGGCACACCTGTATTTGGGGAGTTTCTCCCATTCTTCTCTGCAGATCCTCTCAAGCTCTCTCAGGTTAGATGGGGAGTGTCGCTGCACAGCTCTTTTCAGGTCTCTCCAGAGATGGTTGATTGGGTTCAAGTCCAGGCTCTGGCTGGGCCACTCAAGAGCCCTGTCCCGAAGCCACTCGTGCGTTGTCTTGGCTGTGTGCTTAGGGTCGTTGTCCAGTTGGAAAGTGAACCTTCGCCCCCAGTCTGAGGTACTGAGCCCTCTGGAGCAGATTTTCATCAAGGATCTCTCTGTACTTTGCTCCGTTCATCTTTCCCTCGATCCTGACTAGTATCACAGTCCCTGCCACTGAAAAACATCCTCACAGCATGATGCTGCCTCCATGTTTCCTCCAGACGTGAAGCTTGGCATTCAGGTCAAATCGTTCAATCTTGGTGTCATCAGACCAGAGAATCTTGTTTCTCATGGTCTGAGAGTCTTTTCGGTGCCTTTTTGCAAACTCCAAGTGGGTTGTCATGTGCCTTTTACTGAGGAGTGTCTTCCTTCTGGCCACTTTATCATAAAGGCCTGATTGGTGGAGTCCTTCTGGAAGGTTCTCCCATCTCCACAGAGGACTCTAACTCTGAAGCTTATAAGAAATCCCGCTATGCCCTCTGACGAGCCATCAAACAGGCAATGCGTCAATACAGGATCGATGATCCAGGATCAATGATCGAATTGTACTACTCCGGTTCCGATGCTCGTCAAATGGGGCTTGCAAACTATTACAGACTACAAAGGGAAGCACAGCAGAGATCTGACCAGTGACACGAGTCTACCAGACAAGCTAAATAACTTCTATGTTTGCTTCGAGGCAAGTAACACTGAAATATGCATGAGAGCATCAGCTGTTCCGGGCGACTGTGTGATCACGACTGTGATCACGCAGCCGATGTGAATAAGACCTTTAAACATGTCACCCTTCAAAAGGCCGCAGGGCCAGATTGATTACCAGGACGTGTACTGTAAGCATGCGCTGACCAACTGGCAAGTGTCTTCACTGACATTTTCAACCTCTCCCTGTCTGAGTCTGTAATACCAACATGTTTCAAGCAGACCAACATTGTCCCCTGTGCCCAAGAACACTTAGGTAACCTGCCTAAATGACTACTGACCCGTAGCACTCACGTCTGTAGCCATGAAGTGCTTTGAAAGGCTGGTCATGGCTCACATCAACACCATTATCCCAGAAAACCTAGACCCACTCCAATTTGCATACCGCCCCAACAGATCCACAGATGATGCAATCTCTATGGCACTCCATACTGCCCTTTCACACCTCGACAAAAATAACACCTATTTGAGAATGCTATTCATGGACTACAGCTCAGCTCAGCTCAGCTCAACACCATAGTGCCCTCAAAGCTCATCACTAAGCTAAGGACCTAAACACCTATAAGGGACTAAACACCTCCCTCTGCAGCTGGATCCTGGACTTCCTGACAGGCCACCCCCAATCATCTCCTTTGTCTCAGAAGACTGAAAGTATTTGGAATGGGTCCCCAGAAACATCTAATCAAATGGCTACCCATTCTACGTTGCTGCTACTCTCTGTTTTTATCTATGCATAGTAACTTTAATAACTCTGCCTACATGTACAGTTCATATTACCTCGACACCGGTGCCCCCGCACATTGGCTCTGTACCGGTACCCCCTGTATATAGCCTCGCTATTGTTATTTACTGCTGCTCTTTAATTATTTGTTACTTTTATCTCTTGCTTTTTTTTGGTATTTTCTTAAAACTGCATTGTTAGTGATGGGGCTTGTAAGTAAGCATTTCGCTGCTGTATTCAGCGCAGGTGACAAATAAAATTTGATTTGAGCTATGGATCTTTGTCAGTTTGACCATCAGGTTCTTGGTGTCCTCCCTGACCAAGGCCCTTCTCCCCTGATTACTCAGTTTGGCCGGGCGGCCAGCTCTATGAAGAGTCTTGGTGGTTACAAAATTCTTCCATTTAAGAATGATGGAGGGCACAGTGCTCTTGGGGACCTTCAATGCTGCAGACATTTTTTGGTACCCTTCACCAGATCTGTGCCTCGACACAATCCTGTTGAAAGAAAATTCCTTCAACCTCATAGCTTGGTTGTTGCTCTGATATAAAATAAAATAAAATGTAATTGGTCACATACACATACACATATTTAGCTGATTTTATTGCGGGAGTAGCGAAATGCTTGTGTTCCTAGCTCCAACAGTGCAGTAAAATCTAACAATTCACAACAATACACACAAATATAAAAGTAAAATAATTGAATTAAGAAATATATAAATGTTAGGAGTGGAATTGACTAAAATACAATAGAATAGAATACAATATATACATATGAAATTAGTAAACCAGTATGTTAACATTATTAAAGTTACCAGTGATTCCATATCTATGTATATAGAGCAGCAGCCTCTAAGGTGCAGAGTTGAGTAACCCGGTTGTAGCCGGCTAGTGATGGCTATTTTACAGTCTGATGGCCTTGAGATAGAAGCAGTTTTCAGTCTCTCGGTCCCAGCTTTGATGCACCTGTAATGACATCGCTTTCTGGATGGTGTCGGAGTGAACAGGCCGTCGCTCGGGTGGTTGATGTCCTGTCAACTGTGGGACCTTAAATAGACAGTTGTGTGCCTTTCCAAATCATCCAAATCATGTCCAATCAATTGAATTTACCACAGGTGGACTCCAATCAAATTGTAGAAACATCTCCAGGATGATCAATGGAAAGAGGATGCACCTGAGCTCAATTTCAAGTCTTACAGCAAAGGGTCTGAATGCTTATGTAAATAAGGTATTCCTTTTATATATATGCATTTGCAAAAAATTATAAAAACCCTTTTTTTCGTTGTCATTATGGGGTATTGTGTGTAGATTGATGAGGGGGGGAAATGATTTAATCCATTTTATAATAAGGCTGTAACCGAACACAATTTTTTAAAAGGGAAGGGGTCTGAATACTTTCCGAATGCACTGTATATATGTCCTAGCCTACCTCTTTCAGGTAATACATTAAATGCATTAAATCACAGCGCCAATAGAAGTCAGACCAAGCTGACTCCACACTCCAAGACTGCTTCCATCACGTGGATTGGGACATGTTTCGTATTGCGTCAGATGGAAATATTGACGAATACGCTGATTCGGTGTGCGAGTTCATTAGAACGTGCGTCGAAGATGTCGTTCCCATAGCAACGATAAAAACATTCCCAAACCAGAAAGCGTGGATTGATGGCAGCATTCGCGTGAAACTGAAAGCGCGAACCACTGCTTTTAATCAGGGCAAGGTGTCTGGTAATATGTCCGAATATAAACAATGCAGCTATTCCCTCCGCAAGGCTATTAAACAAGCTAAGCGTCAGTACAGAGACAAAGTGGAATCTCAATTCAATGGCTCAGACACAAGAGGCATGTGGCAGGGTCTACAGTCAATCACGGACTACAAGAAGAAACCCAGCCCAGTCACGGACCAGGATGTCTTGCTCCCAGGCAGACTAAATCACTTTTTGCCCGCTTTGAGGACAATACAGTGCCACTGACACGGCCTGCAACGAAAACATGCGGTCTCTCCTTCACTGCAGCCGAGGTGAGTAAGACATTTAAACGTGTTAACCCTCGCAAGGCTGCAGGCCCAGACGGCATCCCCAGCCGCGCCCTCAGAGCATGCGCAGACCAGCTGGCCGGTGTGTTTACGGACATATTCAATCAATCCCTATACCAGTCTGCTGTTCCCACATGCTTCAAGAGGGCCACCATTGTTCCTGTTCCCAAGAAAGCTAAGGTAACTGAGCTAAACGACTACCGCCCCATAGCACTCACTTCCGTCATCATGAAGTGCTTTGAGAGACTAGTCAAGGACCATATCACCTCCACCCTACCTGACACCCTAGACCCACTCCAATTTGCTTACCGCCCAAATAGGTCCACAGACGATGCAATCTCAACCACACTGCACACTGCCCTAACCCACCTGGACAAGAGGAATACCTATGTGAGAATGCTGTTCATCGACTACAGCTCGGCATTCAATACCATAGTACCCTCCAAGCTCGTCATCAAGCTCGAGACCCTGGGTCTCGACCCCGCCCTGTGCAACTGGGTACTGGACTTCCTGACGGGCCGCCCACAGGTGGTGAGGGTAGGCAACAACATCTCCTCCCCGCTGATCCTCAACACGGGGCCCCACAAGGGTGCGTTCTGAGCCCTCTCCTGTACTCCCTGTTCACCCACGACTGCGTGGCCATGCACGCCTCCAACTCAATCATCAAGTTTGCGGACGACACAACAGTGGTAGGCTTGATTACCAACAACGACGAGACGGCCTACAGGGAGGAGGTGAGGGCCCTCGGAGTGTGGTGTCAGGAAAATAACCTCACACTCAACGTCAACAAAACTAAGGAGATGATTGTGGACTTCAGGAAACAGCAGAGGGAACACCCCCTATCCACATCGATGGATCAGTAGTGGAGAGGGTAGCAAGTTTTAAGTTCCTCGGCATACACATCACAGACAAACTGAATTGGTCCACTCACACTGACAGCGTCGTGAAGAAGGCGCAGCAGCGCCTCTTCAACCTCAGGAGGCTGAAGAAATTCGGCTTGTCACCAAAAGCACTCACAAACTTCTACAGATGCACAATCGAGAGCATCCTGGCGGGCTGTATCACCGCCTGGTACGGCAACTGCTCCGCCCTCAACCGTAAGGCTCTCCAGAGGGTAGTGAGGTCTGCACAACGCATCACCGGGGCAAACTACCTGCCCTCCAGGACACCTACACCACCCGATGTTACAGGAAGGCCATAAAGATCATCAAGGACATCAACCACCCGAACCACTGCCTGTTCACCCCGCTATCATCCAGAAGGCGAGGTCAGTACAGGTGCATCAAAGCTGGGACCGAGAGACTGAAAAACAGCTTCTATCTCAAGGCCATCAGACTGTTAAACAGCAATCACTAACATTGAGTGGCTGCTGCCAACACACTGTCATTGACACTGACCCAACTCCAGCCACTTTAATAATGGGAATTGATGGGAAATGATGTAAATATATCACTAGCCACTTTAAACAATGCTACCTTATATAATGTTACTTACCCTACATTATTCATCTCATATGCATATGTAAATACTGTACTCTAGATCATCGACTGCATTCTTATGTCACTAGCCACTTTAACTATGCCACTTTGTTTACTTTGTCTACATACTCATCTCATATGTATATACTGTACTCGATACCATCTACTGTATGCTGCTCTGTACCATCACTCATTCATATATCCTTATGTACATATTCCTTATCCCCTTACACTGTGTATAAGACAGTAGTTTTGGAATTGTTAGTTAGATTACTTGTTGGTTATCACTGCATTGTCGGAACTAGAAGCACAAGCATTTCGCTACACTCGCATTAACATCTGCTAACCATGTGTATGTGACAAATAAAATTTGATTTGATTTGATTTGATTTGATTTAGAGAAGGGGTGACACTCCTCAAGCTTCATACTAAGCCAGCTGGATGACGGAAGTGCGTCATCCAGCAGAAACGTAACAGCACAGAGGTTAGCGGCCCAGTAATAAAATATAACATTTGGGAGAGACAATCCACCTTCCATCTTTGATTTACAGAGTTTTTTTTTACCTATCCTGTGTGTTTTATAATCCCAGATGAAAGGATTGATAATTGAGTCCAGTTGTTTATGAAAGGACTTCGGTATGAATACTGGGATGTTCTGGTATAGGTAGAGCAGCTGTGGGAGGAAAATCATTTTAATGGCATTAATTCTTCCCGAGCAGAGACATTGAGAGAGTTCTCCAAAATTGTATGTTTGCCTTGAGTTTTTGCATCAGAGAGGGGAAATTCTCTTTAAATAGTGAGGAGTATTGTTTGGAAACTACAATTCCTAGGTAGGGACATTTTTCTGAAGATAACTTAACTCGAAGATGTTCTAGCCAGGAGGTGTTTTACAACCGTGTGGGCATTAATTCACTCTTGTTCCAATTGATTCCAATTAATCACATCAAGAATAGCTGGGATACTAGCTTGGGGTTCTGTTACATAGAGGAGAATGTCATCTGTGAATAGGGAAATATTATTTAGTGTATAGTATTATAGCCGTGTATTGCTGCATGAGATCTGATCGCCTGAGTGAGGGGTTCAATAATTAGAGCGAAGAGCGACAGCGCACAACCCTGCCTTGTCCCTCTATAAAGGTTCAATCAGGGTGACAATGATTGGTTAGTGAGTATTCTCACACAGAGGTTCCTATATAATATCTGGATCCAATTTATGAACCCATCTCCAATATTACATTTCTGTAGGACCTTGAATAGATAGGACCACTCAACTTAGCCAAAGGCCTTTTCGGCATCAAGAGATATAACGGCAAGGTCCACGTTAGGTAACCTCTGAGAATACATCATGTTGAAGAGGTGCCTGAGATTGAAGAAAAAGTTTCTGTTAGGGATAAAGCCTGTCTGGTCCAAATGGACCAATTTGCCAATTAAAGTGCTAAGCCTGCTATCCAGAGTTTTTGCTAAAAATCTTTTGGTCTGTATTAAGGAGAGATATTGGTCTGTATGACCCTACCTCTTCTGGATCTTTACCCAAAGTAGAAGGGAGAGCTCCATCCTCATTGGCCTGAACCAACATTTTGTGCAGGTAGGGAGAGAGCATGTTGCTGAATGTTTTATAGAATTCACCAGGGTATCCATCTGGGGCCGGGGTCTTGCCACTCTTTAGAGATTGAATTGTTTCTCGAGGTTCTCCAAGATATACCCTGTCATTTACATTTACATTTAAGTCATTTAGCAGACGCTCTTATCCACTTTCCCCAACATTTACCCCCACACATCAGCCAATCTTTAACAGTTAAACACAAATAGGAGCGAAACATATATAAAAATAATAAACACATTGTCTGGCCGATGCCAAAAATGCACGGCGTGACCTCGAACAAGAGGTAAAACAAAAATAAAATCCCAACTACACGTTCACCTCTCACTATCCTAGAACTTCTACTAAGCCTCCTGAGGAGGCTCCCACAAATAAAGTGTTCAATTAGCATTTAATAAACCTAAACAGAATAAGTTGCAACTTAAAGATATTGATCACTTAATCGTCGTCTTGGGTCAATCCCAGAGATAAGCAAGATATAGGACCGCAAGATTATATTGCTAAGCAATGCCGGTCAAAACATAAACCATCAGCAACTGACATAGACAGCAGTACATTTACATATTGTGGGTTAAGAGATCGGAACAAGCATTTTGCTAAATTAAACGTATCCCCCCCAATAAAAAAAAATATTTAAAAAAGTACACATACACACACATACATGTACACACACATATATAAGTAGATATACATATACACACACACTTACATATATATATATATATATATATATATATATATATATATATATGTGTATACACATACATATATATATGTATATATACATACATACATACATACACACACATATATATATATATATATATACACACATACACATATACATATATACATACACACACATACATGTACGCACACATATATAAGTATATATACATATACACACACACTTACATATATATATATATATATATATGTGTATACACATACATATATATATGTATATATACATACATACATACATACATACACACACATATATATATATATATACACACATACACATATACATATATACATACACATACATATACATACATATATATATATACATACAAACATACATACATACACCCATACATACAGTGGGGCAAAAAAGTATTTAGTCAGCCACCAATTGTGCAAGTTCTCCCACTTAAAAAGACGAGAGAGGCCTGTCATTTTCATCATAGGTACACTATGACAAATCATATTGTAGGATTTTTAATGAATTTATTTGCAAATTATGGTGGAAAATAAGTATTTGGTCAATAACAAAAGTTTATCTCAATACTTTGTTATATACCCTTTGTTGGCAATGACAGAGGTCAAACATTTTCTGTAAGTCTTCACAAGGTTTTCACACACTGATGCTGGTATTTTGGCCCATTCCTCCATGCAGATCTCCTCTAGAGCATTGATGTTTTGGGGCTGTTGCTGGGCAACACGGAATTTCAACTCCCTCCAAAGATTTTCTATGGGGTTGATATCTGGAGACTGGCTAGGCCACTCCAGGACCTTGAAATGCTTCTTATGAAGCCACTCATTCGTTGCCCGGGCGGTGTGTTTGGGATCATTGTCATGCTGAAAGACCCAGCCACGTTTCATCTTCAATGCCCTTGCTGATGGAAGGAGGTTTTCACTCAAAATCTCACGATACATGGCCCCATTCATTCTTTCCTTTACACGGATCAGTCGTCCTGGTCCCTTTGCAGAAAAACAGCCCCAAAGCATGATGTTTCCACCCCCATGCTTCACAGTAGGTATGGTGTTCTTTGGATGCAACTCAGCATTCTTTGTCCTCCAAACACGACGAGTTGAGTTTTCATCTGACCATATGACATTCTCCCAATTTTCTTTTGGATCATCCAAATGCTCTCTAGCAAACTTCAGACGGGCCTGGACATGTACTGGCTTAAGCAGGGGGACACGTCTGGCACTGCAGGATTTGAGTCCCTGGCGGCGTAGTGTGTTACCGATGGTAGGCTTTGTTACTTTGGTCCCAGCTCTCTGCAGGTCATTCACTAGGTCCCCCCGTGTGGTTCTGGGATTTTTGCTCACCGTTCTTGTGATCATTTTGACCCGACGGGGTGAGATCTTGAGTGGAGCCCCAGATCGAGGGAGATTATCAGTGGTCTTGTATGTCTTCCATTTCCTAATAATTGCTCCCACAGTTGATTTCTTCAAACCAAGCTGCAGTCTTCCCAGCCTGGTGCAGGTCTACAATTTTGTTTCTGGTGTCCTTTGACAGCTCTTTGGTCTTGGCCATAGTGGAGTTTGGAGTGTGACTGTTTGAGGTTGTGGACAGGTGTCTTTTATACTGATAACAAGTTCAAACAGGTGCCATTAATACAGGTAACGAGGACAGAGGAGCCTCTTAAAGAAGAAGTTACAGGTCTGTGAGAGCCAGAAAGCTTGCTTGTTTGTAGGTGACCAAATACTTATTTTCCACCATAATTTGCAAATAAATTCATTACAAATCCTACAATGAGATTTTCTGGATTTCTTTTTCTCATTTTGTATGTCATAGTTGAAGTGTACCTATGATGAAAATGACAGGCCTCTCTCATCTTTTTAAGTGGGAGAACTTGCACAATTGGTGGCTGACTAAATACTTTTTTGCCCCACTGTACATACATACTGTATATACATACTCATATATACACATATATACACAATTACATACATACATATATATACAAACATATACATACTGTATACAGTGGGAAGGACAAGTATGTGATACACTGCTGATTTTGCAGGTTTTCCTACTTACAAAGCATGTAGAGGTCTGTATTTTTTTAATCATAGGTACACTTCAACTGTGAGAGACGGAATCTAAAACAAAAATCCAGAAAATCACATTGTATGGTTTTTAAGTAATTCATTTGCATTTTATTGCATGACATAAGTATTTGATCACCTACCAACCAGTAAGAATTCCGGCTCTCACAGACACAGAGTTTTTCTTTAAGAAGCCCTTCTGTTCTCCACTCATTACCTGTATTAACTGCACCTGTTTGAACTCGTTACCTGAATAAAAGACACCTGTCCACACACTCAATCAAACAGACTCCAACCTCTGCACAATGGCCAATACCAGAGAGCTGTTTAAGGACATCAGGGACAGACATCAGGGACACACACACACACACACACACACACACACACACACACACACACACACACACACACACACACATACATACATACACACATACATACATACATACATACATACATACATACATACATACATACATACATACATACATACATACATACATACATACATACATACATACATACACAAACATTCATACCCCATAATAATAATATACACTAATTTAAAATATACACATACATAACAATAATAAAATGCTAAGATCATTTAAAAAATAATAATAATAATAATAATAATTATATGTACGCACACCTACACATAGACAAAAGCACCATAGAAGGCTGGTGGGAATCTAATTGGGAGAGCGGACCACGGCTATGACAGAATCAGAACGGCACAAAACACCAACTTGCTATCTAGGTGTCTACGTCTGCCCCACCCCAACCATCACCCCCAGTCCCCTGCAAGCAATAAATAAATGGTATGGTAATAAGAATAATGCAAGAATTGAAAAATAAATAACAAAACAAAACAAAAATGGGGGAATATAAGTATATCCATCCGAAAGTGTCAATGATCAAACCTGGAAGACCCCCAAACAGGCATCGCTCTGAACTCCAACGACAGGTCAGTCATCCAGCTGGAATGAAAGTAAAATGAACGTTAAATGAGAGCTCTGACCACCCTCCATTGGTCGGCTCAGCGTCTTACATGTTCGGTAGCCCAGTTTAATAAGGTTTCATGAGCAGTCCATGAGCAGACCCTAACACACAATGACAAGGGAATTGGTGTATATTCCCGGATAAACTTCTCTGTATCCAAAACCGAGGAGAGACAAATCTTCTCACCGGTAGGAGGGATAATTCTGAGTCTTGCAGGGAAGAGCAAGGCTGGGCGAAGATGGAGTTTGTAGAGTTTGGTCATGACATCTCCGTAGCTGGATAGACACGGAAGGGGTGTCCTTTATGTAACAGATTACCCCTCATTCGAGCTGTGCGCAGGATAAGATCCTTGGTCTTGAAACTGTGACAACAGATGATTACTGGGCGAGGACGTTGGCCTGGACCAGGCACTGGGACAAGAGCGTGATGTGCACGGTCCAGCTGGGGATCCGAAGCCAAGACGTCCCATCCCGTTGCATCCCTCAATAGCTTGGCGAAGAAGTCGGTGGGGCGAGTGCCAGCCTCCACCCCCTCTGCCAGACCAACAACGCGAAGGTTATGACGTCTAGATCGGCCCTATAGGTCGGCCACTTTCACAGAAAGCCTCTGCACACTGTCCTGCAAGGACGTGCATAGCTTCTTTAACTCGTCGATCCTGCCAGCGTTGAATTCAGAAGCTTTCTCTAGGTCCACAAGAATCTGGCCCTGCGAAGCAACCTTTCCAATGATGCTTTCGATTTTGGTGTCCAGATCAGCAATAGTAGCCTTATAATCCTCAGCTATAGCAACACATAGTTCTCCCAGAGCCAGGGTAAGTTCTGTAAGTGTCACGTTGTTACCTGTGCCTTCCGCCATGTCTGTCTCATTGTTTGGTGGGGAGTAGGCCTCCAATGTGGATTTATTGTCCTTTACTCTGCATTTTCACATAGAAAGTTACAATATTGTATTAGAAAGAGACGTTTGTTGTAAAAAAAGTACCTTAAAGTAGGTTAAGTTAGATTGTTTCACAAAAAAGTTCCAGGAGACTCTCTCACACACAGCCGTTCACTCCAACATGCTAGCTTCGCCCCCGCTGATTTTCAATATGACCTTTTACTTGCAATTCTAAGGGGATGGTCTCTCAATTTTTTTTATTCTGGTTGGTTTTTCTTTGGATTTTCTCCTACCATATCTATTGTGTTATATTCTCCTACATTATTTTAACATTTAAACAAACTTCAAAGTGTTTTTATTTCCAATGGTACCAATTATATGCATATCCTGGCTTCAGGGCCTGAGCAACAGGCAGTTTACTTTGGGCACGCACGTCATTCAGGCAGAAATGGAGAAAAAAGGGGCCTAGCCCAAATTAACATGTGGATAGAAATTTGGTAAAACAGATTTGTTTCCCTGCATTAAAGTTCCCGGCCACTAGAAGTGCCGCCTCTGGATAAACGTTTTCCTGTTTGCTTATTGTGGAATACAGCTCATTGAGTGCGGTGTTATGTCCCAGTATTGGTCTGTGGTGGTATGTAGACAGCTACGAAAAATACAGATGAAAACTCTCTAGGTAGATAGTGTGGTCTACAGTTTATCATGAAATACTCTACCTCAGGCGAGCAAAACCTAGAGACTTCCTTAGATATTGTGAACCAGCTGTTGTTTACATATATGCGTTGTCTGCTCCCCCTTGTCTTACCAGACACCGCTGTTCTATCCTGCCGATACAGCGTATAACAGGCCAGCTGTATGTTGATAATGTCATCGTTCAGCCATGACTCTGTGAAGCATAAGATATAACAGTTTTTAATGTCCCGTTATACGCCCCCCAAAGGTGTGGACTCCGGCCGCAAAACCTAAACCTATAGGGGAGGGTCTGGGTGGGTGTCTGTCCGAGGTGGCGGCTCTGGCGCGGGACGTGGACCCCACTCCACCATAGTCCTTCTCTGCCTCTTTACCCACCTCTGTGGCCTCTTTAACGCGGCGACCCTCGCCGCCGACCTCGGACCTGGGGACCCAAGCCACGGGTCCCGAATGGACGGGAGATTTCGGCAGCACCGGACGGACGGGAGATTCCGGCAGCACCGGACAGGCGGGAGACCCCGGCAGCTCCAGAGTGAAGGGCGATTCTGGCAGCGCCGGCATAACAGGCGATTCTGGCAGCTCCTGGCTGACTGACGGCTCTGGCAGCTCCTGGCTGGCTGACGGCTCTGGCAGCTCCTGGCTGACTGGCGGCTCTGGCATCTCCTGGCTGATTGGTGGCTTTGGCAGCTCCTGGCTGACTGGCGGCTCTGGCAGCTCCTGGCTGATTGCCGGCTCTGGCAGCTCCTGGCTGACTGGCGGCTCTGGCAACTCAGGACAGACGGGTGACTCTGGCAGCTCAGGACAGACGGGCGACTCTGGCAGCTCAGGACAGACGGGCGACTCTGGCAGCTCAGGACAGACGGGCGACTCTGGCAGCTCAGGACAGACGGGCGACACTGGCAGCTCAGGACAGACGGGCGACTCTGGCAGCTCAGGACAGACGGGTGTCTCTGACAGCGCTGGGCAGGAGGAAGACTCTGGCAGTGCTGAACAGGCGGGCGACTCTGGCAGCTCAGGGCAGACGGGCGACTCTGGCAGCTCAGGACAGACGGGTGACTCTGACAGCGCTGGGCAGGAGGAAGACTCTGGCAGTGCTGGACAGGCGGGCGACTCTGGCAGCTCAGGACAGACGGGCGACTCTGGCAGCTCAGGACAGATGGGTGTCTCTGGCAGCTCAGGACAGACGGGCGATTCTTGCAGCTCAGGACAGACGGGCGACTCTGGCAGCTCAGGACAGACGGGCGACTCTGGCAGCTCAGGACAGACGGGCGACTCTGGCAGCTCAGGACAGACTGAATGAGGTGCATAATTCCAGTCCATATAATACAGTATAATACAAAGAAGTGCAGTAATGCAGTTCACACTCAAAAAGATTAGACTACCGGAGCTAGTTTCATTTATTTACCCAACAGAGCATATACTGTAGCTAGCTACATCTACAGGCTTTTATGTTTTTCTGTCATGTGTAATGTGCAGTAGTCTATATCATATGTGTATTGGATAAAGGCACAATCATTTGGGCTTTTTTGGGCTTGGGCTCATTAAATGTCTTTAATGTAGGGTTCATAAAATGTATTTAATGTATGGCTCATTATTCATAGACACTCTTACTGACAGTTGTGGCTGCTTTGTGTGATGTATTGTTGTCTCTATATTCTTGCCCTTTATGTTGTTGTCTTTGGCCAATAATGTTTGTACCCTGTTTTGTGCTGCTACCATATTGTGCTGCTACCATGTTGTGTTGCTACCATGCTGTGTTGTCATGTGTTGCTGCCATGGACAGGTCTCTCTGTATGTAGTGTTGTGTTGTCTCTCTTGTCGTGATGTGTGTTTTGTCCTATATTTTTATTGAATTAATGTTTATTTTGATCCCAGCCTCCGTCCCCGAAGGAGGCCTTTTGCCAATTGGTTGGCTGTCATTGTAAATAAGAATTTGTTCTTAACTGACTAGTTAAATAAAGGTTAATAAAAAAATAAATATATATATATAAATCAGACTCAAAATTCATGCTTGAATTTTCCATCAAATCCAGACATAGGCCTATGTATATGGTTTATAATGCCTTTGAATGACACTTCCGGTTTTGGTGCAAAAATCCTGGGTTACCAAGGAGAAAAGTGATTCATTCTTGGGATGGAACATTTGTAAAAATACAGGGAAAATATTCAACCCTAACCAAGATCACTGCATTCTGTATCAGAAAGTAGGCTGACCCTCTCTTTAGATTGATGCATTGCACTCTTTTTGTAGTCCCAAACAAAGTACAACTTATAGCGGCTTTATATAGTATACATAAGGCTTCATACACACTACATGAATGCTTCACAAATCATCCATGAGCGTATGTTATACTCTATAAATGGTATATAAACATACACAAGTGTGTTATTTCACATTTGGCAATTCACCCTACAGTTGGAATTATTATGTTACCCTTCACACAGCATTTATCAAGTATGACATATCCTGAAAGATGATTTCTGAAGCATTTATTTAGGGCTTATGAAGCCTTTATGTATGCAATTTAAAGTCTTCATAAGTTGATACCCTTTTTGTTTATAAAGCCCTCCTGAATAAACTTCCTTATTGTTAAGTTACAGACGTACAAAATACCAGACGCGGTCTCAGGGATGGCTAACTCTGGAGATCTGCCTGTAGATATATTGCACTTTGCTTGATGAATGGTCTCCAAGGCTCTCTAAAGCTGGATGAATTGGTGCCTCTAGGGGAATTCAACAGGCTGATTGAGGACCTTTTAAATAAAGAATGTGTTTGTTTTCTATGATTGTGTTTAGCTTTTCATGTATTGATGTGAATATTGATGTGCATATTGGTGTGTATTGGGATGTGTGTAGTGTATTGTGATGTGTGTAGTGTATATTGATGTGTATTGTTGTGTATCCATGGCTCATCTGTGAAAGAGACTTTGGTCTCAGCATGACTCCCTGCCGAAATAAAAGTTTTGAAAAAATCCATTTGAGGGGTGAATGTAGAAACTTTCTCCTCAGTCTGAAGTGTCGCCACTTGCACCACCGAATTGCTAGCTTTTCACATGGCGCCGACTGGTAAGACACTTCAGGAGGATGGGTACGTATGCAAGGCAGAAGTCCTGGGTTTGAGCTTCAGTGTGTCGAATCAGGAGGAAGTGGTATCCGCTACGCATGCAGCGTGACGTCCTTTACATGAGTGTGTGTGTGTGTGTGTGTGTGTGTGTGTGTGTGCCTCCATGTGTGGGTGGGGGTGAGGTGCATGTTAATCTGTAAGTGAGTTAGACAGTCCTCACAGTGGGAAGCTGAGGTGTTGGTATTGTTGTTCTGCCTGGCCGGGCACAGGTGTGTGCTGACTCGATAACACCAATCATGCGCCCCTGATGCGCTCTCTCTCTCTCTCTCTCTCTCTCTCTCTCTCACACAGACACAGACTCCCAAGTGCGCGGCCACCATATGCCTTATAGGCAGATGGCACGCAGTGCCAACGTGGCTGTTGATGAATTCCACTGTGGGGGATTCTATTATCAGGTTGACTGCTTGGACAGTTTGTAAACGTAAGGATGCTGAGAATGGGACTTGGGACTGTGGTTCCACCCCCACTGGTCCTCCTGTCTGGTTAACAAGAGTTAAAGGAAGGTTTCAACTGAACACACAATGAAAAATATTCTCTGCCATAGGCCTTGTTACAAAGACTGCTTTAAGTGTTATTATGGCATATAGTGTGTGCTGTTTCTGACACCTATGCTGAGCCGTTCTTAAACACCCCCTTGTGCTTTCCCTATATGTGAAACTTTGTCACCATTGTTAAATGAAGAACAGTGCTTTCCTTTTGAGAGGAGAAAACGGTATGAGGGTGTGATGCCCGGGGAACTGGTGTGAGACTTGAGATGCTGGCAAGCAGGTTATAATCAGTGTTGTGTCTCACATCCAGTTTCAGACAGAACCCTGATGGGAGGAGAGAGATGATGAGAACTCGCAAGAGAGGTAACATCTGGAGCTCTGGAGACCTCTCTAAACCACACACACACACACATACACCACCCCGGATGGCAGGGCCAGGGATGGCTGAAGTTTCAGTGACCAGGAGCACTCTCTATCATGTTGGTGTGTGACGTGTGTGTGGGTGCCTGTGTGGATGTGCTGGCTACACGTATTACATCCTTTGAAAGTGACGAAACAAAATATATTTCTCCCACACCTCCACCTTAATCATATTACACATTTACTCGACACTATGGTAATTTCCCGCAGATCTTACTCTCTTTCTCAACACAATCCCCCAGCCTCTGTCTTTGTCCTGCAGCGAAGATGACATGTTTTCTTTTTCCAATCTGGCAGCCAGGCGAAGCAGCTTTACTGGGGCTCAGTGATGGAATAACTGCTCTCTCTCTCAGGTGGAGGCTGTAGGAGCAATCTACTGTAGCGCTACAACAACATCAGTTTGTAGAACAAACCGGGCCAGATTGGTCTCTCTTTAAGCCCAGAGGGAGTCCATATCTCCTGGCCTGGAAAGGCCTGGGTGGGCTGGTCAGTCTGTTGTGGTGGTGGTGTGAGGGTGGAGAGTGGAGGGTCGAATAGGTTTTTTTGGGTGAATAGGTTGTTGTTGACAGAGGTTTGGGTCAATTCAATCTTCTGACGGGCGGGGAAGTGAGTGGTAATTCAGTCCATGAATTGGAAGACTTTGAAAATAACAAGCAGTTTTCAAGTCATGTAAAAACAGATGAGTATTGTGAATGTGTGAGTGGGTCTGGTGCCAGTCTGTCTGAGTGTGTTTGGTGTTCATCAGTTCAGTAATGAGATGGTTAGTTCAGAGGGATGGGTACACGCTTAGAAAAAAAGGTACTATCTAGAACCTAATAGGAGAACCCTTTGAAGAACCATTATTGGTTCCAGGTTGAACCCTTTTGGTTCCAAGTAGAATTGTTTTGGGTTCCATGTAGAACCCTCTGTTGAAAGGGTTCTACATGGAATGCAAAATGGTTCTACCTGGAACCAAAAAGGTTTCTCCTATGGGGACAGCCAAGAACCCCTTTGTAACCCTTTATCTAAGAGTGTAGCCTAGACTGGATCAATGCTAGTGCTGTAGACTAGTGTCACGCCCTGATCTGTTTCACCTGTTCCTGTGATTGTCTCCACCCCCTCCAGGTGTCGCTTGTTTTCCCCAGTGTATTTATCCTTGTGTTTCCTGTCTCTCTGTGCCAGTTTGTCTTGTATGTTTGGTCAAGTCAACCAGAGTGTTTTTTCCCGTACTCCTTTTCGATTCTCTTTTGCTAGTCCTCCTGGTTCTGACCCCTTCCTGACTTTGGACTACTTTCTTGCCTGCCTGATCATCCTGCCTGCCCTGACCTTGATTCTGCCTGCCCTTCAGTAACTATTGGACTCAGATCTGGTTTTGACCTTTTTGCCTGTCCACGACCATTCTCTTGCCTTCCCCTTTGGTTTAATATACATTGTAAGACTCCAACCATCTGCCTCCTGTGTCTGCATCTGGGTCTCGGCTTGTGCCTTGATAGACCAGAGGTTTGTACCAACAGTTGGATTAGAATTCTGAGTGCTGCTGTGAGCAGCATGGTATGGACTCCCAGGTAGTACATGTATGACAACATCAGCATGGTATGGACTCCCAGGTAGTACATGTATGACAACATCAGCATGGTATGGACTCCCAGGTAGTACATGTATGACAACATCAGCATGGTATGGACTCCCAGGTAGTACATGTATGACAACATCAGCATGGTATGGACTCCCAGGTAGTACATGTATGACAACATCAGCATGGTATGGACTCCCAGGTAGTACATGTATGACAACATCAGCATGGTATGGATTCCCAGGTAGTACATGTATGACAACATCAGCATGGTATGGACTCCCAGGTAGTACATGTATGACAACATCACCCTGGTATGGACTCCCAGGTAGTACATGTATGACAACATCACCCTGGTATGGACTCCCAGGTAGTACATATATCATCAGAAGAGAGGCCAGATCAAACCAAGGTAGGTCTACCCAGTGGAAGTACTACTTAAGTAGTTTTTGGGGGTATCTGTACTTGATTATTTATATTTTGGACAAATTTTACTTTTACTCCACTACATGCCTAAAGAAAATATTGACTTTACTCCATACATTTACCCTGAGACCCTAAAGTACTCGTTACATTTCGAATGCTCAGGCAGGACAGAAATATGATCCAATTCACACACCTATCAATATAACACGTTGTAATTCCAACTGCCTCAGATCTGGCGGACTCACTAAACACATAGTGTGTTTGTAAATTATGTCTGAGTGATGGAGTGTGCCCTTGAATCAAATCAAATCAAATGTATTTATATAGCCCTTCGTACATCAGCTGATATCTCAAAGTGCTGTACAGAAACCCAGCCTAAAACCTCAAATAGCAAGCAATGCAGGTGTTGAAGCACGTTGGCTAGGAGAAAGGCCAAAACCTAGGAAGAAACCTAGAGAGGAACCAGGCTATGAGGGGTGGCCAGTCCTCTTCTGGCTGTCCCGGGTGAAGATTATAACAGAACATGGCCAAGATGTTCAAATGTTCATAAATGACCAGCATGGTCAAATAATAGGTCTGGGACAGGTAGCACGCCCGGTGAACAGGTCAGGATTCCATAGCCGCAAGCAGAACAGTTGAAACTGGAGCAGCAGCACGGCCAAGTGGACTGGGGACAGCAAGGAGTCATCATGCCAGGTAGTCCTGAGGCATGGTCCTAGAGCTCAGGTCCTCCGAGAGAGAAAAAGAAAGAGAGAGAATTAGAGAGAACATACTTAAATTCACACAGGACACCGAATAAGACCGGAGAAGTACTCCAAATATAACAAACTGACCCTAGCCCCCCGACACATAAGCGACTGCAGCATAAATACTGGATGCTGAGACAGGAAGGGTCAGGAGACACTGTGGCCCCATCCGATGATACCCCCGGACAGGGCCAAACAGGAAGGATATAATCCCACCCACTTTTCCAAAGCATAGCCCCCACACCACTAGAGGGATATCTTCAACTACCAACTTACCATCCTGAGACAAGGCCGAGTATAGCCCACAAAGATCTCCGCCACGGCACAACCCAAGGGAAGGTGCCAACCCAGACAGGAAGATCACATCAGTGACTCAACCCACTCAAGTGACGCACCCCTCCTAGGGACGACATGAAAGAGCACCAGTAAGCCAGTGACTCAGCCCCTGGAATAGGGTTAGAGGCAGAGAATCCCAGTGGAAAGAGGGGAACCGGCCAGGCAGAGACAGGAAGGGCGGTTCGTTGCTCCAGAGCCTTTCTGTTCACCTTCACACTCCTGGGCCAGACTACACTCAATCATATGACCCACTGAAGAGATGAGTCTTCAGTAAAGACTTAAAGGTTGATACTGAGTTTGCGTCTTTCACATGGGTAGGCAGACCATTCCATTAAAATGAAGAAAGCCCTGCCTCCAGCTGAAATTCTAGGGACAATTAGGAGGCCTGCGTCTTGTGACCATTGCGTACGTGTAGGTATGTACGGCAGGACCAAATCAGAGAGATAGGTAGGAGCAAGCCCATGTAGTGCTTTGTGGGTTAGCAGTAAAACCTTGAAATCAGCCCTTGCCTTGACAGGAAGCCAGTGTAGGGAGGCTAGCACTGGAATAATATGATCAAATGTTTTTTTTTTACTGTCTGTAATTAAAAATGTAGTAATAATGGATAGCATCTACTTTTTACTTTACTATCATTTCAAAATACAGAAATACATCCAGTATGATGCATTTAGCATCATACGATGCTGCGTTTTGCAACCTATGACGCAAATGCATCATACCGGCTATATTTCTATATATTGAAAGTTATATATCTTAAACTTGATTGCTGACATGCAAAACATTTTGGGACTATATCAACAATGGACTAATTAAATAAATTCCAAAAGATAGTTTTTCCTTTGAGCACATTTAAAACCAGATACTTTAAGACTTATACTCAAGTACATTTTTATTGGAATACTTTCACTTTCACTTCAGTATCTTTACTTTTACTCAAGTATGATGATTGAGTACTTTTTCCACCACTGGGTCTACAACAGCAAGAAAACATGTTCACTTGTACTGTACAATACTGTGTTGAAACGGTGATAAATGGTATGAGTGTAATGAGCAGAGCAAGATTTGGTTTGGGAGAGTTTAGGGCGGGTTGAGACATTGACAGGCTTGAGTGAGGACAGTGAACAGCTCAGAAGAGCAGATCAAATGAAGCCTGAAGGGTGGGTCGGACCAACTCCAACGTCATCCGTGCCCATTGGGTGACCCTCCTACTGCCTCTGACCACAGAACATTGGCTGTGATTTCCAGACAATTCTAGATGTTGCATTACCAGTAGGTGATCTTCTGCGCACTGCAAACGTTCATGTTGGGCCATAGGTTGATCCAGTAGGTCCACAGCAGTTTGAAGGTTGACCTGGCTGGGCCTGACCCTCTCAGTAGTGGTCAGCTCAGTGGTCAGCTCAGTGGTCATCAAACTGAATGATAGCCTTGTGTATGACAGGACAGCGTAGCCCTGGGCCCTGGGATCAGAGACCTCTCAGGTTTCTGCTGGGCTTTTAGACATCATTAGAAATCACAACTATTGATCCCCTACAGCAACAGATAGCCCCAAGCAGCCCTAGGGGAGAGCTGAGTGACTGGGGCCCAGAGTGAGGGTGTGTCTGTCTGTCTATCAACAGGCTGACTCATAGACTTTCTAAACTGGAGGCCATGAATGATGATGACACTCACTGAGAGGATCAATACTCCGAGGAGGGGGAGAGGGATTCTGAAGAGGGACACAGCACACTCAAATCAGGCACTACCATATTAGGAGATATGAGGATTCAGGAGAGCTACAAATGAATAATAATCTATGTGCAGAAATAGCAAGTAAATGGCCATCTATAGACAAAGTAAAGTCCATAGAGATCCAATAAATGAGTGATTATATATGCAATTATATTGGGTAGACCCACCCTACAACAAGGACAACATGCATGGGCACACCATGAGGACAATTATTCAACCTTTGACAACCATTTTTCTGGTCAAATACACTGAACAAAAATATAAACGCAACATCTAAAGTGTTGGTCACATGTTTCATGAGCTGAAATAAAAGATCCCAGAAAATGTCCAAATGCACTAAAATAATATTTTGCACAAAGTTGTTTACATCCCTGTTAGTAATAAGCATTTCTCCATTCCCAAGATAATCCATCCACCTGACAGTAGTGGCATATCAAGAAGCTGATTAAACAGTATGACAATTACACAGGTGCACTTGTGCTGGGGACAATAAAAGGCCACTCTATTGTGCAGTTTTGTTACAAAACACAATGCCACATATGTCTCAAGTTTTGAGGGAGCGTGCAATTGGCATGTTGACTGCAGGAATGTCCACCAGAGCTGTTGACAGAGAATTGCATGGTCATGTCTCCACCATAAGTCACTTCCAACGTCATTTTAGGGAATTTAGCAGTCT
Organism: Oncorhynchus nerka; assembly: GCF_034236695.1. Taxonomy (NCBI): domain Eukaryota; kingdom Metazoa; phylum Chordata; class Actinopteri; order Salmoniformes; family Salmonidae; genus Oncorhynchus; species Oncorhynchus nerka. The sequence continues at coordinate 75,590,756 of NC_088397.1, read as the reverse complement.
ATGTTGTGTGTCTAGTTTGTCTGTTTCTGTGTTTGGCCTGATATGGTTCTCAATCAGAGGCAGGTGTTAGTCATTGTCTCTGATTGGGAACCATATTTAGGTAGCCTGTTTTGTGTTGGGTTTTGTGGGTGATTGTTCCTGTCTCTGTGTTTGTTTGCACCAGATAGGGCTGTTTCGGTTTTTCACGTTACGTTTATTGTTTTTGTAATTGTTCGTTATCATCTTGATTAAAGATGTATAAAGATAACCACGCTGCATTTTGGTCCGCCTCTCCTTCCCAGGAAGAAACCCGTTACAGGGATGCTGATTTGTCACAGGTGCTGAAAAAGATGCAGAGGTGCTGTTGGACTGAAACGCTGGCAGAAACTGCCCTAGAAAGTGTAGTGACTTTGCTTTCAATAATCGGATTACTGTTATTTGTCTAATCAACTAACTATGTTTAATTGTTACCCAATTAAATAAATAATGTAACAATGAACTCATTAGGAATGTGGGGCACCACGAGAGCAGTTGCTTAAAGAGTTACCATCTCCCGAATTAAACTCTAAAGGTCTTTACCTATCACATCCATTAAACAGGCAACATATTAATGATAACCTCATATCATATCATCATTCTGAACAGTTGTAACCTCCTTGCATCTGCAAAATCCCCAGCGTTACTTATGATTCTGTACTACACAAATTGTTTTAATTATTTATTTACTAGCTAACTAAATGGTAACACAGATAAACATACACAGTTAATACATCAGAAAAATGTCCCTTGCAGAAGAGAGAGAGAGAGAGAGAGACTTATCTTTGATACATTTTAGGAACTACTCTCACAGTAATCATATACATTGAACACAAACCGCCGCCCATTTGGAGTAAGAAATCATGAATGTATTTACGTGTAAATGCCTTTGTTCGCCGTGTCTCTGTTGGTACCAGGCCTTCTTAGGAAGTGTGTAGGGCCTTTCCGTAGCACACTTGTAAGGCTCTGATTGTTCAAAAGGCCCCCTCCCCCCCAGTCTTCTACTGTTGTTAAACTCTGGAAGATGCTCCTTTGAAGATAGGCTAGCCAGCCATGTCGACGGTTCCCATTAGTGATGACAGTAGTAGAACACAGTGATTTGAGAAGAGTAGTACAATAGGATGGTTTGAAGAGTGGTTGAAATGTCCCACTTAAATGAGCTTTTCTAGATATTTTACTTAGGACAGCTAATCAGCCGTACCAATGATTGTCCAGGAGGTGAGCTTCCCACCTCTACCTCGTGGTGATATTCAGAGTTCAAACCACTTTGGACGTGAGCTGTAGCTACACGCCTCTCTGGTCTCAATGTACATTTTTTTATCAATCCTTTTATACACTCTGTTCGAAAGGGACGGCTCCGTCAGGCTGACACGCTTTCTGACCTCACTCGGGGCGTGGCTACTTACTGTGCGAAGTTTGTAGAAAACAAATAATCTCTTAAGTCCTAAAATCACATCCCTATCGTAACAACAATACTTTCATAATTTTTCATATTTCATACTCAAGGATGGAGACTTCGTACATGTAGTGTCTATACTTCTCAAGTTACAGCATTTCCTCTATAGCATGTTTTATGACATCACAAAATAACCAACAATATGACATTAGTTCCCCATGTTCTATGTTAGAAATATTGTTCCTGTATTCGCTTTAGAGCGTGTTAGAGTTCCGGCGGGAAAACGTCTCTGGAGACAAAGCACATTCCTTTGTGAATTTGGAGAGGGAGACCCTAGATCTCCTCTCCTTTAACCTCTTGCGACGAGCAATCCCGTATCCGGGATCCTATTTATAGCCTCAAGCTCATTACCATAACACAACGTTAACTATTCATGAAAATCGCAAATGAAATGAAATAAATATATTAGCTCTCAAGCTTAGCCTTTTGTTAACAACACTGTCATCTCAGATTTAAAAAATATGCTTTTGAACCATAGCTAAACAAGCATTTGTGTAAGAGTATTGATAGCTAGCATAGCATTAAGCCTAGCATTCAGCATGCAACATTTTCACAAAAACAAGAAAAGCATTCAAATAAAATCATTTACCTTTGAAGAACTTCAGATGTTTTCAATGAGGAGACTCTTAGTTAGATAGCAAATGTTCAGTTTTTCCAAAAATATTATTTGTGTAGGACAAATCGCTCCATTTTGTTCATCACGTTTGGCTACGAAAAAAACCTGTATCCAGGAGTGTAATTATAGCTGCAAGCTCATTAGCATAACGCAACGTTAACTATTCATGAAAATCGCAAATGAAATGAAATAAATATATTAGCTCTCAAGCTTAGCCTTTTGTTAACAACACTGTCATCTCAGATTTAAAAAATATGCTTTTGAACCATAGCTAAACAAGCATTTGTGTAACAGTATTGATAGCTAGCATAGCATTAAGCCTAGCATTCAGCATGCAACATTTTCACAAAAACAAGAAAAGCATTCAAATAAAATCATTTACCTTTGAAGAACTTCAGATGTTTTCAATGAGGAGACTCTCAGTTAGATAGCAAATGTTCAGTTTTTCCAAAAAGATTATTTGTGTAGGACAAATTGCTCTGTTTTGTTCATCACGTTTGGGTAAGAAAAAACCCCGAAAATTAAGTCATTACAACGCAAACTTTTTTCCAAATTAACTCCATAATATCGACAGAAACATGGCAAACGTTGTTTAGAATCAAACCTCAATGTGTTTTTCACATATCTATCGATGGTAAATCATTCGTAGCAGTTGACTTTCTCCTCTGAAGAAAATGGAAACGCGCATGGAGCTGGAGATTACGCAATAATTTCGACGGAGGACACCTTGCGGACACCTGGTAAATGTAGTCTCTTATGGTCAATCTTCCAATGATATGCCTACAAATACGTCACAATGCTGCAGACACCTTGGGGAAACGACAGAAAGTGCAGGCTCATTCCTGGCACATTCACAGCCATATAAGGAGACATTGGAACACAGCGCTCTCAAAATCTGGACCATTTCCTGTATGAAATTTCATCTTGGTTTCGCCTGTAGTATTGGTGGCACTCACAGATAATATCTTTGCAGTTTTGGAAACGTCCGAGTTTTTTCTTTCCAAAGCTGTCAATTACATGCATAGTCGAGCATCTTTTCGTGACAAAATATCTTGTTTAAAACGGGAACGTTTTTTATCCAAAAATTAAAAGAGCGCCCCCTATCTCGAAGAAGTTAATTTACAACAGGGTGTGAGATGTCAACCCACACAGCAGCTCCCTTCTCCCCCCTGACCTGACCCATTTGGATCCTCACAGGACAGTCATGACAAAAGGATAGCAAAACATACTTTGAAAACTAGATGTAATGTTGGCATTACCAAGAAAAAACACTGACAATATGAACCTTTTAATCTGTGTAGAACAAAGCAGTGTGGGCATGGGGGTCCCCCCACAAAAAAAAAACGTACTCTTGAAAGTGTTAATCGTAGAATGCACACAGTGCAATTTGGAAATTGGGTGGCGTGTCATCAGTTGTCCTCTGGTCATGTCAGTCATTGCATACCTTAGAGAGCTGTTTATAACTTGTCAGAAATGTCCAGATCAAGTTTTTTAGCCCATAGATTTTGTAGTAATGTTAGAGTCAATCAAATATCACATGAATTAATACACATTAGACATGGAAAAATGTATAGAATTGTAAGAGGGGCCGCCCAATGTTCCCCAATGCTGGAAGGAGTGCCTGAATTAAAGATTTTGGGAAACCCTGCAATATAGAGCCTATAATAAATTCACACTTAATGTAAATCACTCTAAGTAAGAGCATCTGCTAAATGAATGTAGTGAATCTCATGAATGTCCTACTTCACGTCACCGTGTCTCATTCATCCCTTTGCATCCCAGCCCAGGATGCTCCATCTGCTAAATGACTGAAATACTATGTAGGCTACTGTATTACGTCACCCTGTCTAACCCATATCAGCCCAGGATGCTCCATCTGCTAAATGACTGAAATACCATGTAGACTACTGTATCACGTCACCCTGTCTAACCCATCTCAGCCCAGACAGCCCACACACACATGCTTGTGTGCGGACACACCATGGTGGCGTCTGACATGTGACAGGCCGGAGGTGATTTGTGGAGGATCGCGAGGCCCAAGCAGTCAGAATGAAAATTAATACGACAGCAGGGAGACAGGCAGGGTGCGTGCGTGTGGGGGGAGGGGGGGATAGGGCGTGGATGGGGGGAGCTCTCAACAGGAGGGATGAGGAGGGAGGGAGGGAGGGGTGAGGGAGAAGTGGGGGGTTAGGTAGCAGACTGAGGGGCTTCGGTCCAAGTTATCAAGACTGAGCAAAGGGGGTGAGGTTGGGTTTGAGGGGGTGAAGGGGGTGTGGAAGGAAAGTGGACGGGATGAGAGGTTTTGCGCAAATCTTTGAAGGTTCAAGGCTTGGACATCAAGGGGCGGGTGGGGAGGAGAAGGAGGGGAGAGGGGGTTAGGTTTTTTGGGCTAAGCTCTCAAAATGGATTTAGGAGAGGGGCTGGAGTTGTGTTTGGGTGGTGAAGGGAGACAGTTTGGGGTAGAGTTTTTGGGATGAGAAGCTTTGAAGGCTCAGCACTGAGGGAAAAGAGAGGAGATGAGGAGCGGGTGAGGGATGGGTGACGAGGGAGGCTCAGGGGTATTAGGTCTGAAAAATGAACACATCCATCAGCCATGTAAAAAGAGACGGGAACGATGGGGAAAAATGTTTACTTCCCAGAACAGGGCCAAATAAATGAATTTGAAACCCTTTTACCACAAACACACATGTCGTCTGACATGGGTGCACGGCTTATTTCATTAAGCAAGTCATGGCTTAATATAATATAAAAAGCAGATGAAGACAAAATGATCTACACTACATGACCAAAAGTACTTGTTGTACATCTCATTCCAAAATCATGGAGTTGGACCCCCTTTTGCTGCTGTAACAGCCTCCACTCTTCTGGGAAGGCTTTCCACTAGTTGTTGTATCATTGTTGTATCATGTTGTATCATTGCTGCAGGCACTTGTTCTATTCAGTCACAAGAGCATTAGTGAGCTCAAGCACTGATGTTGGATGATTAGGCCTGGCTCGCAGTCAGCGTTCCAATTCATCCCAAAGGTGTTTGATGGGGTTGAGGACAGGGCTCTGTGCCAGCCATTCAAGTTCTTCCACACCGATCAAGTACTTCCACACCTATATCTGTATGGACCTCACTTTGTGCACGGGGGCATTGTCATGCTGAAACAGGAAAGGGCCTCCCCCTAACTATTGCCAGAAAGTTGGAAGCACAGAATCGTCTAGAATGTCATGTATGCTGTAGTGTTAAGATTTCCCTTCACTGGAACTAAGGCACCAAACCCGAACCATGAAAAACAGCCCCAGACGGTTAATCCTCCTCCACCAAAATGTGCAGTTAGCACTATTCATTCGGGCAAGTAGCATTCTCCTGGCATCTGCCAAACCCAGATTCGTACGCCGTACTACGAGATAGTGAAGCATGATTCATCACTCCGGAGAACGCGTTTCCACTGCTCCAGAGTCCAATGGCGGAGGGTTTAATACCACTTTAGCACTTCTTGGCATTGCGCATGCTGATCTTAGGCTTGTGTGCAGCTGCTCGGCCATGGAAACCATTTCATGAACCTCTCGACGAACAGTTATTGTGCTGACTATCCTTCCAAAGGTTGTTTGGAACTTGGTAGTGAGTGTTGCAACCGAGGACAGACGATTTTTGCGAGCTACATGTATCTGCACTCGGCTATCCCGTTCTTTTAGCTTGTGTGGCCTACCACTTCGCAAATTAGTCGTTGTTGGTCCTAGACGTTTCCATTTCACAATAACAGCCCTAACAGTTGATCGGGGCAGATCTAGCCGGGCAGAAATTTGACGAACTGACTTGTTGGATTGGTGGCATCCTAAGACGGTGCCATGTTGAAAGTCACAGAGTTCCCCAGTAAGGCCATTCTACTGTCAATGTTTGTCTATGGAGATTATTGGATGGCTGTGTGCTCGATTTTATACACTTGTCAGCAACAGGCGTGGCTGAAAAAGTTGAATCTACTCATTTGAATTTATACTTTTGTATATCATGTGTATGCTGCAAGTAAGATGACCTAAACACATTTGGGTAGATTTAAATGTGGTGGATGCTTCTTTATTTTTTCAATTTAATAAAGTAACAACCATATGAATATGATTGTCTGCTGTTTTTGTGTTGAGTGTTGATTTAATTCCTATGGATTATATCCCAATGGGTTGTTAGGAATTGGCTTATATAGTTGCACAGCGTTCATGCTTTAGGCCCCTTTTGAGTGGACCAAATATTACAACTAAAACAATTTGTATATGTACAACTTTTAATTTATTGAGTAATTTCCCCATGCAGTAAAACAGAACAATAAGATTTTTCTAGGTATCTTAATAAACTTCTCCAATGAAAAACTTCTAACAACTAAATGATTTGTCTGAAAATGAATGGATAGCCCACAGAGTTTTACAGCCTGGCCCACATTGTCTGTTATTTCATCTTCTCAGCATCCAATTGAAACGTGGATTGTTCACACATTATGTAGTTTCATTTGTATAAAGAGAGAAATAATCAATATATTTTTTAAAGAAATTGTTGGTGGTGTTTTCTCTCTCTCTCGCTCTTTCAGCTCCAGCATATCACAATAATACAGCACCCACTCTGACCTCTCCCTGAGATTCAAATGCAGCCAAGATGACAGTCTTGGACTCAGGCCTGCACTGTTTGATACTGTAGATACACTCTATGAGTGTGCATACTGAATTAGTTTGACTCCATTTCACTCACTATGCTTGCTACAGCTGCTACCGCCACCTACAACACTTTCCCATTCTGCAAATGACATTGGGTTGAATTCATTTCTTTCTCATTTCAGACCACATTTAATGCATGACCTGTCTTTTTATTAGAGTTAATTAGATGAAGTAAAAATGTGGACATGTTCATGTCAACTACACTCATGTTGGCACATTATTTGATGTTGACTTTCTGTGACAATGGTGATTTGAATGTTGTCACAGTAACGGACCCATTACTTGCCTATGAAGGAATTGTCCCATATACAGTGTCACTCATGTAAGTCATTCACCTACCACTGATCTACATGGGTGTATTATGAGTTATCTTAACCGTGAAGATATACAGTATATGTTATGTTGCAGTTCTCTGTCTAGTCTGTCTAGTCTAGGCATGTCTAATAGTGTCTTGTATGCGCTAATTGTCTTAACATATGGTTAATCTCTACAATAGGCCTGTGTGGATGTGCTTTGTAATAGTGCTCAAATTAAACTTGCATGTCTTATTACTGTATTTTTGCGTGTTACTATTCCTTGTGAAGTCATATGTAGCCTAGGCTATATATGGCTCTAATTCATATTGTGCCTGTTCTTTTGTCATTAGTGCTGTGAGTGTCAGCGGCCTAATGTGGCCCATAGGCTGGGAGCGGGGCTCAGGTGTGTGTAGGCCTAGAATCCTAGATGAGACTGGTGTAATAAAGTCGGAGGAAATCATTTTAAGGAGAGCGCTTGAGCACCCAGTGCGACAGCCGGTCCCACTCCGTGATGACATTGTGTGCATATTGGGGCATGAGATGTTCATTAGTGAGGTGTGAAGGGAGGGATGGGGGATGGGGGGCGGGTGCGCAGCACACACGGTCGAGAAACAGCGAGGGGGAGAAAGGGGAGGGAATCACCGATGCTCCTATTCTAAAATGAGTAGCTGCTGCGTATGAGAGGCAGGCAACAAAAGCGAGGCAGGCGCGTTTTGTTTTTCTTCGTTTCATTCTAGAGGAGAAGAGAACAGAAGGTGAGAGAAGGAGGAGAGAAAGGTGGGAAAGGGGTATAGCAGCGAAATAAAAAGAAGCGGGCTGCTTTTAGAAAATGAGAGGGAGATAGAGAGAGAGGACATCCTAATGCGACAGGGGCTGCAGCTTGACTAAATTGAGTAGCGCAGAAGGGGGGGAGACAGGAAACAGAGCGTGAGCGAAGACAAACGGAGATAGAGAGGGAGAGAGGGGGGAAAGAGAGAGCGGTGTAGAGAGAGAGGGAGGGACAACAAAGATCTGTCAGATGAGGCTAGAGACGCTTCTATTATCTGAAAATCCCGTGTGGTCTCCTTTATTACAGGGCGTTCTGAGCGGGCTGCATCAGTGTGTCTCTTGCGCATGATCAGCCGTCTACACATCCCTTCTGGCCGGAGTGAACCCATCTCAGCATCTCTCCGCCAGCAGAGAGAAAGAAATAAAAACGCTCGCTCTCCTCCGCTAATTGAGGTAGGTAAATGCGCATTTGTATTTATCTGTCGCACTATCAGATGAGATGTGTTTGTTGTCTGACCTAAAAATTGGGCGGATTAAACCTTGTGTTTACCTGTCGTTGAAGGGGCTTCAAAATGCATGATATCGCTTGAGCGGTTGTTTAGGTTTGGTTTTCCGTTTTTACCTCATTAGACGAACTAACTGTGTGTGGGATGGAGATACCCACTGATATGCCATTTAGCATGATTATACTTCTAGAGTTACCCCCCCCCCCATCTCGTTTTGAGACATCTCATGGATTATTCCCATAGTTTACCGGATCAAACAGGGGCATGGTTCATGCTCCATTGACAGCACCCTGATTGGTGAACAGTAAAACGCTAGCTTGTGTTTTGGTTTTATCTCAGCTAAAGTGACGGGAAACTCAGTTTAGTTCAACCTTTAGGTGGAGAAACCCCACGGCTTCTCCCGCTGAATATAGGGTACCCACAGCCTACCTTCATCCTACGATGCCTAGGAGAACGGCTGGCGGGCAGGTGTATGACCTATAGTTGATGCCACCGGCGCACACTGTCGCTCACGCGCGCGCACACACATCCGACTCACCCAGCAGCGGTGTCAAGTAGAGTAGACTGAGGAAAGGTGGAGAAGGAAACAGTCCACAGTTAATATGAACGTAATCAAGAGAGTAGGCTAATAGTGCTGAAGGGAAAGGGCACATGCAATATATTAATACTGTACATATAAATGACTCATATAATGTTGAAGAACATACAGGATTCAGAACAGTATCTCGCTGCATTGCGCCCAGGTTGTAGAGCACCACTCCAGACAGTTCGTGTTGAATGTTAATATGAACCTTTTCACATAATAGCCTATTCGGGTTTCTCTTTATCTCGAGCGACAGCACAGTCAGTGTATAATAAATCAATGCGTCTTCATGCTATCAACAGAACACCTCTAAAGTACGTTGTATTAAATTTGTAGTACTACGAAGTTAGTACACAAGTTGCGAGTGGAGCGTGAATGTGCATGTTTATGCTTTTTTTTGCTCTGGTCTATTTGGCAAAGCAACACTGTAGCATGTTTTGAATGTTCAGTGCAGAAACAGTCAAGCATCCACGCTTGCGTTGGTGTGATAGTAACCTTAGCAGAGTTGCCAACAACTACCATAAATTCAGGTTTCCAGGGGAAATTTAAGATAGCGCCTGACTTCCACTTTTGAACGTTAACAATGCGACAGTATGTCTTAACTCCTACTTCATATTTACTGGATTGGTTGAACAGTGCAGAAAATAACCTCCCCAACAGTTTTTAAAAATTCTCATCAAGACCAGAATGTAGGGGTTTGGTTCCAGGCATTTCTTCTACACCTGCTACTTTAGGATGATGTGATAGTAGCCTACTTACTGGGAAGGCCAGTAAGAGGCAAAGATAGAGGTAGTAGAGATGGATATTGCTCTATCATCTAGGCATTGTGGGCCTGTGACAGTGTTGCATTGTGGTGAGAAGACCCATGCTAATCCTCAAATTGAGATGTTAGCTATAGTGTTGTTACAGCGTGAATAGGCTACTCAGTCTTGAGGAGCCTTGAGAATCCCTCTAGTTTTGTATCTCTGTGTTGCTGCAGCAGCACTGTCTTCCTATGTGAAAGCCAGCAAGGCTGTATCACCACCACCTCAGCAATGATCAGTCTGAGGCCTGGACACTGTGTGTCCGCTGTGCACATTCACTTTCTTCTCATGTTGCTGATGATGTACTGGGGTTCCTCCCGTTTTAAACTTGGCAAGGTTAGCCCTCCCATGCTTAAGCATGCTTAGCTCCTTTAGCCGGAGCATCTGCCTTTCCCCCGTTGGCTGTGTCTCTGTGTCTCGGTGACCCACCACTAGCTCAAAGACTCCTTCTGCTCCCTCTAACGAGGGGCTGACCACAGGGGTCAATCCTCCCTCAGAGCTCTGTGTGTCTGTATTGCGTGTGTGTGTGTTCGTGCGTGTGTGTGTGTGTGTGTGTGTGTGCGTGCGCGCATGCATGCGTGCGTGTACGTATGCATGTTTTGCTCAGTGACTCATGGCACCACTGCAGAGTGTCTTAGAATCTTAGATCTAGAACCGATAGAAGGGAGAGGAATGCTTTGTCTTACATGGGCAAATAGAGCAGAATATTGGTGGAATGCTTTGTTCTGTATGGAACCCTCTCAGATTGGGAACTACAAGGCTACAATTGAACTTGACAGAGTATTTGGCTGCATGGTGCAACAACCTTGTCTCAGAGCATTTCATATAATTCTGTACGTAAATCTGAGAAACTCCATTTAGTATGATATGTTACTTTTTGTATGGTATGAATCATTTTGTGGATGTCCATCACAATGGGGTTAGGGTTAAGGTTAGGGTTAAGCTTTGGAGTTAGGTTAAAGGGTTATGGTTAAGGTTATGGGAAGGACTAGACCAACTAACACATTATGGGGGTGACCATGTCAATGTTTTGAAGGTTCTGGGGGTGCCCTGATTAGTTATGGAAGAGCTCAGTGATTCGCATCCTTCTCCATTTGATGCTCTAAAGCTCCTCTTTGATAGGCTCTGTAACAACGGTAAATGTAATAACATCGGTAAATGTAATACGTTTCTATTTGTAATAACTTGCCCTTAAACATAATAAAATGTTGAATGGTAAACTTATGTTTTTCATAGAAACTTATGATCAGTCAGTGGCCATGCCCCTGTGAGCACAGACATTTACATCGGCGTCATGGAACGCCCCCTTTTCTACTCCAGTATAAAACCCACTTCCGACAAAATGTATATGAGACCAGAAAGCATGGAAATGGTTGGCAATTTAAATAGAAATAGTGACATGAGACCAATCACGTGCAGCGCCAGCTGAATACGTTACAAATGGTTGAGAAATCTACCACTATATAGACCAAGCAGACCAAGGCATGAGCCGGATGTTGCAAAATGGTTTAAACTACAACTCTACCAAAGGACAAGACCAGAGAACGTGGGCATCATCCCCACGCTGAAATGGTTAAGAAATCTACAAACCAAAGACCAATTATTCAGTCTGCAGCTGTTTAAGTATTTTAGTCTGATAAATGCAACCGATCGAATGACCGAATGGTACTCTGAAAGATCCATTCTGGAGAACATTTCCTTATCAAGCGACCAGGGGTACGTCTGAAGTATCCATTACAACATCCAGAGCTCGCTGAGAAAACTACAAGTCCTTGGGACTTCTGGGGAACGCAACCATAGACTTTTTTGTCGACTCCCTCCAGCAGACGGACCGGCGAGAGACAACAACGGCATACACTTGTAAATATGTAAATTGCAATTTCTTTTCGAATAAGCGGCTGTGCATGTTCAAATCATATCAAATTCAATGTCTTTATATAGCTCTTTGTAAAGTATTAGCATTTCCATGGGTGTAGTTATCAACTGTATATTCGTGTTTTTTCTCTGGCTTTCCCACTCTTGAGTTGTCCCCACCCCTTTCATTTGTCTACCAAGCCGTCATATCGGTTTCTTCCACTAGGGACTTTTTCTTGTGAGTGTATTTATATAATTCTGTGTGATTATTTCGTTAGTTAGTAAATAAATACTTAAGCCAATTTGTATATCGCTAATTTATGCTAGGGTTCGTGCAGATATCCAAGGGATTGTGACATTCAGAATATGATTGATGAGGTAATAATACATTATGATGTGACTGTAATCGATAAGATATGAAAATATGTGAAGAGAGTTAAATTTGTGAAATTGCAACTCTTTAAACAACATTTTCTCATGGTGCCCCAACTTCCTAGTTAATTACTATTCCATGATTAGTTTAATCACATAGAGAATTGATTTGATGATATAACAGTCTTCACATTAATGAACAGCAAATGTTACGACATCAGTAAGGCCACTCCTATAGAATTCTATGGTTACTCCCACTAAGGCCAACTTGAATGATTGATATCCCACACTTATATGTGCTATGTATGCAATAGCCTGGGGACGATGTTACCCCAAGAACCACTTACCTTGATGAAAGCCCCCAACCTAAAGAAATTGAAAGTGTATTTCTTCTGGAACCAAGTGACATGTTCCTCAGTACACAAACGTGCACATTACAAAAACGAGTCATACCACGCGGTGCTGGGCCCATTTGATAATTTATAACACATACATAAATGCCTTGTATCATATGACACTGTACTTACTATAAGGTCAGACACCTTTGGTCATTCATAACATACATAATGGCTTATTGATGTAAACACAAATGTATTAACACTTGGGGAATTATCACTAACAGCTAAACAAATAAACATTTAAAGACATGTTTAAACCATACATTTATTTTTATTTGTACTTTTTTTTTTAAACAATACAAATACATGAAGTCCAGCAATGCAGTTACATTGAACATTACACAGGGCTGTGATTTGTGTAGCTTGTCCCTGAGCTGGAGGAATAATGGTTTTTGCCTCTCTTCCTGCTGGAGGTCATCTCTTCCCCCTCCCCCTGAAAAGATTTAGATGCACTACTGTTCCACTGGAGGTCATAAGGTGAATGCACCAATTTGTAAGTCGCTCTGGATAAGAGCGTCTGCTAAATGACTTAAATGTAAAATGTAATGGAGGTACTGCATGTTGGTTCCAACCTTAAAGTAACAACAAAGAAAGTTAGCAGGTCTGTTAGGAAATGCCTTTGTCACACCGTCTGGTTAAGGACATTTCTGTGCTGTGCCAGAAACTCTAAATGGGAAAATGGGAAACTCCATTCAATTCATATTATTATATTCCTCTTTCATTTACAAATCTCAGGCCTTGACTATGAGACATGGTTGTATCTAGGGGGATTTGTATCTAGCTAGCTACATTTTAGCTAGCTAGCAATTGCTGTTAAGTCACCGAAATGATTTCAAATAACGATTGAGATAGCTACAGTATGTAACATTCAGAATCAGAATCACCTTTAATCGCAAAGGACATTTACATATACCCAGAATTCGATTCAGTGAAATTGTGAATATAGGCGATAAAGATTGTATACAGACAGAATATATTGACAAAGAATTTACGACTTCACACACTATAAACAGCAAAAAACACAATAAATGCACATACATACATGATTTAATTGACATGAAGACTGAACAGCAGTAACCCAGCAAACAGTGAAGGTCCTGAGGACATTCTGCAACGTTCCCATTAGGCCCCTTAAGGGTTTCGGCACAACGTTATCTCTCTGATGTTCTGAGAGCGTTCTAAGAACATTGCGTGATGGTCCCAAGGGAATGTTCTCTGGGGACATTTGTCTAGTTTTAGGACATCACAGAGGACCATGTCAGGGCCTTTGTAGAATTTTCTCAGGACTTTCATTTTACTAGTCCTTAGGACATCCCGTGATGGTCCCAGGGGAACATTCTCTGAGAGACCTTTTTCTAGTTCCATGTAAGTTCCCAGGACGTCACTGAGGACCATGTCAAGACCTTTTTAGACATTCTCAGGACGTTCATTTTACTAGTCCTTAGGACATTGTGTGATGGTCGTAAGGGAATGTTCTCTGGGGACCTATTTCCCTGTAAGTTCCCAGGATGTCACTGAGGACCATGTCAGTACATTTTTTGTGTCATGGTCCCCTGATGATTTTCTTTAGTCCCCAGTTTGTCCCGGGGACATACTCAAGGACGTTTTTAGGACGTTCTTGGGACGTTGTGTCATGGTCCCCTGGAGGTTTTTTCTAGTTCCCGGTTGGTCCCAGGACGTCCCCGAGAATGTTTTTAGGACGTTCATGCAACATTGTGTCACGGTCCCCTGAAGCTTCCCTGGAAGTTCTTGAAGGTATTTGTCACATGATGGTCCCAGGTGGCCCAAACCATTATAAATAAAGTCATGAAATGGTGTGGGGTTTTTAAGGTTATTGTTTACGCTGCAGTGTTAATTTTTGTCAACAATAACTATGAATTTTTTTTGTCAGCAACCTATTTTTCCTGACTAAAACTATGATGGGATGCCCTTTAAAAAAATCTATAACTATTACAATTTAATTTTAATTTTAGTCTACGAAAATGTGACGAGACAAGAATTCCACTTGAGACTAATGGAAATTTGATTTGACATGAAGCTCCTTTTCATCTGTTTTGTCCAATCACAAGAATGCACTCATTCAGAATATTTCATACAATCCTCTCATTGGCAGAGTTGAGGTCTTTCAGTTGCGTGGTCTGATTGAGCTGATCTGCCCGGCTCTCCCACATACAGTAGCTCCCAGGCATTCGCTCCAGTCACAAGTACATTGTTTGAACTGATGTAAAGCCAGGACACTTCACTTGTAACTAACTTCAACTAAAAACAGCAATGTTTTCTCTCTCCCTTACTTTCATGTAGGCTATTTTTTCTTTGATCATATCAGAAACTTTTCCCATGTGCTCTGTAATTTATTCATCTGTTTTGCCTCTCTTGCACCGCGGTCCGCAAATGTGAGTTGTGGCTGCTTATTCCTTTGGGGAAAAGTAATGCTATTTGTTGAATATTAGGAGTACAGTAATATTTTTGGAAAGCGCAAATTGTCCCCTTTTCATAGGAAGCACTGTTATTAACTCTTGCCAAAAGGCACCTAAAGGACTCAGACCAAGAGAAACAAGATTCTCTGGTCTGATGAAACCAAGATAGAACTCTTTGGCCTGAATGCCAAGTGTCACGTCTGAAGGAAACCTGGCACCATTCTTACGGTCCAGCATGGTGGTGGCAGCATAATGCTGTGGGGATGTTTTTCAGTGGCAGGGACTGGGAGACTAGTCAGAATCGAGGGAAAGATGAACGGAGCAAAGTATAGAGAGATCCTTGATGAAAACCTGCTACAGAGCACCCCCGGACCTCAGACTGTGGCAAAGGTTCACCTTCCAACAGGACAACAACCTTAAGCACACAGCCAAGACAATGCAGGAGTGGCTTTGGGACAAGTCTCTGAATGTCCTTGAGTGGCCCATTCAGAGCCCGGACTTGAACCCGATCTAACATCTCTGGAGAGACCTGGAAATAGCTGTGCAGCGACGCTCCCCATCCAACCTGACAGAGCTTGAGAGGATCTGCAGACAAGAATGGGAGAAACTCCCTAAATACCTGTACAGGTGTGCCAAGTTTGTAGTGTCATACCCAAGAAGACTTGAGGCTGTAATCACTGCCAAAGGTGCTTCAACAAAGTACTGAGTAAAGAGTCTGAATATTTATTAAATGTGATATTCACTTTTTTAACTGATAATACATTTGCAAAAATGTCTAAAAATATTTTTTTTTGCTTTGTCATTATGGGGTGTTGTGTGTAGAATGATTTGGGGAAAAACAATGTAATACATTTTAGAATAAGGATGTAACTTAACAAAATGTGAAAAAATTCAAGGGGTCTGAATTCTTTCCGAATGCACTGTAAACGTGATGGAAGGTAGTCTAAATATTAATTATTTAATAGAAGAAAATGCACTGACTATTATGTGACTAAAGTGTCTGTGACTAAAGCTAGACATACGTTGTCCAGCGTTTTAGTCGACTGTGAAATACTACAGTTAATGAAGGATGAAATGATTCAAATGTGACTGAGGCTAAAAGGTATTTTAAGACTAAACTTAAATACTAAACCAGTATAACAGAAAAGTAGCTGTTCTCTATTGACATTTATTTGAATACATCCATAACAATGAGCTGATAATACCCGATTATGCTTGAAAAGTTTGCCTTCTTGTCAGAACACTCAACACTGTTCATTAGGAGGAGATCACATTGCATATCAATTGCTAGGGCAGAAGCTAGCTAAATAGTTTGTTGCTAGCAAACCTGGCAATATGACAACTGAATTTAAAAATACCAGTTGCTGAAAACAGCTGGTGTAACTCCAAACATGTGTGAGGATTTGGCAGCATAGTGCGTCATGACTGCAACAGTGGGGACCAGAGAATTTCATGTTCATCATTCAACACGCTAGGTCATCAAATCCTCCCCAAACATATGTCTGTGCATAAACAAATACATGCTAGCTAGCCAACTAGCTAAGTATAAGTGTTGGGGCACGTTGGACCTGTGTTTACAATGTATCCAATTACAGTTTGTGTGGTTGTTGGTTTACCTTTCTGTAACTTTGTGGCAAGAACAGTCTGTATGTGTAAGCGCTTATTAAGTCATGATTGCAAGGTGTCCCGATATCTTTTCACAATTGTCCCCTTATCTGGTTTTAATGTCCATTCTAGAGTGCCTTTCTAGCCAATCAAAAATTACTATTCACCCACGCTGTGGTATAATCTGTTTTAATTTTACTCCTGAATCACTATGATAAATATAATAGTTTTTCTTGAGTGTGTTTTTAACAGAGATTATATTTACTTTGAAATACAATAGGCATACAGGTGAAATCAGTCATACAGACATGGTGGCATAGCAGGAAGATTGAAACCCTGTGAATCAAGAGGTTGTGAGTTCAAATCCCAAGTAAGGACTTGTTAATCAATAATTATTGTATGAAATGTAAAACATGTAAGTTAAAACTACACTATGTTAAAATATGTGTGTGTATACCAGAAGTCCTCACAAAAATAGTACACCAACAAGTGTAAACCTCCAGGAGACCATGACGCAATGTCCTTGGGACAAACTGTGTCAATGTGTGCTTGTGAGTGTCTATGTATGACTATTCCTATATGATGTGCATGAGTTTATTTGTGTTATAATTGGCAGTGGGGGTGGTAACAGTCCCTTCAGAAAGTATTCACACCCCATGACTTTTTCCACATTTTGTTGTTACAGCCTGCATTTAAAATGGATTACATTGAGATTGGTTTGTCACTGGCATACACACAATACACCATAATGTTAAAGTGGGAATATGTTTTTCAATTTTTTAAAAACCAATTCATCAAGAAGGAAAAGCTGACATTTATTGAGACAATAAGTATTCAACCCCTATGTTATGGCAAGGCTAAATAAATTCAGGAGTAAAAATGTGCTTACTAAGTCACATAATAAGTTGCATGGACTCACTCTGTGCAATGATAGTGTTTAACTTCTTGCGTCGAGCTATCCCGGATCCGGGATCGTGAATACAGCCTCAAGCTCATTACCATAACGCAACCTTAACTATTCATGAAAATCGCAAATGAAATTAAATGAATCTGTTTGCTCTCACGCTTAGCCTTTTGTTAACAACACTGTCATCTCAGATTTTCAAAATATGCTTCTCAACCATTGCAAAACAAGCATTTGTGTAACAGTATTGATGGCTAACGTAGCATTTAGCGTTAGCATTCAGCATGCAACATTTTCCACAAAAACCAGAAAAGCATTCAAATAAAATCATTTACCTTTGAAGAACTTCAGATGTTTTCAATGAGGAGACTCTGTTAGATAGCAAATGTTCCGTTTTTACAAAAAATATTATTTGTGTCGACTAATCGCTCCGTTTTGTTCATCACATTTGGGGAGGGAAAAAAAAAATATATATATTAAGTCATTAAAACTCCATAATATCGACAGAAACATGGCAAACCGATGTTTAGAATCAATCCTCAAGGTGTTTTTCACATATCTATCGACGATAAAATCCATCGTGGCATTTTACATTCTCTTCTGAAGAAATGGAACGCGCATGGACCTACAGATTACGCACACAGGACACCGGGCGGGACACCAGGTAAATGTAGTCTCTTATGGTCAATCTTCCAATGATATGCCTACAAACACGTCACAATGCTGCAGACACCTCGGGGAATAGACAGAAACCGCAGGCTCATTCCTGGCGCATTCACAGCCATATAAGGAGACATTGGAACACAGCGCCTTCAGAAGGGGGGCATTTCCTGTATGAAACTTCATCTTGGTTTCGCCTGTTGCATTAGTTCTGGGGCACTCACAGATAATATCTTTGCAGTTTTGGAGACGTCAGAGTTTTGTCTTTCCAAGGCTGTCAATTCCATGCATAGTCGAGCATCTTTTCGTGACAAAATATTGCTCTTAAAACGGGCACGTCTTTTTATCCAATAATGTCATAGCGCCCCCATAGGTTGAACAGGTTAACTTGATTTTTGAATGACTACCTTATGTCTGTATCCCACACACACAATTATCTGTAAGGTCCCTCAGTCGTGCAGGGAATTTCAGACATATTCAACCACAAAGACCAGGAAGGTTTTCCAATGCCTCGCAAAGAAAGGCATCTATGCAATCAATCAAATGTATTTATAAAGCCCTTTTTACATCAGCCGATGGCACAAAGTTCTGTAGAGAAACCCGGCCTAAACCCCAAACAGCAAGCAATGCAGATGTATTGGTACAGTGCCTTGCGAAAGTATCCGGCCCCCTTGAACTTTGCGACCTTTTGCCACATTTCAGGCTTCAAACATAAAGATATAAAACTGTATTTTTTTGTGAAGAATCAACAACAAGTGGGACACAATCATGAAGTGGAACGACATTTATTGGATATTTCAAACTTTTTTAACAAATCAAAAACTGAAAAATTGGGCGTGCAAAATTATTCAGCCCCCTTAAGTTAATACTTTGTAGCGCCACCTTTTGCTGCGATTACAGCTGTAAGTCGCTTGGGGTATGTCTCTATCAGTTTTGCACATGGAGAGACTGAATTTTTTTCCCATTCCTCCTTGCAAAACAGCTCGAGCTCAGTGAGGTTGGATGGAGAGCATTTGTGAACAGCAGTTTTCAGTTCTTTCCACAGATTCTCGATTGGATTCAGGTCTGGACTTTGACTTGGCCATTCTAACACCTGGATATGTTTATTTTTGAACCATTCCATTGTAGATTTTGCGTTATGTTTTGGATCATTGTCTTGTTGGAAGACAAATCTCCGTCCCAGTCTCAGGTCTTTTGCAGACTCCATCAGGTTTTCTTCCAGAATGGTCCTGTATTTGGCTCCATCCATCTTCCCATCAATTTTAACCATCTTCCCTGTCCCTGCTGAAGAAAAGCAGGCCCAAACCATGATGCTGCCACCACCATGTTTGACAGTGTGGATGGTGTGTTCAGGGTGATGAGCTGTGTTGCTTTTACGCCAAACATAACGTTTTGCATTGTTGCCAAAAAGTTCAATTTTGGTTTCATCTGACCAGAGCACCTTCTTCCACATGTTTGGTGTGTCTCCCAGGTGGCTTGTGGCAAACTTTAAACAACACTTTTTATGGATATCTTTAAGAAATGGCTTTCTTCTTGCCACTCTTCCATAAAGGCCAGATTTGTGCAATATACGACTGATTGTTGTCCTATGGACAGAGTCTCCCACCTCAGCTGTAGATCTCTGCAGTTCATCCAGAGTGATCATGGGCCTCTTGGCTGCATTTCTGATCAGTCTTCTCCTTGTATGAGCTTAGAGGGACGGCCAGGTCTTGGTAGATTTGCAGTGGTCTGATACTCCTTCCATTTCAATATTATCGCTTGCACAGTGTTCCTTGGGATGTTTAAAGCTTGGGAAATCTTTTTGTATCCAAATCCGGCTTTAAACTTCTTCACAACAGTATCTCGGACCTGCCTGGTGTGTTCCTTGTTCTTCATGATGCTCTCTGCGCTTTTAACGGACCTCTGAGACTATCACAGTGCAGGTGCATTTATACGGAGACTTGATTACACACAGGTGGATTGTATTTATCATCATTAGTCATTTAGGTCAACATTGGATCATTCAGAGATCCTCACTGAACTTCTGGAGAGAGTTTGCTGCACTGAAAGTAAAGGGGCTGAATAATTTTAAACGCCCAATTTTTCAGTTTTTGATTTGTTAAAAAAGTTTGAAATATCCAATAAATGTCGTTCCACTTCATGATTGTGTCCCACAGTTTTATATCTTTATGTTTGAAGCCTGAAATGTGGCAAAAGGTCGCAAAGTTCAAGGGGGCCGAATACTTTCGCAAGGCACTGTAGATGGATAATAAAAATCAGACATTGAATATGCCTTTGAGCATGGTGAAGTTATTAATTACAATACACCCAGACAGGTGTCTTCATAACTCAGTTGCCAGAGAGGAAGGAAACCACTCAGGGATTTCACCATGAGGCAAATGGTGACTTTGAAATAGTTACAGAGTTGAATAGGGGTCTAAACCGGGAGGACTAGAAAAAGAGAACAGGAAACCACTGGTTGACTTGAAAAATACAAGACGAACTGGCACAGAGAGACAGGAAACACAGGGATAAATACACTGGGGAAAACAAGCGACACCTGGAGGGGGTGGATACAATAATGAGGACAGGTGAAACAGATCAGGGTGTGACAGCCTGTACAGAATAAAAATATTAGGCACTAAAGTAATACTGCAAAAAAGTTGGCAAAGCTATTAACATTTTGTCCTGAATACAAAGTGTTTGTGGCAAATCCAATACAACACATTACTGAGAACCACTCTCCATATTTTCAAGCATAGTGATAGCTGCACAATTTAATGGGTATGCTTGTAATTGTTATGCTGGGGAGTTATTCAGGATATAATGGAATGGAGCTAAGCGCAAGCAAAATCCTAGAGGAAAACCTGGTTCATTCTGCTTTCCACCAGAAGCTGGGAGATTAATTCACCTTTCAGCAGGACTTTAATCTAAAACCAAATCTACACATGAGTTTCTTACAACGAAGACAGTGAATGTTCCTGAGTGGCCAAGTTACAGTTTTGACTTAAATGTACTTGAAAATCTATGGCAAGATCTGAAAATGGTTGTTTAGTAATGACCAACAACCAATCTGACAGAGCTTGAAGAATTTTGAAAATAATTATGGGCAAATGTTGCACAATCCAGGTGTGGAAAGCTCTTGGAGAATTACCCAGAAAGACACACAGCTGTAATTACTGCCAAAGGTGTTTTTACAAAGTAGTGACTCAGGGGTGTGAATACTTATATAAATGAGACATTACTGTATTTCATTTTCAATGCATTTGCAAAAATGTCTCATAACATGTTTTTCTTTATTAATATGGGGTATTGTGTGTAGATTGTGTGTAGATGGGTGGAAGAAAACATATTTAATACATTTATAATTCAGGCTGTAGCACAACAAAATGTGGAATAAGTCAAGGGGCATGAATACTTTCTGAAGGCACTGTATGTGCATCAAATTGAGCAAAGTAGTATATAAAAGCATTGATTTTGAAATGTTATTACATGACTGGTTGAAATGATTACATTATTCATACAAACAGTGGTTACTCAACACTTGTTAATGTAATAACTTATTACATTTAGCATAAAAAGTTATTACATTTACAGGTCAACATTTTATTACGTTTACCAGCAAGTTAAAAGTTTATTCAATCTTTTTTTTTTTTTTTACAAATAGAAAGTTATTACATATACTGTTGTTACTGTTGATTCCTCTGGACCATCTCTGCTCTGACCTTCTAATCTCTAACTACAGCAGTGGGTACCAACCGGTTGATTACGATCAACTGGTCGATCTTCAAGGCATTCCTAGCCGATCAACATTTCTGTAGAAAATCCAATGATAAAGACTCGCAGTACTTTATTTTTTATTTTCCACCCCCATTGGACTGGGGGTGCAACCAAGAGGACAGGCTGGCGAATGTCCCAATGAGGGATCAGAATGCCGTCCAGAACCGGGACGAGAACTGAGGCCCCCGGTCGGAGACTATGTGCACGGGCAGTCCATGGATCGGGAAGACATGCTGCACCATGAACTGGGCCGTCTCCTTGGCCGAGGGTAGTTTGGGAAGAGGAATGAAGTGAGCCGCCTTGGAAAACTGGTCGACCACAGTCAGGATGGCAGTGTTACCCTCAGACGGGGGGAGACCCATGATGAAATCCAGGGATATGTGGGACCAGGGACGGTGCAGGACAGGCAGTGGTTGCAGAAGACCAGCCGAAGCTTGCCGAGGAGTCTTATTCTGAGTACAGACCATGCAGGCGGAGACAAACGTGGCGACATCTGGAACCATCATAGGCCACCAAAGACGTTGTCGCACGAAGGCCAGGGTCCGACAGGACGGGTGGCAGGCAAGCCTGGAGGAATGGGCCCACTCTAGGACCGCAGATCGGACAGCGTCAGGCACAAACATCCAATTATCATGCCCCCCCCCAGGGTTCGGGCTGGGACCACTGCGCCTCCCGGATCTGTTTCCCTATACCCCAGTTGAGTGTCATCACCAGGCACGAGGTGGGAAGGATGGTCTCGGGCTCAGGGGTGGTACCCGTGGGGCTATAGCGGCGGGACAGTGCATCCGGCTTGACATTCTTGGGTCCGGCCGGTACGAGTTGGAGAAGTTGAACCATGTGAACAGCAGGGCCCATCTGGCTTTCCTGGAGTTGAGGTGCTTGGCAGTGCGGAGATACTCCAGGTTCTTGTGGTCGGTCCACACGATTAATGGATGTTCCGCCCACTACAGCCAGTGCCTCTATTCCCTCAACGCCATCTTTATTTTCCGTGGCGTTGAGGCGATGGGAGAAGAAGGCACAGGGATGTAGGTTGAGGTCCAGGGCAGAAAGCTGAGACAGGACTGCCCCCACTCCGACATCCGAAGCGTCGGCCTCCACCACGAACTAATGGAAGGGTCCGGATGAACCAAGATGGGAGCTGTGGTGAAGTGATGTTTGAGATCCCGGAACGCTTGGTCAGCAGCTGGAGACCACGTGAATGGAACCTTGGGCACGGTGAGGGGAAGCCAGGGTGCTGTAACCCCGGATAAAGCAGCAATAGATGTTATGTTTTTATTTTACCTTTATTTAACTAGGAAAGTCAGTTAAGAACAAATTCTTATTTTCGGTTACTAGTCCAACGTTGCCGCGTAGCCTAGATGTTGCCAAACCCAAGGACGCGTTGTAGCTGCACCCTGGGAGTAGGCTGGGGCCAATCCACCACTGCTTTCACCTTCCCAGGATCCATTTGCACACTCCCTGCTGCGATGATGAAACCCAGAAAAGAAATGGTGGAACAATGGAACTCGCAGTTCTCCGCTTTTCAAACAGCTGGTTCTCCAGGAGGCATTGGAGAACCTACTGGACGTGGAGCACATGTTCTTGGGTGGAACGGGAGAAGATGAGGATGTCATCTAGGAAGACAAAGACAAACTGGTTCATGTTGCGGAGAACATCATTGACCAGAGCCTGGAACACAGCAGGGGCGATGGTAAGGACAAATGGCATGACCACATACTCATCGTGACTGCTGGCCGTGTTGAAGGCGGTCTTCAACTCATCCCCTTCCCGTTTCCGCACCAGGTGGTAGTCGTTCCATAGATCCAGCTTGGAAAACACGGTGGCCCCCTGGAGCAGCTCGAAGGCCGAGGAGATGAGTGGTTGCGGGTAGCGGCTCTTCACCGTTATGTCGTTGAGAACCCGGTAGTCGATGAAGGGCACAGGGTCTTGTCCTTCTACTCCACAAAGAAGAACCCTGTGCCGGCGGGAGGAGAAGAAGAATGGACAGTCGGACACGAAGGCCCAGAGACAGGACAGGCAAGGGTCAAAACCAGGGGGGCGAGCAAAAGAGAGACTTGGAAAATGCAAGAGCTGAGAAAAATGCTGGTTGACTTGACAAACAAGACAAACTGGCAATCACAGGTATAAATACACAGGGGATAATGGGGAAGGTGGGCGACAGGTGAAACAGATCAGGGTGTGACACTAGATCCCACTGGGAAAAATAGGTCATGCAACTCAGAATTCCAAGTCAGAAACTCTGGCATCTTTCTGGAGCTCTGAATTATTGACCTGATGATCACTGGGGAACTCCTTTTGTTCCCAAGTTCCCAGTTGTCATGAAAGCACCATGACCATCAGATGCAGGTACCATCAGTCCAATAAAATAAAAAAGCTAATTATTTGCAAATTATTTAAATTTATGTTCAGCTGTTTCTCGCAAGTGCTACACCAACTGATCTATTTTGTTTTCAAAGCTTGAGTTTTGAAATATAATAAGGTCTGAGAAGAACAATATTTGCAGGCCAGACATATAACCAATATGCTGTGATAATGTACTGCACAATCGTCATTCCTACAGAACTGTTTTAATTAGATTTTTATTTTAATAAAGTCATGTTTAAAAAAAATCTGAGCAGTAGATCTCGGCTTGCTTTTTAACTGCGAACGTGATCTTGACTCAGAAAAGGTTGATGACCACTGCTTTGGAGTGAATATTTTGAAGCATTGTGCTGGGTTGTGTTCAGAAGGCAAGAAGCTGAAGAACATCTTATCAAATGGAGGAGCTAGTTCTTGTCCAATGAGAACATACATTTGTTCAGAACCTCTTCTCTCTCACTCTCTCTCTCTGCTGAAGTCTCAGTCGTAACACTCTGGTTCTGAACTCCCAACCCCCCACCAAGGAACAGTGGTTTGGTGTTCTATCCCAGCTACACGTCATCCCTCCCAGTCATTGTATCTCTCCTGCAGAGATGAAGGAGTTCAATGGGTCTGATTCGCACTGATTCCCACTCACACACTAACACACACACACAGTATCCTGTGAGTGAGACACACTTCTTTCAGCTTGGTCAGTGTGATAATGTGTGTAATTAATAGTTTGAATGGCTAGATTGTTGAGCTTGTGACACTTGTTCTCTCTGGCTTAGTGCAGTAGGGACTGTTGAGACTGTGACACTTGTTCTCTCTGGCTTAGTGCAGTAGGGACTGTTGAGACTGTGACACTTGTTATGGCCATGGGTGATTAGATGTGACCTGTCTAAAAGAGTTCTGATCTGGTCTCACACTGCTGAGGAGTCCACACACATCCCCATGAATTAGCCTCCTAAAGCACTCTGTAAATTGAGAACTGAGTGGGAGACAGTGAGCTGTGTGTGTGTGTGTGTGTGTGTGTGTGTCCGCAACCACACATATGAAATGTGTTTGAGACGTGTCAAGTGAAGAGTCATGTATGTGCTTTTTCTGATGTCACTATACATTTTATGTGTGTGTGATCTGTTTCACGTGCATGCGCGTGCATGCGTATTCCATCCAGAAAACCGTTACATGCGTATTCCATCCAGAAAACCTACATTTGTTCTGTGAAAGGTCCAAGAACATTAGTTAGGTCGCTGCAAATGTTCTCATAGCACAAAAACTGTCCAGTCTTGCTGATCTTTGTATAAAACATTTGCCTGATGTATTGTGTATATATTTTGTATTTAATCATTTTTAGATTAAGGCTGTATTGTAACTACATTTTATGCAAAAAGTAAAGGGGCCTGAATACTTTCCAAATCCATTGTAGGTTCCCAAAACACAAACTGTCCAGTTGCGTTGACATTCAGATAATGTTTGTGTCAGAGTGCACAAAACACTCCTTTCATGTTGCACGAATGTTGACAGAACAGCCTTTCTGAGTTCTTTAAAAGTTACTAGAACATTACATTTAGTTTAGGAAACAGTGTGGTTACATTACAAGATAGGTTCCTAAAACACAAAATATAATCAGTTGTGATGACATTCATGCAATGTTTAAGTTGCATAGGACATTTCTATAATGTTTTAAGAATCTTACCAGAACACCTGGTCTGTTCTTTAAATGTTCCCAGAGCATTTGGGGTGGCAGCGTAGCCTAGTGGTTAGAGCGGTGGACTTGTAACCAAAAGGTTGTCAAATCTGTCATTCTGCC
This sequence comes from Oncorhynchus nerka, assembly GCF_034236695.1. NCBI lineage: Eukaryota > Metazoa > Chordata > Actinopteri > Salmoniformes > Salmonidae > Oncorhynchus > Oncorhynchus nerka. The sequence continues at coordinate 75,564,908 of NC_088397.1, read as the reverse complement.
CCTGAGTTAACCCACTGTCCTAGGCCATCATTGAAAATAAGAATTTGTTCTTAACTGATATGACTAAAGGTCAAATTAAGTTATGTTGCAAGAATATTCTTGTTGATTTTCACAGAGAACATTCCCACAATGTTCCACCATTTGTTTTAGGTTTCACATAATATTGCATTTATGTTCACACAAAATACATTTTCCTTTGTCTTAGAGGTCCCTGAAACATTTAAAACGTTTGACATTATATTGCCATAACACTCATGTAATTCCTTAAAACACAGAACAACAGATCCCAATTGTTTTTCTCCAGATTGAATGCAAATTCAATTTCAGAAATGTATTGTAGGTGATATAGCAACATAGCATTTTGATTTCATTCATAGTACATTTACCAGCATTTACTCATTCAAACACAACAAAAAATGGTTTTCTTCATATGATGACAATTTGCACACATCGGGTTAAAACCTGCAATATTGACTTTTTAAGCCAAGTCATTTACCATCTGCGCCACCAGAGAATCGCCCTTATGTCTTATTTTTTCCATATATAGCGATGGAAGTATGTTCAATCATGAATTCCATGCTTCTTAGACATAACCCAGGGAAATACTGGTAAATGGGGTGGCAAGTAGCCTAGTGGTTAGCTTGTTGGGCCAGTAACCGTAAGGTTACCAAGATCAAATCCCTGAGCTGACAAGGTAAAAATCTGTCGTTCTGCCCCTGAATAAGGCAGTTAACCCGCTGTTCTGTGGCTGTCATTGTAAATAAGAATTTATTCTTAACTGACCTGCCTAGTTTAATAAAAATACATGGGTTGTTCACCTTCCCTCATGTGCTTCTGGGCCCATATTTACAAGACTATGAGTGCTGGTCTAGGATCACTTTTGCTTTTCAGATAATGAAAAATAAGACAAGGGGGACCATAGGAAGCGTCTTAAAGCAGGAATTAAATTGTGTGCTTTTTAAAAAGCTGAACAGTCAATTTTTACACATTTCATTTCTATAGTTTTACATAATTTTAAGACTGGATTTATAAATCTGGACAAACAAAATGCATCCTCTATTTAAGTAGATTATATCTGAGACTCAATGTTTTCAAAGGAAACCTAACATCTTCAGCTTTGCAGCCAAATCATTAAACCTCTGCACCAGCAGGGGATTTCTGTGGTAGTTCATTTTCCCCCCAGTCTATTTAGGACACAGAACAACATTTCTGAGTCATTAAAATGTTCTCATCCTTTTCATATGCTTTGTACTTGTAACGCTGTATTTTACGATGTTCGTTCTTCATCCCATGTGATGAAATGTGTCTTATGAAATGTGATTTTAGTTGGATAGAGCTTCATTTAAATAACATGTATACTTATTTATTCACCTGCTTCTTAAATACAGGCTCAGAACCTTCAAACCAGACTGAAAACAAAATGTAAACGTAACATGTAAAGTGTTGGTCCAATGTTTCATTAGCTGAAATAAAAGATCCCAGAAAAAGCTTATTTTTCTCAAATGTTGTGTACAAATCCCTGTTAGTGAGCATTTCTCTTTTGCCAAGATAATCCGTCCACCTGACAGGTGTGATATATCAAGAAGCTTAGTAAGCGTGATCATTACAGCACCTTGTGCTGGGGACATTTAAAGGCCAAAAAAATGGTAGTTTTATCACACAACACAATTATACAGATGTCTCAGGTTTTGAGGGAGCATGCAATTGGCATTTTAACCACCAAAGCTGTTGCCAGAGAATTTAATGTTAATATCTCGACCATAAGCCACCTCCAATGTTGTTATCAAGAATTTGGCTGTACGTCCAACCAGCCTCACAACTGCAGACCATGTGTATGGCGTCGTGTGGGCGAGCGGTTTGCTGATGTCAACGTTGTGAACAGAGTGCCCCATGGTGGCGGTGGGGTAATGGTATGGGCAGGCATAAGCTACAGACAATGAACACAAATGCATTTTATCTATGGCAATTTGAACTGCCCTCATCACCTCATGTTTCAGCATGATAAGGCACAGCCCCATGTCACAATGATCTGTACAGAATTCCTGGAAGCTGAAAATGTCCCAGTTCTTCCATGACCTGCATACTCACGAAATATGTCAACCATTGATCTTGTTCGGGATGCTCTGGATGAATATTTACGACAGCGTGTTCCAGTTCCCACCATTATCCAGCAACTTCGCACAGCCATGGAAGAGGAATGACGACAACATGCTACAGGCCACAATCAGCCTGATCAACTCTATGCGAAGGAGATGTATCGCGCTGAATGAGGCCAATGGTGGTCACACCAGATACTGCCCGGTTTTCTGATCCAGGCCCCTCCCTTTTTTTAATGTATCTGTGATCAAAAGATGCATATCTTTATTCCCAGTCATGTGAAATCCATAGATTAGGACCTAATTAATTTATTTCAATTGACTGATTTCCATATGCAGTGCATTTGGAAAGTATTCAGACCCCTTGACTATTTCCATATTTTGTTACGTTACAGCCTTATTCTAAAATTGATTCAAATAAATATTTTTCTCATCAATTTACGCACAATACCGTATGATAAAAATGAAACAGGTTAAATTCAAAACTGTAGTAAATTCAATTTATTGGACATGATTTGGAAAGGCACACACCTGTCTATGTAAGGTCCCCCAGTTGACAATGCATGTCAGAGCAAAAACCAAGCCATGAGGTCAAAGGAATTGTCGAGGCAAAGATCTGTGGAAGGGTACCATAAAATATCTGCAGCTGTGAAGGTCCCAAAGAACACAGTGGCCTCCATCATTCATAAATGGAAGAATTTTGGAACCACCAATACTCGTCCTAGAGCTGGCCGCCAGGCCAAACTGAGCAACCGGGGAAGAATAGAGTTGGTCGGAGGGAACCAAGAACCGGATGGTCAGTCTGACAGAGCCCCGGAGTTCCTCTGTGGAGATGGGTGAAACTTCCAGAAAGCCAACCATCTCTGCAGCACTCCACCAATCATGCCTTTATGGTAGAGTGGCTAGACAGAAGCCACTCCTCAGTAAAAGGCACATGACAGCCCGCTTGGAGTTTGCCAAAAGGCACCTAAAGACTCAGACCATGAGAAACAAGATTCTCTGATCTGATGAAACCAAGATTGAACTATTTGGCCTGAATGCCAAGCATCACGTCTGGAGGAAACCTGGCACCATCCCTACTGTGAAGCACGGTGGTGGCAGCATCATGCTGTGGGAATGTTTTTAAGTGTCAGGGACTGGGAGACTAGTCAGGATCGAGGGAAAGATGAACGGAGCAAAGTACAGAGAGATTCTTGATGAAAACCTGCTCAGGACCTCTGGGCTTAACGTACACCTTTCAACAGGACAACGACCCTCGTCACACAGCCAAGAAAACACAGGAGTGGCTTCAGGACAAGTCTCTGAATGTCCTTGAGCGGCCCAGCCCGATCGAACATCTCTGGAGAGACCTGAAAATAGTTGTGCTGCGATGCTCCCAATCCAACAAGACAGAGCTTGAGAGGATCTGCAGTGTACTTGTACATCAAGCTGCCTTATGCTACAGAATCAGAAGATAGGCTTCTGCCCTATGAGCTGTTCTGGCTCGCTTGTGCAAGGCTAGTTACTGTGCAACCTAACTTAAACATTGTATACATTTCACCAAACTGAGTGTGTTTTGGGAACCTATCTCTTGTAATGTACCCACACCGTTCCCACAACCTAAATAAATGTTTTGGGAAACTTTAAAGAACTCAGAAAGGCTGTTCTGTAAACCTTCTTGCAAGATTAAATGACTTTTTATACAAACATTCATCAGCATGATGAGACAGTATTTGTGTTATGAGAACATTTTCCACAACCTAGGTAATGTTCTGGGAATTTGCACATAACCAATTTGGGTTACTGAGAAAACATTACTGGTACATTGTGTAATTACATTACCTGAAAACCTAATGAGAACTTTTAGGCAATGATCTGTGGTGGTTGCTACAGATGTTGTGCACGTCATTTTAGTGAATGTTAGAACTTTCCAAGGATATTTCATTTAAAACAAAAAAAGATCAAACCCTATCAATGAATGTATGGGAATCTTAGCTAATGTTCTGGGGATGTTCCCAGTTTGCTGGGTAATGTGTGTGTCTGTCTGAGTACAGACTGGCTGGCTGGAGCGGTGTGGGAGTCCAGGGACTGTCAGGGCAGCAGATACAAGCCGAGCAGCAGAGGTGCAAATTAAAAGTCAGTGAAGCGCTATAGGGGAACACGATGCAGACTGCTAATGCTGGGGCCCTGCACAGCTAGCCTGCTATCACACTGATAATGTTAGGGCAGCGTTAGCCAACTACTACATTGGCAATATCAGGGCAGTGCTAGCCAGCTAACACTGAGTCATGGCAGGACAGAGCACTGGGGGGTAACAAGGAGAAGAACATGAGTTTGGGGAAAAGAGGGCGAGAGAGGAAGAAGAGACTGAAAAAGCGCAAGACATAGAACTATAAGGATATACTGTCACACCCTGACCGTAGATTACTTTGTATGTTTCTACTTTTTGTTTGGTCAGGGTGTGATGTGGGTGGGTATTCTATGTTGTATGTCTAGGTGTTGTTTTCTATGTTTAGGCCTGGTATGGTTCCCAATCAGAGGCAGCTGTCAATCATTGTCTGTGATTGAGAACCATAATTAGGTAGCCTGTTTTCCCACTTTTGTTTGTGGGTGGTTATTTTCCGTTTTAGTGTTTGCACCATACGGGACTGTTTCGGTTTTAATTTATTCTCTTGTTCTTTTGTATTTAGTGTTGAGTTTATTAAAGGAAATATGAACACGTACCACTCTGCGCTTTGGTCTACTCCTTCCATCAACGACAATCGTTACATATACATTATATATATATACAGTATATATACAGTACCAGTCAAAAGGCTGTGTAAGGGCTATTTGACTAAGAAGGAGAGTGGTGGAGTGCTGCATCAGATGACCTGGCCTACACAATCACCGACCTCAACCCAATTCAGATGGTTTGGGATGAGTTGGACCGAGTGAAGGTAAAGCAGCCAACAAGTGCTCAGCATATGTGGGAACTTGACTGTTGGAACAGCATTTCAGGGGAAGCTGGTTGAGAGAATGCCAAGGATGTGCAAAGCTGTCATCAAGGCAAAAGGGTGGCTTCTTTGAAGAATCTAAAATATATTTTGATTTGTTTAGCACTTTTTTTTTGTTATTTGATAGTTTTTATGTCTTCAATATTATTCTACAATGTAGAAAATAGTACAAATAAAGAAAAACCCTTGAATGATTAGATGTGTCCAAACTTTTGACTGGTACTGTGTATATACATTACCATTCAAAAGTTTGGGATCACTTAGAAATGTCTTTGTGTTTAAAGAAAAGCAAAAAAATGTGTCCATTAAAATTACATCAAATTGATCAGAAATATACTGTAGACATTGTTATTAATGTTGTAAATTACTATTGTAGCTGGAAACGGCAGATTTTTACATGGAATATCTACATAGGCATACAGAGGCCCATTATCATCAACCATCACTCCTGTGTTCCAATGGCACGTTAGGTTAGCTAATCCAAGTTTATCATTATAAAAGGCTAATTGATCATTAGAAAACCCCTTTGTAATTATGTTAGCACCCCTGAAAACTGTTGTTCTGATTAAAGAAGCAATAAAATTTGCCTTTTGTTTTAGACTAGTTGAGTATCTGGAGCATCAGCATTTGTAGGTTTGATTACAGGCTCAAAATGGCCAGAAACAAAGCACTTTCTTCTGAAACTTGTCAGTCTATTCATGTTCTGAGAAATGAAGGCTATTCCATGCGAGAAATTGGCAAGAAACTGAAGATCTTGTACAGCGCTGTGTACTACTTCCTTCACAGAACAGCGCAAACTGGCTCTAACCAGAATAGAAAGAGGAGTGGGAGGCCCCGGTGCACAACTGAACAAGAGGACAAGTACATTAGTGTGTCTACTTTGAGAAACAGACGCCTCACAAGTCCTCAACTGGCAGCTTCATTAAATAGTGCCAGCAAAACACCAGTCTCAATGTCAACCGTGAAGAGGCGATGATGCTGGCCTTCTAGGCAGAGATGCAAAGAAAAAGCCATATCTCAGACTGGCCAATACAAATAAAGATTAAGATGGGCAAAGAGCACAGACACTGGACAGAGGAACTCTGCCTAGATGGCCAGCATCCCGGAGTTACCTCTTCACTGTTGACATTGAGACTGGTGTTTTGCGGGTACTATTTAATGAAGCTGCCAGTTGAGGACTTGTGAGGCGTCTGTTTCTCAAATGTATTTGGCTAAGGTGTATGTAAACTTCCGACTTCAACTGTATATATATATATATATATCTATATATATATATATATGAGAGCGAGAGCGATAGAGACTCAAGGAGGACTTTTTTACTGTGACTTTTATGGAGATATAGTTATGTTGGTACAGTCAGTGTCGTCTCATAACCTTAATGCTCTAATCACGGTCTTGCCCAGGACTGGCTGAGCTGGAATCATTTATAAAAATAAATCATGTAAATATAGCCCCCAAACAGCACTGAGGGAGCCAGGCAGGCAGCAGACCACATCCACACAGGCAGCATGCTGCATTCACACACAGTAAGTGGAAACTGACAATTAGATGTTGATCCAAGGTCAGTTTTGTGTTCCCCCCACTCCTAATGTTAAGGTTAACATTGTGTGAGGTAGGGCTGGGCGATAAATCAATGTCTATAGTTACAGGTAATTACTTCCCTCAATAACAATATTAAAACATTTAGAAACATTTTCGATAATGTTGATATAGAATAATTAGGTCCAGCAGTCCATTTCACCTCTGTGACGCAGCAGGAACATGCAGAGAAGTGACAATATGCACGTGGAGAGGTATACGCCCACTAAAAACCACTTAGCACCTTGAGTGATGGAGTAGCCACTATTAAACACAAAACATGTGTGTTTTAGGCGAAACCAGTGGCAGTGATAGCCATGGAGAAGGAGCAGCTTCCAATGAAGAAATGATTGATGAAAAGGGTTCAACTGTTTCAGTCATTTGGAAGTGGTTTGGCTTTTTGAAGTCCAACAAAGAGCAGAGCAATGTTCGGTGCAAATTGTGCCGTAGACAGATGGCTACCAAGTCTGGTAATACGACAAACCTGTTTCACCATCTGAAGCAAAATCACTCTTTGGAACATGCAGGTAGTTTGAGTTTGCACCTCGGTATTGATAAACGCCCTTCAAGCACCAGCCAACCTAGGGATGTTCGCTCGAAGCAGTCAACACTGACAGCGTTTATGCCCTACGAGCAAACATCGAAAAGACACAAAGACATCACAAATGCAAATGCTAAGGACATGTAGCGAATTAGCACAGTCGAAAAGGAAGGTTTCAAGAGGCTTATCAATTTAATTGACCCCATGTACGTGCTCCCTGGCTGCACATTTCTCTCACACCGTACTGCCTAAACTCTACGCTGAGTGTAGGGAAAATGTTGAGGAACAGCTGAAGACAGATTTGACGTATTTTGCTACTGCTACCGATCTGTGGTCTAGTCGCACGTCAGGGCCTTATATTAGCCTCACGATCCACTATATTGACAAAGAGTGGAATCTTTGAAATAAATGCCTTCAACATCATGCTTTCCCGAAGACCACACGGGTGAAGCTATATCAGAGGGGCTCATTGACGCTCTCGCCTCCTGGGGACTCAGTCAAGACAGACAGGTCTGCATTACAACGGATAGCGGTGCGAACGTGGTGAAGGCCGCTCAAATCAACAAATGGACCCGACTGCAATGTTTTAGACATCGTCTGCACTTGGCCATTGGTAAGTAACCTTGTCAATTGTGTATATTGAAGTGATTAGTTAGATTAAACTAAATGTGATTTTTTTTCATCAGCTGATTAAGTTAACTATTACATTCGAACTTAACTAAAGGGATTATTGTGATTTTAACATTTTATTAAAATCTCTTGACTTCTCTTAGAGTGGTTCAGACAAACGGGTAAATCGAGCAATTGGAGTGTGTAAGAAAGTGGTAGGTGCCTTTTCCTATTGGTGGAAAAAGAAAAGAGACCTGGCAGTTGCTCAAAAAGAACACAACCTACCCCAGAACAAGTTGGTGACAAAGTGGGGATCAAGTCAAAAGATGGTGCAAAGAGTACTGGAGCAGAAGAAAACCATTTCACACATCTTGTCCAGAGACAAGAAGACCTGACACTGAGCTCCCACCTATACAGATATAGATGTTCTTGATTCCATCAACCAGGCATTGACCCCACTAGAATTCACAGATGCTCTGTCTGGTGAGTCTTATGTCACTGTGTCTTACCTGAAGACAGTAATACACCTGTTCTATACAGATGTAATGAAACCTGATGATGGTGAAACAGAGCTCACCCAAACCATCAAAATGATAGTCATGGACTATCTGAATGAGACATATGATGACCTAGCCACAGATGACCTCCTGGACATAGCCTCGTTAGTTGACCCGCGGTTTATAACACATTACATCAAAGAGGAGAAAGTGGGTCACATAAAAGCAAGAGCTGTCTCAGAGATGGTCAATGAGGGACATGAAAACCCAAGCCCAGCACAGGGAGATGTTGTTGCTGCTTCACCACAACTGTCAGCTAAAAAGAGAAAGTCACTGGGTAGTTTTTTCAAAAAGCCATGCTCCACCACCACAGGTCTTACTGATATCCAGCTGGTAGAAAAGGAACTCAGCTGCTAACTTCAGTCTCCTGATGCTGACAGTGAAACCAATCCACTGGACTGGTGGAAGGTCCACCAAAAACACTTTCCCAAAGTCAACCACCTGGCAAAATGCCACCTGTGCATTCCTGCGACCAGCTCCCCCTCAGAGCATGTTTTTAAGCACAGGTGGCATCACAGTGACCTGCCATAGGGCATCTTTAAAGCCAGAGACTGTAGACAGACTTGTCTTTTTTGCTTGTAACTTGTAAGACAACTACCCCAACTGTGATGTACCATTAGTCTAACAGTTATAATGCATATTGACTTTGACTATTTTTTTATTTATTTCTTGTTCATAACTTAAGGGTTTATAGCTTTGAAAAATGTGGAGTTAAAATGTGAGTTCTACTTCTGACAATAACAAACATTAAAGCCTTGTTTGTTCAGGCATTCTTGAGTCTGAAGCAGATATGCAACTTTTAAACATTGATTAATCTTGGACCTCCCTCTCCCGGATCCGGGAGAATTGTCATCAACTGACACTAATTAGCATAACGCAACGGACAAAAAATATTACTAGAAAATATTCATATTCATGAAATCACAAGTGAAATATATTGAAACACAGCTTAGCCTTTTATTAATGACCCTGTCATCACAGCTTTTGAAATTATGCTTTACAGCCAAAGCAGGACAAGCATTTGTGTAAGTTTATCGATAGCCTAGCATAGCAGTATGCCTAGCTAGCAGCAGGCAGCTTGGTCACGAAAATCAGAAAAGCAATCAAATTAAATCGTTTACCTTTGATGAGCTTTGGATGTTTTCACTCACGAGACTCCCAGTTAGACAGCAAATGTTCATTTGGTCCCATAAAGATTATTTTTATAGCCGAAATACCTCTGTTAGTACTTCACGTTTGGTTGAGAAATCCACCGATAACTGCAGTCACGACAACGCCGAAAAATATTCCGAATTAGATCCATAATATCGACAGAAACATGGCAAACGTTTTTTATAATCAATCCTCAAGGTGTTTTTCAAATATCTATTCGATAATATATCAACGGGGACAGGTGGCTTCTTAGTAGGAAAGAGAGAAACAATGGTTGCATTTGTCTTTTACGCACAAATCACTCTGAGAGCCTCCAGCTGACCACTGACGCAATGTTGTCGTTCAGGCTCATTTTTTAAAATAAAAGCCTGAAACTATGAATTGTGACACTAGACACATTAGGGAAGCCATAGAAAAAGGAATCTGGTTCATATCCCATTCACTTCTCAATAGGGACGCATAGGAACGCAGAGCTTTCTAAATAAGAGTCAAGGTTGGATTTTGGGATTTGACTTGTCTCAGGCTTTCGCCTGCAATATCAGTTCTGTTATACTCACAGACAATATTTTTACAGTTTTGGAAACTTTAGAGTGTTTTCCATCCTAAGCTGTCAATTATATGCATATTCTAGCATATTGTCCTGACAGAATAGCCCGTTTACTTTGGGGACATTATTTTTCCAAAAATGAAAATAGTGCCCCCTAGTTTATCGTGATAATCATTGATTGAAAATAAATATTGTGAATTTGCCATATCACCCAGCACTAGTGTGAGGGTAAACTGATCATAGATCTGGGCACATTAAAAACCAATCTATTTGTTCAGACAATGGATTAAATGTTGAACCAGGGTCCTGACCGTGCGATGTTTATTAACAGTGAGAATCGCAGAATGGTGAACTTACTAAACGACTGAGAGTTTGACTGTGTGATATTAGATTGCTTCTTGTGTAAATATTATCTGTCTGGATTTTAATGATTTGTAACCTGTCATTAACCTGTCACACGAGTAGCAGTACCCACACTAAACCCCAATGTGTTAGGTGGATCGACACAGGGGAACCCAAGAGCAGACTCAGATGAAGAAACAGGGATGAATTAACCAAGATATTTGTTGTAACACAGGGAGATATGGAGTGCAGATCAGGGGAAGCTCAGATTATTTGTAGAAAACCAGATGTGGAGACTGAGGTTGGAGTGAGCTGGGTAGAACCAGGTAAACAGGTCCGGAGGGGAATCCAAAGTAGTGGTGGTGAGCTAAATCCAGAACAGGATAGTAGGGTGGTGAGATGTGGAACGGGAGACAGGAGCCAGAGAGGTAAACTGCAATGAGAGGATAAATAGCATCAGGCAGGGAAACAGGCACAGCAGAATAACAGGATCTTGAATAATCATAAATAGCTAGAAGCATGAACTCACTGAGCATTACGATCTGGCAGAGTGGAAGTGGCAGGACTGAGTATTTGCAGAGGTCTTGATTATGGAACGAGTTGCAGCTGGTAGGGATCTGCTCTGACTCCAGCCCACCTGTCTCCAACCACACAATCACACAGAGAGGGAGAGGGAGAGAGAGAGTGTGTACTGGGGATGTAACTGCAGTTCAAGAAGACATCGGATGAACACAAGAGGGCGTAGCAGGAGCAGATGTGACTCAGTGTCCTGGCTGGAGCATTTCCTAAACTGGCAGCTCATGGTGCCATGGTAACATAATAATGCCCAGCTCCTCTCCTCTTCCCTGTAACTCTTCCCTAGATCATTGCTGTAATGAGAATGTGTTCTCAGTCAGCTTACCTGTTAAGTGCAGGTCAACGGCAGCAGACTGGACACACACAATCTCCTTAAACTTGAACTTGAACTGTTTCAGATAAATTCAGAGAGTTGGCTTCTGCTACGGCAGCAAAGTTAGGCTGTACCTCCAAAAGCTTTTCTTGGGAGTGAGTAACATTTAGAAATTAATTTATTTGACACAACTTTTGCCTCACGGAATCCAACTGGGGTTTCCCTAAAACCAAGGAAGGCCTTTTGAATAATGGATACAGCTAAGGCTTTTCAAGTTATTGGGCAGAAATAAGATGTACTCATTTCTAAAGAACATTGTGCTGAGTTCGGCTTTGGGGGTCTTGGAACATAACTATTAAACTATCATGGGGAGAAAGTAAGATCTCTCTAGATGAGAAAACATGATCCTGAAAGAAACATGCATTCTGAATATGAGGTATGGCCAGTATAGTTTGTGGAGATGCTCCTTTGTCAAATCTACAGGAGCCTAAGTCAGGCCAGATGTTTATTTTCAGAGTGGCTGATGATCAATCAATCACCCAAAACACAGTGTGCATTCTTCCCTAAGCCTGTTAGTCTTCTGCCATGAGCACTGATGTCTAAATACCTGCCTGTTAGTCTTCTACCCTGAACACTGAAGTCTAAATCTCTGCCTGTTATTCTTCCACCCTGAACACTGATGTCTAAATCTCTGCCTGTTAGTCTTCCATACTGACACTGATGTCTAAATCTCTGACTGCCCCTCTTTCTCCTTGCTAAGCCATGAGCTTTGTTCTTTTGAAGGATCTCTTCTCCTAACCCAACCAGCCTGTGCTTCTGATTGCCGTAACAACGCACTTAGCATCAGCTCACTTCAATCAGACTTAATATATTATATCTCAAAGCAGCAGTTTCTCCTCTCATGTGTGTCTGTGAGAGCTGAGAGGCCCTCTAGAACACTGGAGGCCCTATAGAACACTCGATGCAGATGTAAAACTGCCTACTTCAGATATAACTGAAGTTGAGTAGTGATTGTTAGTTACGGTAGCTAGTTCCTCCTACCTCCTTCAGAGATGGCCATCTCTACATTCAAGAGTACATTTCTAATTCTTTCAAGGTCGATCCACACAACACTTTCACCAACACTATGCCCACCACGCCAACACATTTTTCTACAGCACTTATAAAAACGTTCAAGCTCAGCCAGACACATGTAACACCTCTTAACATCGCCAGGTTATTCAAAGTGCTTCATTTCCTGTGCTTGTGACACACTCCCCCTCTCTGGGGAGTGAGACAGAAGGTTAAACAGAGAGAGGGAGGGAGGGCGAGAAAGATTCTGGACAGGGTGAACGAAGACAGAGAGTAACTAGGCGCAACACACGTCTCCATTTCAGCCCTGCTGGGCAAGACAAAGGCTGAGTATTATTAGCTGGTGGCATGCTGTTTCAAGGTTAAGAGAGTGTTACCTTAACTATGTATTATATATACTGTATGTTGTTTTACAGCCTGGCTCTCTGATTTAGCTTTAATACATGTCAATAAAAGAGATCCACTCCTAATATTTTTAATGCGATAACTGTGGAGTTTGCAGTATTTTATTATTTTCCTTTGTATTTTATTCTAGCTGTAAAAAAAACAGATGTTAAAAACCATTGGTTTGTCATGAGATAATATGTTAGGCTTATGAGCGAAAACATCTGCGCTATGCCGATCTAGCTGCCGAAGCACGGCATCATGGCTGGAACACAGAAGTCCGACCAGTGGAGGTGGGCTGCAGAGGTTTTGTGGCAACATCTACAACCAGACTGCTTAGAGACCAGCGTTCGGTAATCAAAGCTGTATCGGAGGCGGCAGAAGGCAGCAGTCAGTGGCTCTGGATGAAGAGGAAAGACCCGAAGTGAGAGGGCCAGGAGGTATGCGGTCAACAATGCTTGACTCAGGGAGGAGGACACCCCTGCCATGCATAGTCCCATGGGATGTTGGCTATCAACAACAAGGCAACTCCTATGACGCAAGCGTAGGATTGATCACCCTGTCGCTGGCCACCTTTGTGGATGGTGTATAGTGTGAAAGGCCGAAACACCCTAGGAACCAAAGGTACACTACTGAAGATGCGCTCCCCAAATTTCACCAGGCTCACTGTTCATGAATTCTTGGAAGTGCTTGCACAAAGGATAGTAACATCTCATCCTGTGTTCTTGGAATCTTAGGTATTTCGTTACAAAAATCACTAATTTGTCCCCCAAGATGAGATCATGAACTTATTTCACCCTGAGCAGCACATATACCTGCCGTTGGCGTTGTGTGAGAAGCTTTCTGCTGTTGGATCTATAATTTGTGCAGCAGAATGATGTACTCTAGAGCAGTGGTTCCTAAACTTTTTGTAGTCCCTTACCCCTTCAAACATTCATCCTCCAGCTGCGTACCCCCTCTAGTACCAGGGTCAGCGTAATGTTGTCTTTTGCCATCATTGTAAGCCTGCTACACACACGCTATACGATACATTTGTTTTTGTCACAACCCGGCTCGTGGGAAGTGACAAAGAGCTCTTATAGGACCAGGGCACAAATAATAATATTATAATAATCAATCATTTTGGTCTTTATTTAACCATCTTACATATAAAACCTTATTTGTTAATCGAAAATTGTGAATAACTCACCACAGGTTAATGAGAAGGGTGTGCTTGAAAGGGTGCACATAACTCTGCAATGTTGGGTTGTATTGGAGAGTCTCAGTCTTAAATAATTTCCCACACACAGTCTGTGCCTGTATTTAGTTTTCATACTAGTGAGGGCTGAGAATCCACTCTCACATAGGTATGTGGTTACAAAGAGCATCAGTGTCTTTTAACAGCCCGATTTGCCAAGGCAAGATATTGTGAAATCTGGCGGTGGCTTCTGATTAAATCTCATTTTCACAGAACCGCTTGTTGCAATTTCGATGAGGCTCTCTTGTTCAGATATCGGTAAGTGGACTGGAGTCAGGGCATGAACGGGATAATCGATCCAGTTGTTGGTGTCACCTTTTTCGGGAAAGTTCCTGCGTAACTGCACACCCAACTCACTCATGTGCTTCTCTATATCACATTTGACATTGTCTGTCAGCTTGAGTTCATTATCACACAAAAAATCATACCATGATGGAAAGACCTGTGTGTTGTCCTTGTTATTGCAGACAGAGAAGAGCTCCAACCTGTGTGTTGTCCTTGTTAATGCAGACAGAGAAGAGCTCCAACCTGTGTGTTGTCCTTGTTCATGCAGACAGAGAAGAGCTCCAACCTGTGTGTTGTCCTTGTTAATGCAGACAGAGAAGAGCTCCAACCTGTGTGTTGTCCTTGTTCATGCAGACAGAGAAGAGCTCCAACCTGTGTGTTGTCCTTGTTAATGCAGACAGAGAAGAGCTCCAACCTGTGTGTTGTCCTTGTTAATGCAGACAGAGAAGAGCTCCAACTTCTTAATCAGCCTCAATTTTGTCCTGCACATTGAATATAGTTGCGCAGAGTCACTGTAATCCTAGATTCAGATTATTCAGGCGAGAAAAAACCTCACCCAGATAGACCAGTCGTGTGAGAAACTCGTCATTATGCAAGCGATTAGACAAGTGAAAATTATGGTCAGTAAAGAAAACTTTCAGCTCGTCTCTCAATTGCCCCTTGATAACCAGCGCACTTCTTTCTGTATGTTGTAAAAGCATAGTGCAGAAAATACACGAGAGTTCAGGGTCCTTGCTTTAACAAAGTTAACCATTTTCACTGTAGTGTCCAGAATGTCTTTCAAGCTGTCAGTCATTCCCTTGGCAGCAAGAGCCTCTCGGTGGATGCTGCTGTGTACCCAAGTGGCACCGGGAACAACTACTTGCAGGTGTGTTACCACTCCACTATGTCTCCCTGTCATGGCTTTTGTGCCATCAGTACAGATACCAACACATCTTGACCACCAAAGTCCATTTGATGTCACAAAGCTGTCCAGTACTTTAAAAATATCCTCTCCTGTTGTCCTGGTTTCCAGTGGTTTGCAGAAGAGGATGTCTTCCTTAATTGACCCCCATAAACGTAACAGACATATACCAGGAGATGTGCCAGGTCTGTTGACTCATCCAGCTGTAACGCATAGAATTCACTGGCTTGTATGCGAAGCAGTAATTGTTTCAAAACATTGCTTGCCATGTCACTGATGCGTTGCAAAACAGTGTTGTTTGATGGAGGCATTGTCTGTATAGTTTTTTTGGCCTTTTCCCCTAGCATTGTCCCAGCCATATCCGCGGCAGCAGGAAGAATTAAGTCCTCCACAATAGTATAGGGACTTGCCGGTCCTAGCCACTCGGTAGCTCACCATATAAAACGCTTCTAGCCCCTTGTTATTAATGAATCTGTTGCTTTTATACATGTCTTACTACTCATGTCTTAATTCTCGCTCAAAAACCTCCCGCTGCTTATTTTTCAACTGCTCATGTTTTGTTTCTAAATGGCTGCACAAGAGTGAAGGTTTCATCGAGTTGTGAGATAGGACTTTTGCGCATTTAACACACTGTGGCTGAGGAAAGGCACTACACCCAATATAAGTGAACCCCAAATCAATGTAGTTCTCATCATATTTGCGCCTCTTCGATGGTCCAACATCCCTGTCTGCTGTTGTTTGATGCTTCCCAGGTAAGGGGGCAGTAGCTCTTCGGCTGCATCAGATTCACAACTGTCAGTGTCCATGCTAGCTGGGCTAACAACAAATGTAGAATTACTGATGCTAGCATTGGATGTGCTTGTGGAAACACAACAACTTGTGTCTTCAACAGGTGCAGGTGTAGTACTGCTGGTAATAATAGTACTACCAGTAGAGCTGGTATGTGTCTCTATGCATGCTTACTTTTTTTAACCATTTATCCATTTACGAGTAAACGGAATGAGCAGCAGCTACATTTGGTTAGTGGAATTCTTGCGAGAGAGTAACGGTTAATGTAATTGGATGTTAGTGTCACGACTTCCACCGAAGTCGGTTCCTCTTCTTGTTCGGGCGGCGTTCGGCGGTCAGCATCACCGGTCTTCTAGCCATTGTCGATCCACTTTTCATTTTCCATTTGTTTTGTCTTGTTTTCCTACACATCTGGTTCTCATTTCCCTCATTAAGTGTTGTGTATTTAACCCTCTGTTCCCCCCATGTCTTTGCGTGGTATTGTTTGTTGTTAGTGCTTGTGCACATGTTGACTGGTGTGCGTCTGGTTTTGTACCCAAGTTGGTTTATTCTTTATGCTGTTGGTTTTGAAATTAAACTGCTCCGGCTATTTGCTAGTTCTGCTTTCCTGCGTCTGACTTCACTGCCACCAGTTACGCACCCCATTACAGTTAGTTATTTGACTAGGTTACCTGTATTTGACATTGCATTGTTATATCACTAAACACTAGATGGTTTCATTTTATTTTTGACAGTGAATCGAGGCTACTCAGGTGACATGTACCCCAGTTTGGGAATACCTGCTCTAGAGGACCACTCATATCAGGGGCCAGAGATCAATTGGCTACATCCGGGGTTCATTTGTCAGGTCATTCCACATCTGCTGATTTATGAACACACACACATGCATAGATGCTGAGAAGTTCCATCCACAGATTAAGTCACTATTGGTATCAACTCTTCCCAGCACTCTACAGTACGGAGGTAGATTTTAAATCATGGATGAAAATGGCCCCCAGCAAAACTCAGCTCATTCTGTGGGCTGCTAAACTTCCAGACATTTAATCTGAATGCAAAATAATCCTTCTTGTCGTCTTCTTGAAAGGTCAGAGCTATAGACGTGTTTTCTTCCAGTTTCTGGAAAGGGCAAATGTGCACAATCACCATTCATGAGAGGCAGAACACTCTGAAGTCCTATCTCAACCAATATCAGTTTATAACACACACACAGACAGACGTATGTACGCACACACGCAC
The DNA here is from genome assembly GCF_034236695.1 of Oncorhynchus nerka. Classification (NCBI taxonomy): domain Eukaryota; kingdom Metazoa; phylum Chordata; class Actinopteri; order Salmoniformes; family Salmonidae; genus Oncorhynchus; species Oncorhynchus nerka. The sequence continues at coordinate 75,547,716 of NC_088397.1, read as the reverse complement.
GCACATATGCACACACACACACAAACACACACATACACATACCTGCGGACCGCAACTCAGGGAAGGTGATGGTCAGTGTCTCAGGGAGACTGTTTTAGTCCTGCTCTCTTCACTCAATGTCCACATGCTGTAGGCTACATGCTTAGATACATACACACACGTATGTAAAGAAATACACTGCCAGAAATATAAACCCAAAGCATTGGTCCCATGTTTCATAAGCTGAACTAAAAGATTCAGGTGCACAAAAAGCTTATTTCTATCAAATTTGGTGCACTAATGTGTTTACATCTCTGTTAGTGAGCATTTCTCCTTTCCCGAGATAATCCATCCACTTGACAGGTGTGGCATATCAAGAAGCTGATTAAAAAGCATGATCATTACACAGGTGCACCTTGTGCTGGGGACAATAAAAGTCCACTCTAAAATGTGCAGTTTTGTCACACAACACAATGCAACAGATGTCTCAAATTTCATGGCGCGTACAATTGGCATGCTGAATGCAAGAATGTCAACCGGAGCTGTTGCCTGAGAATTGAATGTTCATTTCTCTACTACTTCCAAAGTCATTTTCGTGAATTTGGCCTCACAACTGCAGACCACGTGTAACCGCACCAGTCCAGGACCTCCACATCCGGCTTCTTCACCTGCGGGATCATCTGAGACCAGCCACTCAACAGCTGATGAAACTGTAGGTTTGCACATTCCGAAGAATTTCTGCACAAACTGTCAGAAACTGTCTCATGATAGCTCATCTGTGTGTTCGTCATCCTCACCAGGGTCTTGACCTGACTGCAGGTTGGCATCGTAATCTAATTCACCTTTGATGGCCATTGGCATGCTGGAGAAGTGTGCTCTTCACAGATGAATCCCGGTTTCAACTGTACCCGGGCAGATGGCAGACAGTGTTGTATGGCGTTGTGTTGGTGAGCGGTTTGCTGATGTCAACTTTGTGAGCAGAGTGCCTCATTAAAGAGGAGTGGGACAACATTCCACAGGCAACAATCAACTGCCTGATCAACTCTATGTGATGTGCAGTGCTATACATGAGGCAACTCTATGTGATGTGCAGTGCTATACATGAGGCAACTCTATGTGATGTGCAGTGCTATACATGAGGCAACTCTATGCGATGTGCAGTGCTGCATCCCATAGATTTCATAGAATTCCTTATGAACTGCAACTCAGTAAAATCTTTGAAATGATTGCATGTTGTGTTTATATTTTTGTTCAGTGTAGTGATGTCATTAACCTTTTCATATGTTTTCTAGTAAATACCAGGCGATGAAGCATAGCATTTAGATTTGCACTCGAGTATTCTGGAACATTTGGTGATACTGCCAAACCTTCTAAATCAGACTTTAAATTGCAATATTCCAGACTCTATCAGACTCCATTAGACTCTGTCTCTGTATCAGAATGATTGTCAGCCCTCTAACCCTTGTTCCTCAGCAGAGCACTGTTCAAATACACACAGAGGAATGGTATCTCATCATTAAAGCTTAAAACACCTCTTGCTTCTAACCTAGTTCCATGTAGAAGAAGCACCTATAAGACAGTTTGGGTGAAATATGAACCCCCAGATTGATTTACAATGTTTAGAGCAAGTTCTGTAGGCTCCTGCTCAGCCCATACTCTCTCTCTCTCTCTCTCTCTCTCTCTCTCTCTCTCTCTCTCTCTCTCTCTCTCTCTCTCTCTCTCTCTCACTCACACACACACACACACACACTTTCAGTCTATATCTCTCACACACACACACACACACACACACACACAGACACACGGTGTACAATATAGCAATCCCTCCTACCATCCATTTGCTGCATATACTGTATTGTTGATAAAGGTTTTTATGTGAAGATATTTCTTCACACCACATTCAGAAAGGAGAGTGTGTGAACAAGCAACGGCCCAGTCAAACAAGGTCATGGTTGGTTCAATCCAAATCCTGATGAACCCGGCTCAAACACACTCATCCCTGTCCAAATATTGCCATGGTTGTCTGCAGAGTCCTGAACTCGTAACTCTGTCAAATCTAAACTGTAAACTACACTCTAAATCCCAACAGTAAACTAAACTCTAAATTCCAATTCTAAACTCTAGGATATTGAGGTCTGTAGAATATAGAGGTGTGATTATAATGCTGTTATTGATGTGTACTAATGTTTGTTCAACAATAGGACTACAATAGTCACATGGTCAAACGTCACCCTTAGAAACGGTGTGTGTGTGTGGGGGAGGTTATCGTGTGTGTGTGTGTGTGTGTGTGTGTGTGTGTGTGTGTGTCGTATAATCGTGTTTGTTTTTGACAGTGTGTATGTCTGTTTCCATCAGTTTGAATGTGGAAAACCCTCTAATCTTATTTTATAGTGTAATCTGGTTGGTTCTTCCCCAGCGACTGACTGACAGCCAATGTGGTGATTCAATACATAATGTATGACCAGCACAGTGTGTGTGTGTGTGTGTGTGTGTGTGTGTGTGTGTGTGTGTGTGTGTGTGTGTGTGTGTGTGTGTGTGTGTGTGTGTGTGTGTGTGTGTGTGTGTGTGTGTGTGTGTGTGTGCGGTTGTATTGTATTGTGTGTTTGTATTTGCTCAGACTTGGTCATGACTGGAGAAGGACAGAGAGAGAGAGAGAGTGAGAGAGAGAGAGATGGGGGGTAGAGCCAGGTAAGGACAGTGAGTATTTGAGAAAGTATGTGTGTGTCTATGCTTGCCTGCCTGCCAGCATTGTATGTGTGTAGAGTACTCTTCGTAAGTCAGATATACAAGCCCAATAGTATGTGAATGACAGTCTAACCATTTAAAGTGTGTATCAAGTGAGTTTGAGTCTGAATTCCAATTACCCTGGAGGAGATAGAATATGCGTGTGCAGAATACTGCTACTGTGACTGTCACAGTTCCATCTGTCTGAGGTGCTACATCTTACAGCTGTGGAATTGACATGTCATGCATTATATCATTAGGTGTTAAAATCAGGAGCATTCAGATTTCCTTGTGAAATCGTAACTTAACAGTCCTTGGTCTTCCTGACTAATTGTGGTAATGATCTCTTTACCTTTAATCTCTGTGTGTGTGCGTGTGTGTGTGTGTGTGTGTGTGATGTGATGTGATGACTCCGTTATATGATTCCAGTCACGCTGCCAGTGTCTGTCGTCTCACGCTGCAATATCAGCCGTCTCCATCTTCAAGCCTCTCTAGCTCTGAATCAACAGGGAGGGATCAGTGTGTGTGTGTGTGTGTGTGTGTGTGTGTGTGTGTGTGTGTGTGTGTGTGTGTGTGTGTGAGTGAGTGAGTGAGTGAGTGAGTGAGTGAGTGAGTGTGAGTGTGAGTGAGTGAGTGAGTGAGTGAGTGAGTGAGTGAGTGAGTGAGTGAGTGAGTGAGTGAGTGTGAGTGAGTGAGTGAGTGAGTGAGTGAGTGAGTGACTGACTGACTGACTGACTGACTGACTGACTGACTGACTGACTGACTGACTGACTGTGTATGCAGGTGTGTGTGTGTGTGATATTCAGAGAGGTGTATGATGTAGAAGCCATCTAGAGCTCACAATCTCCACAGTTCATCCCAGAGATGGATTTAGGGAGCAGATCAGTGTTTTGTTTGATGTTCTCAGGGGGACTGGCAGGGACAGCTAACTCCCTCTGCTTTCTCATCAAACACCTGCTAAAGAGATGGTTATCGCCAAGAAGACAGGAGATTTCAGAGCAGCCTGTGCGTGTGTGTGTACGTGTGTGTGTGTGTGTATCACCCGCACCTAAGGCAAGCGCAGACAGGATATTAGTTGTCACCCCAGAGGATAGGGCAGTACTGTGGGGATCTTAGCTGATCAATAAATAAAGGTGTTTTCTTCTGGGGACCCTGTGGGTCACCTCCCTTCCCTCCTCCTTCTCATCCTCTATTCCTCACTCCTTCCTTCTCTTCCCCTCTACCCCTCCCCCTGCCCTGAGTGGTATCCCAAACAGCCAACTGGGGTGTGTAGTGCATTTTGACAGTGTCCTTTGTTGTCCCTGTGTGTGTGTGTGTGTGTGTGTGTGTGTGTGTGTGTGTGTGTGTGTGTGTGTGTGTGTGGAATGTGTGTGTGTGTGTGTGTGTGCGTGCGTGCGTGCGTGTGTGTGTGTGTGTGTGCGTGTGTGTGTGCGTGTGTGTGTGTGTGTGCGTGCGTGCGTGTGTGTGTGCGTGCGTGCGCGTGTGTGTGTGTGCATGCGTGCACGTGTGGTCCTTGTGTGTGTCCCGTCGACAGATGTCTAGGCTGAGTTAAAAGCTCCATGGCCTCAGGCAGTCCTTCCCTCCTTAACGGAGCGTGACGACTTCAGAGGGACGAAGGGATGGAGGGATGTAGGGAGGAGAAGGTAGACAATGAGAGATAGTGGTAAAAGAAGGAAAGGGAGATTTTGTGGTGTCTGTCTGTGGGATGTGGTTTGGAAGCACTGTGAAGGACGAGGATCTGAATGTCAATTGGCAAAATTGTCCACCTCCCAAAAAGTACCATCAACCAGCACTCCTACTCAGTCTGATGGAGAGGAGAGGAGCACATAGGAGAAAACTGTGACAATGAGGGAAGAGAAGAGTGAGCAGCAGAGATTTCTTCAGCAATCAAACCTACACTCCGCTCCACACAAGTGGAGTCAGTGTTAACTCAACCCCTCATCTAAAGCACACACACAAACATGCACGGACACCCTCACACACACACACACGGCGCGTACTACCAAGATGGACTACCGCATCCAGCCACCCTTTATTCTAGTCTAGACCCAGTCATCCATAGGGTTTTGTGACGGCCGGCCGCCCAACAACCTGCCCGCTTGACCCTATTCCCTCCTCTCTTCTCCAGACCATTTCCGGAGACCTTCTCCCTTACCTCACCTCGCTCATCAACTCATCCCTGACCGCTGGCTACGTCCCTTCTGTCTTCAAGAGAGCGAGAGTTGCACCCCTTCTGAAAAAACCTACACTCGATCCCTCCGATGTCAACAACTACAGACCAGTATCCCTTCTTTCTTTTCTCTCCAAAACTCTCGAACGTGCCGTCCTTGGCCAGCTCTCCCGCTATCTCTCTCAGAATGACCTTCTTGATCCAAATCAGTCAGGTTTCAAGACTAGTCATTCAACTGAGACTGCTCTTCTCTGTATCACGGAGGCCCTCCGCACTGCTAAAGCTAACTCTCTCTCCTCTGCTCTCATCCTTCTAGACCTATCGGCTGCCTTCGATACTGTGAACCATCAGATTCTCCTCTCCACCCTCTCCGAGTTGGGCATCTCCGGCGCGGCCCACGCTTGGATTGCGTCCTACCTGACAGGTCGCTCCTACCAGGTGGCGTGGCGAGAATCTGTCTCCTCACCACGCGCTCTCACCACTGGCGTCCCCAGGGCTCTGTTCTAGGCCCTCTCCTATTCTCGCTATACACCAAGTCACTTGGCTCTGTCATAACCTCACATGGTCTCTCCTATCATTGCTATGCAGACGACACACAATTAATCTTCTCCTTTCCCCCTTCTGATGACCAGGTGGCAAATCGCATCTCTGCATGTCTGGCAGACATATCAGTGTGGATGACGGATCACCACCTCAAGCTGAACCTCGGCAAGACGGAGCTGCTCTTCCTCCCGGGAAGGACTGCCCATTCCATGATCTCGCCATCACGGTTGACAACTCCATTGTGTCCTCCTCCCAGAGCGCTAAGAACCTTGGCGTGATCCTGGACAACACCCTGTCGTTCTCAACTAACATCAAGGCGGTGGCCCGTTCTTGTAGGTTCATGCTCTACAACATCCGCAGAGTACGACCCTGCCTCACACAGGAAGCAGCGCAGGTCCTAATCCAGGCACTTGTCATCTCCCGTCTGGATTACTGCAACTCGCTGTTGGCTGGGCTCCCTGCCTGTGCCATTAAACCCCTACAACTCATCCAGAACGCCGCAGCCCGTCTGGTGTTCAACCTTCCCAAGTTCTCTCACGTCACCCCGCTCCTCCGCTCTCTCCACTGGCTTCCAGTTGAAGCTCCCATCCGCTACAAGACCATGGTGCTTGCCTACGGAGCTGTGAGGGGAACGGCACCTCAGTACCTCCAGGCTCTGATCAGGCCCTACACCCAAACAAGGGCACTGCGTTCATCCACCTCTGGCCTGCTCGCCTCCCTACCACTGAGGAAGTACAGTTCCAGCGCAGCCCAGTCAAAACTGTTCGCTGCTCTGGCCCCCAATGGTGGAACAAACTCCCTCACGACGCCAGGACAGCGGAGTCAATCACCACCTTCCGGAGACACCTGAAACCCCACCTCTTTCAGGAATACCTAGGATAGGATAAAGTAATCCTTCTCACCCCCTTAAAAGATTTAGATGCACTATTGTAAAGTGGCTGTTCCACTGGATGTCTTAAGGTGAACGCACCAATTTGTAAGTCGCTCTGGATAAGAGCGTCTGCTAAATGACTTAAATGTAATGTAATGTAAATGGTTTGTGTGTGTGTGTGTGTGTGTGTGTGTGTGTGTGTGTGTGTGTGTGTGTGTGTGTGTGCGCGGAATCACCACTCTGTAGAATACCCACTCTGTAGAATACCCACTCTGTAGAATCCCCACTCTGTAGAATCCCCACTCTGGGCCCTCTCCTCTTCAAACCACTCATTAAAAACGCCGCATCAGTTCTCCTTGTTTGTGTGTGTGCCCAGAATGATTAAGCTAAGAGCAGAAAACAGATAACAATGAAGTTGCCACTACCAGACACTGATCTAGGGTCAGTTGTGTTTCCCCCCTCTTATGATAATGGTTAGGATATGGAGAGGCTATATAACAGGTTCTAGATCAGTGCTCAAGGGAGGAACCTCTCCCTTCTAGAGTGCTGGTTCCATTACTGTTATCTGTCAGAATGTGTCAGAGTTCTGAGTTCCAATTACAGGAGCAGAGAGAGGAGAGAGAAAGAGAGAGGGGGAATAGAGTGGAAGAGGTGTGCACTGATGGGTAACTCACCCGAGGATCCACAATGGGCCACAATGTTCCACAGCGCTGCACACAGAAATGGAAGGGTCTGCACTGACTTCACACATTGGACAGATTTCACTCTAATACGTCAATTAGTCCCGCGCGATTGACAGAACTCTCATTCTGTGAGACAGACGTGTCTTGTTCATTTGTGGTTCGGTTGATTGCTAAATGCACAACACCTGGTTGTAGCTCCTCATTTAGTAATGAAATACCATAAGGAAACCATCTGGTTCAACAAAATGTCTGCACTGATCTTTAAAGTGATGCACCTGCATCTGCAGGAGTCGTGTTTCCATTGCAACAACCTTTTTATTTTATTTGACTAATTGTCTTTCTCTTCATCTAAATCAAATCAATCAAATTGTATTTGTCACATGCTTTGTGAACAACAGGTGTGGACTAACAGTGAGATGCTTACTTTACAGGCCCTTCCCAACAATGCAGTGAGAAAGACAATAGAGAAATAATAGAAAAGTAAAACACATAATAATAAAAGTAACAGTAGACACACAATGAGTAACAATAACTTGGTTATATACCAGGGGTACCAGTACTGAGTCTGTGCAGGGGTGCAGGGGTATGAGGTCATTGAGGTTGATATAAAGTGACAGATAGTAAACAGTAGCAGCAGTGTCATGTGATGAGTCAAAAAACAATGTGTGCAAAATGGGTGTTATGGCTTGGGGTAGAAGATGTTCAGGGTCCTGTTGGTTGCAGACTTGGTGTATCAGTACCACTTTCCATGCGGTAGCAGAGAGAACAGTATATGATGGGTGGCTGGAGTCTGACCATTTTTAATGCCTTCCTCTGACACCGCCAGCTATGGAGGTCCTGGATGTGATGTACATGGCTGTATGCACTACCTTCTGTATCAACTTGCGGTTGGATGCCAAGCAATTGTCAAACCAAGTGGTGATACAGCCAGTCAAGATGCTCTCAATGGTGCAGCTGTTGTACTTTTTGAGGATCTGAGGGCCCATGACAAATCTTTTCAACCTCTTGAGGGGGAAGAGGCATTGTAGTGCCCTTTTCATAACTGTGTTGGTGTGTTTGGACCATTATAAACCGTTAGTGATGTGGACACCAAGGAACTTGAAGCTCTCGATCCGCTCCACTACAGCACCGTCAATGTGAATGGGGCGTGCTCAGCCCCCCATTTCCTGTATTCCATGATCAGCTCCGTTATCTTCCTGACATTGAGTTAGAGGTTGTTGTCCTGGCATCACACTGCCAAGTCTCTGACCTCTCAATGGGCTGTCTCATTGTCATCGATGATCAGGTCTATCCCCGTCATGTTGTCGGCAAACTTATTGATGGTGTTTGAGATGTGCGCGGCCACACAGTCATTGGTGAACAGGGAGTATAGGAGGGGACTAGGCACGCACCTCTGAGGGGCCCCCGTCTTGAGGGTCAGCGTGACTGATGTGTTGTTGCCTACAGTACCCTCACCACCTGGGGGCGTTCCATCAGGAAGTCCAGGATCCAGTTGCAGAGGGAGGTGTTCAGTCCCAGGGTCCTAGCTTAGTGATGAGATTGGAAGGCACTATGGTGTTGAACACTGAGCTGTAGTCACTGAACAGCATTCTCATGTAGGTGTTCCTTTTGTACAAGTGGGAAAGTCACAGTGTGGAGTGCAATGGAGATTGCATCATCTTTGGATCTGTTGGGGAGAAATGCGAATTGGAGTGGGATGATGGTGTTGATGTGAGCCAGCCTTTCATGGCTACAGATGTGAGTGTTACGGTGCGATAGTTATTTAGACAGGTTACCTTGGCATTCCTGGACACAGGGCCTATGGTGATCTGCTTGAACCATGTAAGTAACACAGAGTGGGTCACAGAGAGGTTGAAAATATCATTGAAGACACTGGCCAGCTAGTCAGGGCATGCTCTGAGTACACGTCTGGCAATCCATCTGGCCCTGCGGCCTTGTGAATGTTAAACTGTTTAAAGGTCTTATTCTCATTGACAATGGAGAGTGTGATCACAGTTGTCTGGAACAGCTGGTGCTCTCACTCATGGTTCAGTGTTGCTTTACTCGATGAGCATAGAATGCATTTAGTTCATCTGGTCAGTTTATGTCACTGTGCAGCTCATGGCTCCCTTTGTAATCCGTGCTAGTTTGTAATCCGTGCTAGTTTGCAAACACTGCCACATTCGACGAGCATCAGAGCCGGTGCAGTAGGATTCAGTCTTAGTCCTGTATTGACGCGTTGCCTGTTTGTTTGTTTGTCAGAGGGCATAGCAGGATTTCTTATAAGCATCCGGGTTAGTGTCCCGCTCCTTGAAAGCGGCAGCACTAGCCTTTTAGCTCAGTGTGGATGTTGCCTGTGGCTTCCGGTTCGGTTATGTACGTACGGTCACTGTGGGGATGTAGTCGTTGATTCACTTACTAATGAAGCCGGTGACTGATGTGGTAAATTCCTTAGTGCCATCGGATGAGTCCCGGAACATGTGCCAGTCTGTGCTAGCAAAACAGTCCTGTAGCTTTGCATCCGCTTCCGACCACTTACGTATTGAGCGCCTGTTTAAGTTTTTGCTTGTAAGCAAGAATCAGGAGGGTAGCGTTATAGTCAGATTTGCCAAATGGATGGCGAGAGAGAGCTTTGTATGCATCTCTGTGTGTGGAGTAGTATGATCTACAGCCTATCGTGAGGTATTCTAACTAACTACCCCCCCCCCTTGAGTTTACCCGACGTTGCCATTCTGTCCTGCCAAAGCATAGAAAAAACAGCTAGATGTGTATTATCCATGTCCTTGTTCAGTCAAGTTTCTGTTGATAGGATCATCTTGAACGGAGCTTGTCCAGTTTGTTCTCCAGTGATTGTATATTCGTCACTAGAACAGAGGGTAGAGGGGGGTTATTTTCTCGCGTCTGTAGTTTCATCAGGTTGCCCACACGTCGGCCTCTATATCGCTGTCACTTTCTTTTCCAAGTGTCAGGGATTAGGGCCTGGTCTGGGGTGAGCAGTATGTCCTGCACCGAAGACTCACTGAAGTAGAAATCTTAATCCAGATCGAGGTTAGTGAAGCTCTTTTCGGTCATAGCAAATGATGGCAGGAACATTATGTATAAAAAAAGTTACGATCAACACAAAAATCCACAAAATAACAGAATTGGTCAGGAGCATGTAAAACGTCTGCTATACATTCCAGCACCATTGCGAACTCAGTGTATCCAAGCCTTATTGAAGCATAGACTGGACATAAAGAATGTCATACAGAATGGTTCTATCTGCTTTGAGCTAACTGTTGAACCAGCCTCAGATGTTTGGCTGTGGTGCAATGGAGACGTGAGAGCAATGTGATATGCTGCTCCCCTCTCCTCTGCTCCTTCCACAGTCCATTAAGCTGTGAGCTGATTTGATGAGCTATATCTCTCTGTCTCTGCCCGGCTCGGTTTCTGTCTGTTTCTCTGCTGTCTCTGCTGTCTTCAGGATGGCAGGTAGCCGCAAGGTTAGAGCATTGGGCATTTCCATTATACACTTGTGTTAACAGAGCAAATATAAACACCCTCAAAATATAATTATTTATTGCTATCTTTCGCTCTCTGTCTGCCCCCTCTCTTTCTCTCTCCTTCTCCCTCTCCCTCTGCCTCTCCCAGTCCCCCATCTCTTTCTCTCTCCTTCTCCCTCTCCCTCTGCCTCTCCCAGTCCCCCCTCTCTTTCTCTCTCCTTCTCCCTTTCCCTCTGCCTCTCCCAGTCCCCCCTCTCTTTCTCTCTCCTTCTCCCTCTCCCTCTGCCTCTCCCAGTCCCCCATCTCTTTCTCTCTCCTTCTCCCTTTCCCTCTGCCTCTCCCAGTCCCCCTCTCTTTCTCTCTCCTTCTCCCTTTCCCTCTGCCTCTCCCAGTCCCCCTCTCTTTCTCTCTCCTTCTCCCTCTCCCCTGCCTCTCCCAGTCCCCCTCTCTTTCTCTCTCCTTCTCCCTCTCCCTCTGCCTCTCCCAGTCCCCCCTCTCTTTCTCTCTCCTTCTCCCTCTCCCTCTGCCTCTCTCAGTCCCCCCTCTCTCTCGTCATAGCTCTCTCTCCATCTTTCTTCCTTCCTCCCAATCTCCCCCCCCCTCTATTTCTGCTGTGTGTTTAATAACAGTAGTATCCAGTGAAATGTCAGAAGGTGACAGTTTGGGGAGAGAGGGAGCACACAGAGGGAGAACACTGTGCGAGAACACAGACTGACAGAGTAGATTATGTTAGCCAGGGTCTGTCGTGGGGAATTCTGCCATGGAGTAACTTGTTCCTGGTCTGTAAGCGAGTCTACTAGGCTGTGAGCTGTCTAGACGACATTCCGACAGATGTGCTAGATCTAATTGTACCTTATGTGCCAGCTTCTGTGAAAAAAAGCTTGAAGCTTCCTGTTCTATTGATGTTTCTAAGGTCCTTGGACCTTTATTGGATTTGAAGAGTATAATACACTTGATCAATTAATACCCTCTCATTGCTTTCTACGTTTGGATTGGACAATATTATTTAGAGTTATTTTTTGCCATACAATGCTGAATTTATATTAGGTGGAAATGTGTTTAGTGAGTCTGCGTGTTTGGCCAGCGGTTTCAACTGAGAGAGAGCTAGACGGAAAGGGAAGGAGATAGAGAGAAAGGGAAGGAGATAGAGAGAAGGGGAAGGAGATAGAGAGAAAGGGAAGGAGATAGAGAGAAAGGGAAGGAGATAGAGAGAAAGGGAAGGAGATAGAGAGAAGGGGAAGGAGATAGAGAGAAAGGGAAGGAGATAGAGAGAAAGGGAAGGAGATAGAGAGAAAGGGAAGGAGATAGAGAGAAGGGGAAGGAGATAGAGAGAAAGGGATGGCGATAGAGAGAAAGGGAAGGAGATAGAGAGAAAGGGAAGGAGATAGAGAGAAAGGGAAGGAGATAGAGAGAAAGGGAAGGAGATAGAGAAAGGGATGGAGATAGAGAGAGAGGGAAGGAGATAGAGAGAAAGGGATGGAGATAGAGAGAAAGGGAAGGAGATAGAGAGAAAGGGATGGCGATAGAGAGAAAGGAAGGAGATAGAGAGAAAGGGAATGAGATAGAGAGAAAGGGAAGGAGATAGAGAGAAAGGGAAGGAGATAGAGAGAAAGGGAATGAGATAGAGAGAAGGGGAAGGAGATAGAGAGAAAGGAAGGAGATAGAGAGAAAGGGATGGCGATAGATAGAAAGGGAAGGAGATAGAGAGAAAGGGAAGGAGATAGAGAGAAAGGGAAGGAGATAGAGAGAAAGGGAAGGAGATAGAGAGAAGGGAAGGAGATAGAGAGAAGGGGAAGGAGATAGAGAGAAAGGGAAGGAGATAGAGAGAAAGGGAAGGAGATAGAGAGAAAGGGAAGGAGATAGAGAGAAAGGGATGGAGATAGAGAGAGAGGGAAGGAGATAGAGAGAAAGGGATGGAGATAGAGAGAAAGGGAAGGAGATAGAGAGAAAGGGATGGCGATAGAGAGAAAGGGATGGCGATAGAGAGAAAGGGAAGGAGATAGAGAGAAAGGGAAGGAGATAGAAAGAAAGGGAAGGAGATAGAGAGAAAGGAAGGAGATAGAGAGAAAGGGATGGCGATAGAGAGAAAGGGAAGGAGATAGAGAGAAAGGGATGGCGATAGAGAGAAAGGAAGGAGATAGAGAGAAAGGGATGGCGATAGAGAGAAAGGGAAGGAGATAGAGAGAAAGGGAAGGAGATAGAGAGAAAGGGAATGAGATAGAGAGAAAGGGAAGGAGATAGAGAGAAAGGAAGGAGATAGAGAGAAAGGGATGGCGATAGAGAGAAAGGGAAGGAGATAGAGAGAAAGGGAAGGAGATAGAGAGAAAGGGAAGGAGATAGAGAGAAAAGGATGGTGATAGAGAGAAGAAGGAGATAGAGAGAAAGGGATGGCGATAGAGAGAAAGGAAGGAGATAGAGAGAAAAGGATGGCGATAGAGAGAAAGGGAAGGGGATAGAGAGAAAAGGATGGAGGTAGAGAAAGGGAAGGAGATAGAGAGACAGCGAAGGAGATAGAGAGCGGGGACGGAGGGAATATAAGAAGGTAAGAGACGACATTGTTAAAGGTTTGTTATGTTTGTTCTGTTTCTCTCTCTCTCCTCTACCTTGGGCTAGTATTTATTCCGTAATGTAACATGAAGCAGAGTGCACACTGCATGGGGAGACAGTCTCCTGGGTGTGTGAGAGGCAGCAGGAGAGATAGCTACTAAAGAGATAAGGCCACTGGAGCATACTAGCCAGGGTCGAGTCCCAAATTGCACCCTATTCCCTATATAAATGCACTACCTTTGACCAAGGCCCATAAGGCTCTGGTCCCAAAAAAATGATGTAGTAGTAAGGTGCCATTTGGGACACACCCCAGCTCTAGTGTTGTTCCACAATGCTTCAGTCCAGAGACATTGTACTGTTAGGATGTTCAGAAGAATAGATACGTTCTGCTTGTAGGCCACGTGTAAGAGTGCTAGCCGTGTAGTTTAACCAGGAGTAAATCTGTCTTTCTTTTTGTTCTCCACAGGCACTGATAAGCCACTTCTAATTTCCTCCTGGTGTGGTGCAGATCTGGATCTGATACTGTTTGGTCCAGTTCTGATCAGAGTGTGAGAATGGGGCTTTTGCTGTTTCTGTTGAGCCTCAGCTCCTTAGCTCTGAGCTACGCTGTCGGTAAGGTTTCTCACTTTTTCCTTCTACATTTACATTTACATTTAAGTCATTTAGCAGACGCTCTTATCCAGAGCGACTTACAAATTGGTGCATTCACCTTATGACATCCAGTGGAACAGTAGTGCATCTAAATCTTTTTAAGGGGTGAGAGGGATTACTTTATCCTATCCTAGGTATTCCTTAAAGAGGTGGGGTTTCAGGTGTCTCCGGAAGGTGGTGATTGACTCCGCTGTCCTGGCGTCGTGAGGGAGTTTGTTCCACCATTGGGGGGCCAGAGCAGCGAACAGTTTTGACTGGGCTGAGCGGGAACTGTACTTCCTCAGTGGTAGGGAGGCGAGCAGGCCAGAGGTGGATGAACGCAGTGCCCTTGTTTGGGTGTAGGGCCTGTTCAGAGCCTGGAGGTACTGAGGTGCCGTTCCCCTCACAGCTCCGTAGGCAAGCACCATGGACTTGTAGCGGATGCGAGCTTCAACTGGAAGCCAGTGGAGAGAGCGGAGGAGCGGGGTGACGTGAGAGAACTTGGGAAGGTTGAACACCAGACGGGCTGCGGCGTTCTGGATGAGTTGTAGGGGTTTAATGGCACAGGCAGGGAGCCCAGCCAACAGCGAGTTGCAGTAATCCAGACGGGAGATGACGAGTGCCTGGATTAGGACCTGCGCCGCTTCCTGTGTGAGGCAGGGTCGTACTCTGCGGATGTTGTAGAGCATGAACCTATAGGAACGGGCCACCGCCTTGATGTTAGTTGAGAACGACAGGGTGTTGTCCAGGATCACGCCAAGGTTCTTAGCGCTCTGGGAGGAGGACACAATGGAGTTGTCAACTGTGATGGCGAGATCATGGAACGGGCAGTCCTTCCCCGGGAGGAAGAGCAGCTCCGTCTTGCCGAGGTTCAGCTTGAGGTGGTGATCCGTCATCCACACTGATATGTCTGCCAGACATGCAGAGATGCGATTCGCCACCTGATCATCAGAAGGGGGAAAGGAGAAGATTAATTGTGTGTCGTCTGCATAGCAATGATAGGAGAGACCATGTGAGGTTATGACAGAGCCAAGTGACTTGGTGTATAGCGAGAATAGGAGAGGGCCTAGAACAGAGCCCTGGGGGACACCAGTGGTGAGAGCACGTGGTGTGGAGACGGATTCTCGCCACGCCACCTGGTAGGAGCGACCTGTCAGGTAGGACGCAACCAAGCGTGGGCCGCGCCGGAGATGCCCAACTCGGAGAGGGTGGAGAGGAGGATCTGATGGTTCACAGTATCGAAGGCAGCCGATAGGTCTAGAAGGATGAGAGCAGAGGAGAGAGAGTTAGCTTTAGCAGTGCGGAGCGCCTCCGTGATACAGAGAAGAGCAGTCTCAGTTGAATGACTAGTCTTGAAACCTGACTGATTTGGATCAAGAAGGTCATTCTGAGAGAGATAGCGGGAGAGCTGGCCAAGGACGGCACGTTCAAGAGTTTTGGAGAGAAAAGAAAGAAGGGATACTGGTCTGTAGTTGTTGACATCGGAGGGATCGAGTGTAGGTTTTTTCAGAAGGGGTGCAACTCTCGCTCTCTTGAAGACGGAAGGGACGTAGCCAGCGGTCAGGGATGAGTTGATGAGCGAGGTGAGGTAAGGGAGAAGGTCTCCGGAAATGGTCTGGAGAAGAGAGGAGGGGATAGGGTCAAGTGGGCAGGTTGTTGGGTGGCCGGCCGTCACAAGACGCGAGATTTCATCTGGAGAGAGGGGGGAGAAAGAGGTCAGAGCACAGGGTAGGGCAGTGTGAGCAGAACCAGCGGTGTCGTTTGACTTAGCAAACGAGGATCGGATGTCGTCGACCTTCTTTTCAAAATGGTTGACGAAGTCATCTGCAGAGAGGGAGGAGGGGGGAGGGGGAGGAGGATTCAGGAGGGAGGAGAAGGTTGCAAAGAGCTTCCTAGGGTTAGAGGCAGATGCTTGGAATTTAGAGTGGTAGAAAGTGGCTTTAGCAGCAGAGAGAGAAGAGGAAAATGTAGAGAGGAGGGAGTGAAAGGATGTCAGGTCCGCAGGGAGGCGAGTTTTCCTCCATTTCCGCTCGGCTGCCCGGAGCCCTGTTCTGTGAGCTCGCAATGAGTCGTTGAGCCACGGAGCGGGAGGGGAGGACCGAGCCGGCCTGGAGGATAGGGGACATAGAGAGTCAAAGGATGCAGAAAGGGGAGAGGAGGGTTGAGGAGGTAGAATCAGGAGATAGGTTGGAGAAGGTTTGAGCAGAGGGAAGAGATGATAGGATGGAAGAGGAGAGAGTAGCGGGGGAGAGAGAGCGAAGGTTGGGACGGCGCGATACCATCCGAGTAGGGGCAGTGTGGGAAGTGTTGGATGAGAGCGAGAGGGAGAAGGATACAAGGTAGTGGTCGGAGACTTGGAGGGGAGTTGCAATGAGGTTAGTGGAAGAACAGCATCTAGTAAAGATGAGGTCGAGCGTATTTCCTGCCTTGTGAGTAGGGGGAAGGTGAGAGGGTGAGGTCAAAAGAGGAGAGGAGTGGAAAGAAGGAGGCAGAGAGGAATGAGTCAAAGGTAGACGTGGGGAGGTTAAAGTCGCCCAGAACTGTGAGAGGTGAGCCGTCCTCAGGAAAGGAGCTTATCAAGGCATCAAGCTCATTGATGAACTCTCCGAGGGAACCTGGAGGGCGATAAATGATAAGGATGTTAAGCTTGAAAGGGCTGGTAACTGTGACAGCATGGAATTCAAAGGAGGCGATAGACAGATGGGTAAGGGGAGAAAGAGAGAATGACCACTTGGGAGAGATGAGGATCCCGGTGCCACCACCCCGCTGACCAGAAGCTCTTCTATATTCTATTACCTGTCCTCTCCACTCCTCTCCTCTCCACTCCTTTCCTCTCCTATTCTCTCATGTCTGCTCCTGTCCTCTCCTCTCCACACCTGTCCTCTCCTCTTCTCTCATGTTCTCTCTTCTTCTCGCATGTCCTCTCCTCTTCTCTCATGTCTGCTCCTCTCCTCCATGTCTGCTCCTCTCCTCTCCTCCATGTCTGCTCCTCTCCTCTCCTCTCCTTCTCCTCTCCTCTCATGTTCTCTCTTATTCTCTCATGTCCTCTCCTCTCCTCTCCTCTCCTCTCCTCTCCTCTCCTCTCCTCCTCCTCTCCTCTTCTCTGCTCCTCTCTCCTCTCCTCTCCTCTCTTCTCTCCTCTCCTCTTCTCTTCTCTTCTCATTCTCCTCTCCTCTCCTCTCTCTCCTCCTCTCCTCTCCTCTCCTCTCCTCTCCCTCTCTCCTCTCCTCTCTCCTCTCCTCTCCTCTCCTCTCCTCTCCTCTCTCTCTCCCTCCTCTCCTCTCCTCCAGCATTCTCATCTATTCTCTTTCTCCTGTGTTCCAATGTCAGAACCTTTCCTCCTCACATCCCTTTCACTGTCAGTTCTCCTCTCACGCCCACTCCATCAGTCAGAACCTTTCCTCCTCACATCCCTTTCACTGTCAGTTCTCCTCTCACACCCACTCCATCGGTCAGAACCTTTCCTCCTCACATCCCCTTCACTGTCAGTTCTCCTCTCACGCCCACTCCATCAGTCAGAACCTTTCCTCCTCACATCTCCTTCACTGTCAGTTCTCCTCTCACGCCCACTCCATCAGTCAGAACCTTTCCTCCTCACATCCCTTTCACTGTCAGTTCTCCTCTCACGCCCACTCCATCAGTCAGAACCTTTCCTCCTCACATCTCCTTCACTGTCAGTTCTCCTCTCACGCCCACTCCATCAGTCAGAACCTTTCCTCCTCACATCCCTTTCACTGTCAGTTCTCCTCTCACGCCCACTCCATCAGTCAGAACCTTTCCTCCTCACATCCCCTTCACTGTCAGTTCTCCTCTCACACCCACTCCATCAGTCAGAACCTTTCCTCCTCAAACGTTCAATACTACCAATGAATGTGTCTCCTGTCAGTCCTGGCCTGTGAATTGAATAAAATGACATTTTCCGTAGGAGTGGTATTCAATGCCTGAATTGACTAGTAAATTAACCTCTAGCGACGAGCAATCCCGTATCCGGGAGCGTAATCATAGCCTCATTACCATAACACAACGTTTCCTATTCATGAAAATCGCAAATGAAATTAAATAAATATATTCAAACACAAGCTGAGCCTTTTGTTAACAACACTGTCATCTCAGATTTTCAAAATATGCGTTACAGCCAACGCTAGACAAGCATTTGTGTAAGTTTAGCATGGCATAATGCTATGCTAGGCTGTGCTGGCAGCAGGCAACATTTTCACAAAAATAAGAAAAGCAACCAAATTAAATCATTTACCTTTGAAGAACTTCAGATGCTTTCACTCAGGAGACTCCCAGTTAGATAGCAAATGTTCCTTTTTTCCAAAAATAATATTTTTGTAGGCGAAAAACGTCACGTTTGTTCATCCTGCTTGGCTGAGAAATCGACAGAAAAATACTTCAACTATATTGCATTAGCATAACGCAACTTTTTCTATTCATGAAAATCGCAAATGAAATGAAATAAATATATTGAAACACAAGCTTAGCCGTTTGTTAACAACACTGTCATCTCAGATTTTCACAATATGCTTTTCAACCAAAGCTACACAAGCATTTGTATTGATAGCCTAGCATAGCATTAAGCCTAGCAGGCAACATTTTCACAAAAACAAGAAAATCATTCAAATAAAATAATTTACCTTTGAAGAACTTCGGATGATTTCAATGACGAGACTCTCAGTTAGATAGCAAATGTTCATTTTTTCCCAAAATATTATTTGTGTTGGCGAAATAGCTCCATTTTGTTCATCACGTTTGGCTAAGAAAAAGACCAGAAAATGCAGTCACTACAACGCCAAATTTGTTTCCAAATTAGCTCCATAATATCGACAGAAACATGGCAAACGTTGTTTAGAATCAATCCTCAAGGTGTTTTTCACATATCTATTCGATAATAAATCAGTGGTGACAGTTGGTTTCTCATCAGAAGCAAACGGAAAAATACTGCAGCTGGAGATTACGCAATAATTGCAACGGAGGACACCAAGCGACCATCTGGTAGATGTAGTCTCTTATGGTCAATCTTCCAATCATATGCCTACAAATACTTCACAATGCTGTCGACACCTTGGGGAAGCGACAGAAAGCCTAAGCTCATTCGTGCCACAGCCATATAAGGAGTCATTGGCATGAGGCGGTTTCAAAAAATACGGCACTTCCTGATTGGATTTTTATCTGGGGTTCGCCTGTAACATCCGTTCTGTGGCATACATAGACAATATCTTTCTTTCCAAAGCTGTCAATTATATGCATAGTCGAGCATCTTTTCGTGACAAAATATCTTGTTTAAAACGGTAACGTTTTTCAACCAAAAATTTAAATAGCGCCCCCTATATCCAAGAAGTTTTAAGATGGACTTCAGTTCCATGCTCGTTCCCCATCAAAATGAACACATCCATTATGTCAGTCTTCGTTATTAAAATCACCCTCTCCCCTCCCGTTCCTTCACCTCTCCCCCTCCCCTTCATTCACCTCTCCCCTCCACTTCATTCACCTCTCCCCTCCCCTACCTTCACCTCTCCCCTCCTCTTCCTTCACCTTTCCCTCCCCTTCATTCACCTCTCCCCTCCCGTTCCTTCACCTCCCTCCTCTTTATTCCCCTCTCCCTCCCCTTCATTCACCTGTCCCCTCCCCTTCATTCACCTCTCCCTCCTCTTCCTTCACCTCTCCCCCCCCTTCCTTCACCTCTCCCTCCCCTTCCTTCACCTCTCCCCTCCCCTTCCTTCACCTCTCCCTCCCCTTCATTCACCTCTCCCCTCCTCTTCCTTCTCCTCTCCCCTTCCTTCACCTCTCCCTCCCCTTCCTTCGGCTCTCCCCTCCCCTTCATTCACCTCTCCCTCCCCTTCATTCACCTCTCCCCTCCCCTTCATTCACCTCTCCCCCTCCTCTTCCTTCTCCTCTCCCTCCCCTTCCTTCACCTCTCCCCTCCCCTTCATTCACCTCTCCCCTCCCCTTCATTCACCTCTCCCTCCCCTTCCTTCACCTCTCCCCTCCCCTCCCCTTCACCTCTCCCCCCTTCATTCACCTCTCCTCTCCCCTCCCCTTCCTTCACCTCTCCCCTCCCCTTCACCTCTCCTCCTTCCTTCCTTCACCTCTCCCCTCCCCTTCATTCACCTCTCCCCTCCCCTTCCTTCACCTCTCCCTCCCCTTCACCTCTCCCCTCCTTCCATCACCTCCCCTTCCCTTCCTTCACCTCTCCCTCCCCTTCATTCACCTCTCCCCCTCCCCTTCATTCACCTCTCCCCTCCCCTTCCTTCACCTCTCCCTCCCCTTCATTCACCTCTCCCTCCCCTTCATTCACCCTCTCCCCCCCTCCCCTTCATTCACCTCTCCCCTCCCTTCATTCACCTCTCCCCTCCCCTTCATTCATCTCTCCCCTCCCCTTCATTCACCTCTCCCCTCCCCTTCATTCACCTCTCCCCTCCCCTTCATTCACCTCTCCCCTCCCCTTCCTTCACCTCTCCCCTCCCCTTCATTCACCTCTCCCCTCCCCTTCATTCAGCTCTCCCCTCCCCTTCATTCACCTCTCCCCTCCCCTTCCTTCAACCCCCCTTCACCTCTCCCCTCCCCTTCCTTCACCTCCCCCTCCCCTTCATTCACCTCTCCCTCCCCTTCATCCACCTCTCCCCTTCCCTTCATTCACCTCTCCCCTCCCCTTCATTCACCTCTCCCCTCCCCTTCATTCATCTCTCCCTCCCCTTCATTCACCTCTCCCCTCCCCTTCATTCACCTCTCCCCTCCCCTTCATTCACCTCTCCCCCCCTTCCTTCACCTCTCCCCTCCCCTCCCCTTCACCTCTCCCCTCCCCTTCATTCACCTCTCCCCTCCCCTTCCTTCACCTCTCCCCTCCCCTTCACCTCTCCCCTCCCCTTCCTTCACCTCTCCCCTCCCCTCCCCTTCATTCACCTCTCCCCTCCCCTTCCTTCACCTCTCCCCTCCCCTTCACCTCTCCCCTCCCCTTCCTTCACCTCCCCTCCCCTTCCTTCACCTCTCCCTCCCCTTCATTCACCTCTCCCCTCCCCTTCATTCACCTCTCCCTCCCCTTCATTCACCTCCCCCTCCCCTTCATTCACCTCTCCCCTCCCCTTCATTCACCTCTCCCCTCCCCTTCATTCACCTCCCCTCCCCTTCATTCACCTCTCCCCTCCCCTTCATTCACCTCTCCCTCCCCTTCATTCACCTCTCCCTCCCCTTCATTCACCTCTCCCTCCCCTTCATTCACCTCTCCCCCCCTTCATTCACCTCTCCCTCCCCTTCATTCAGCTCTCCCCCCTTCATTCACCTCTCCCTCCCCTTCCTTCACCCCCCCTTCACCTCTCCCCTCCCCTTCATTCACCTCTCCCCTCCCCTTCATTCACCTCTCCCCTCCCCTTCATTCAGCTCTCCCCTCCCCTTCATTCACCTCTCCCCCCCTTCCTTCACCCCTCCTTCCCTCTCCCCTCCCCTTCATTCACCTCTACCCTCCCCTTCATTCACCTCTCCCCTCCCCTTCATTCACCTCTCCCCTCCCCTTCATTCACCTCTCCCTCCCCTTCATTCACCTCTCCCCTCCCTTCCTTCCCCCCCTTCACCTCTCCCTCCCTTCATTCACCTCTCCCCTCCCCTTCATTCACCTCTCCCCTCCCCTTCATCCACCTCTCCCCTCCCTTCATTCACCTCTCCCCTCCCCTTCATTCACCTCTCCCCTCCCCTTCATTCATCTCTCCTCCCCTTCATTCACCTCTCCCCTCCCCTTCATTCACCTCTCCCCTCCCCTTCATTCACCTCTCCCTCCCCTTCCTTCACCTCTCCCCTCCCCTCCCCTTCACCTCTCCCCTCCCCTTCATTCACCTCTCCCCTCCCCTTCCTTCACCTCTCCCTCCCCTCCCCTTCACCTCTCCCCTCCCCTTCCTTCACCTCTCCTCCCTCTCCCCCTTCATTCACCTCTCCCCTCCCCTTCATTCACCTCTCCCCTCCCTTCATTCACCTCTCCCTCCCCTTCCTTCACCTCCCCCTCCCCTTCCTTCACCTCTCCCCTCCCCTTCATTCACCTCTCCCTCCCCTTCATTCACCTCTCCCCTCCCCTTCATTCACCTCTCCCCTCCCCTTCATTCACCTCTCCCCTCCCCTTCATTCACCTCTCCCCTCCCCTTCATTCACCTCTCCCTCCCCTTCATTCACCTCTCCCCTCCCCTTCATTCACCTCCCCCTCCCCTTCCCTCCCCTTCCTTCACCTCTCCCCTCCCCTTCATTCACCTCTCCCCTCCCCTTCATTCACCTCTCCCCTCCCCTTCATTCACCTCTCCCCTCCCCTTCATTCAGCTCTCCCCTCCCTTCATTCACCTCTCCCCTCCCCTTCCTTCACCCCCCTTCACCTCTCCCCTCCCCTTCATTCACCTCTACCCTCCCCTTCATTCACCTCTCCCCTCCCCTTCATTCACCTCTCCCCTCCCCTTCATTCACCTCTCCCCTGCAATGCAACCTATTTCTGTTATGGTGCTTCCCTAGCCAGTCACTGCCTCTCACACCAGACACACACTCAACATGTCCATGCGTGCTATCAGACTGATGGTTGGGTGTGAGAGTGTGTGTCTGGAGATCCAAAAGTAGGGGGTCTGCAGATCTTGGGGGCTTCAGGCCAGATTAAATGCTGTTTCTTTTTACCAGCAGGCGGAAGGGATTCGATTTTCTTGAGATGTCTTTTTCTTCTTTCTTTTCTTTTGACGACAGAGTTGAAATAATTCAGGGATCTCATGAATGATAAATGAAGATGTGTTGTAGCGTTCCTTTGTTGAAATTAAAAAAGCTTTTCCACTGTAGCCAAGCGTGCAGTCACGCATAGTCGATCCCTGTGGACAGCACGCAGTCCATGAAATTGTAATTACTAGCTCCGTCAATGCTCCATTGGTCTGTTGATGAAGTGAATCACACACACACACACACACACACACACACACACACACACACACACACACACACACACACACACACACACACACACACACTCATACACACACACACACGCATGCACACACACACACACACACATACTGTATACACACCAGCGGTGTGGAGTCTGACTCGAGTCACAAATTTGATTTCTTGAGACTCGACTTGATAGAAAATCAAACAACTTGAGACTTGACTTGGATCCTCAAGACTTGGGACTCGACTTTGACTTAAGACTGATGACTTGAAATGATCTGGCAAGGTTTTGTCACTCATTTTGTGGCACAGATTCCCCGTGGATTACTGTCCACGCAGCCAGAGACAGTATAGAGACAGTGTGGCAGTTGCAAAAAACGAATTGGCTAGTGAAACACACACTCAGTCCTCTGAATAGACCAGCACACTGTAAATCAACACAGGTCAGGAGAGCTAACATAGTGAGAAGGTTTTGGAGGGTTATGAGAGTGAAACTGAATGGAAAAATAAAAACGAATTCATGCATATTTTAATAGGCTACATATAGCCTACCATATTTTAATAGGCTACATATAGCCTACCATATTTTAATAGGCTACATATAGCCTACCATATTTTAATAGGCTACATATAGCCTACCATATTTTAATAGGCTACATATAGCCTACCATATTTTAATAGGCTACATATAGCCTACCATATTTTAGTAGGCTACATATAGCCTACCATATTTTAATAGGCTACATATAGCCTACCATATTTTAATAGGCTACATATAGCCTACCATATTTTAATAGGCTACATATAGCCTACCATATTTTAATAGGCTACATATAGCCTACCATATTTTAATAGGCTACATATAGCCTACCATATTTTAATAGGCTACATAAAGCCTACCATATTTTAATAGGCTACATATAGCCTACCATATTTTAATAGGCTACATATAGCCTACCATATTTTAATAGGCTACATATAGCCTACCATATTTTAGTAGGCTACATATAGCCTACCATATTTTAATAGGCTACATAAAGCCTACCATATTTTAATAGGCTACATATAGCCTACCATATTTTAATAGGCTACATATAGCCTACCATATTTTAATAGGCTACATAAAGCCTACCATATTTTAATAGGCTACATAAAGCCTACCATATTTTATATGCAAATATTTGCTTATTCATGCTGGTCACTAACATAGGCCTAAGGCATTGCACCAAATTATTTGTTTCAAAAACATCTAATCTGTGCTTCAGAAGAAAAAGGTACACGCCTTGAAATTGATAATTTACTTATGAAGTTTACATTTGGAATTTGTTGTAAAAATGTATTATTACATAATCAAAATGTGTTGTATACAAAATAAGGAAAAGGGCTGTCTGGTAGCCTCAATAATTAGACAAAGGTGTGTAGTTGAAGTCATTGCCTGCATAGATTATTTTTTCTTGACATGAGACGACTTGAAAAAATGTAACTTGCTCTTAGAATGCACGACTTGGATTTAACTCGACTCGACCCATTCTACTTGGGACTCGGCTTGAGGCTCGAACCTTGTGACTTGAGACTTGCTCTGACACACACACACATACACATAAAAATACACACACAACATCCATCAGATATTGACTTAATTATAGCACAAGAAACATGTTACTGGTACGGACAAATATTGAATGTTCAGTGATTTTGGTGGGAATTCAGGTATTCAATGTATTGTCCATTTATTTCTTTTTAAATCTTAGATGCACTCATATATACATGTTCTTATTGTATCAGGTATTTATTTTAAATCTTAGATGCACTCATATATACATGTTCTTATGGTATCAGGTATTTATTTTAAATCTTAGATGCACTCATATATACATGTTCTTATTGTATCAGGTATTTATTTTAAATCTTAGATGCACTCATATATACATGTTCTTATTGTATCAGGTATTTATTTTAAATCTTAGATGCACTCATATATACATGTTCTTATTGTATCAGGTATTTATTTAAAATCTTAGATGCACTCATATATACATGTTCTTATTGTATCAGGTATTTCTTTTAAATCTTAGATGCACTCATATATACATGTTCTTATTGTATCAGGTATTTCTTTTAAATCTTAGATGCACTCATATATACATGTTCTTATTGTATCAGGTATTTCTTTTAAATCTTAGATGCACTCATATATACATGTTCTTATTGTATCAGGTATTTATTTATTTATTTTAGATGCACTCATATATACATGTTCTTATTGTATCAGGTATTTCTTTTAAATCTTAGATGCACTCATATATACATGTTCTTATTGTATCAGGTATTTCTTTTAAATCTTAGATGCACTCATATATACATGTTCTTATTGTATCAGGTATTTCTTTTAAATCTTAGATGCACTCATATATACATGTTCTTATTGTATCAGGTATTATTTTAAATCTTAGATGCACTCATATATACATGTTCTTATTGTATCAGGTATTTATTTATTTATTTTAGATGCACTCATATATACATGTTCTTATTGTATCAGGTATTTCTTTTAAATCTTAGATGCACTCATATATACATGTTCTTATTGTATCAGGTATTTATTTTAAATCTTAGATGCACTCATATATACATGTTCTTATTGTATCAGGTATTTATTTTAAATCTTAGATGCACTCATATATACATGTTCTTATTGTATCAGGTATTTATTTTAAATCTTAGATGCACTCATATATACATGTTCTTATTGTATCAGGTATTTATTTTTAAATCTTAGATGCACTCATATATACATGTTCTTATTGTATCAGGTATTTATTTTTAAATCTTAGATGCACTCATATATACATGTTCTTATTGTATCAGGTATTTCTTTTAAATCTTAGATGCACTCATATATACATGTTCTTATTGTATCAGGTATTTATTTTAAATCTTAGATGCACTCATATATACATGTTCTTATTGTATCAGGTATTTATTTTTAAATCTTAGATGCACTCATATATACATGTTCTTATTGTATCAGGTATTTATTTTAAATCTTAGATGCACTCATATATACATGTTCTTATTGTATCAGGTATTTATTTTAAATCTTAGATGCACTCATATATACATGTTCTTATTGTATCAGGTATTTATTTTTAAATCTTAGATGCACTCATATATACATGTTCTTATTGTATCAGGTATTTATTTTTAAATCTTAGATGCACTCATATATACATGTTCTTATTGTATCAGGTATTTATTTTAAATCTTAGATGCACTCATATATACATGTTCTTATTGTATCAGGTATTTATTTTAAATCTTAGATGCACTCATATATACATGTTCTTATTGTATCAGGTATTTCTTTTTAAATCTTAGATGCACTCATATATACATGTTCTTATTGTATCAGGTATTTATTTTAAATCTTAGATGCACACATATATACATGTTCTTATTGTATCAGGTATTTATTTATTTATTTTAGATGCACTCATATATACATGTTTTTATTGTATCAGGTATTTATTTATTTATTTTAGATGCACTCATATATACATGTTTTTATTGTATCAGGTATTTCTTTTTAAATCTTAGATGCACTCATATATACATGTTCTTATTGTATCAGGTATTTATTTTAAATCTTAGATGCACTCATATATACATGTTCTTATTGTATCAGGTATTTCTTTTAAATCTTAGATGCACTCATATATACATGTTCTTATTGTATCAGGTATTTATTTTAAATCTTAGATGCACTCATATATACATGTTCTTATTGTATCAGGTATTTCTTTTAAATCTTAGATGCACTCATATATACATGTTCTTATTGTATCAGGTATTTATTTTAAATCTTAGATGCACACATATATACATGTTCTTATTGTATCAGGTATTTATTTATTTATTTTAGATGCACTCATATATACATGTTCTTATTGTATCAGGTATTTCTTTTTAAATCTTAGATGCACTCATATATACATGTTCTTATTGTATCAGGTATTTATTTTAAATCTTAGATGCACTCATATATACATGTTCTTATTGTATCAGGTATTTCTTTTAAATCTTAGATGCACTCATATATACATGTTCTTATTGTATCAGGTATTTCTTTTAAATCTTAGATGCACTCATATATACATGTTCTTATTGTATCAGGTATTTATTTTAAATCTTAGATGCACACATATATACATGTTCTTATTGTATCAGGTATTTATTTATTTATTTTAGATGCACTCATATATACATGTTCTTATTGTATCAGGTATTTCTTTTTAAATCTTAGATGCACTCATATATACATGTTCTTATTGTATCAGGTATTTATTTTAAATCTTAGATGCACTCATATATACATGTTCTTATTGTATCAGGTATTTCTTTTAAATCTTAGATGCACTCATATATACATGTTCTTATTGTATCAGGTATTTCTTTTAAATCTTAGATGCACTCATATATACATGTTCTTATTGTATCTGGTATTTATTTTTAAATCTTAGATGCACTCATATATACATGTTCTTATTGTATCAGGTATTTATTTTAAATCTTAGATGCACTCATATATACATGTTCTTATTGTATCAGGTATTTCTTTTAAATCTTAGATGCACTCATATATACATGTTCTTATTGTATCAGGTATTTCTTTTTAAATCTTAGATGCACTCATATATACATGTTCTTATTGTATCAGGTATTTATTTTAAATCTTAGATGCACACATATATACATGTTCTTATTGTATCAGGTATTTATTTATTTATTTTAGATGCACTCATATATACATGTTCTTATTGTATCAGGTATTTCTTTTTAAATCTTAGATGCACTCATATATACATGTTCTTATTGTATCAGGTATTTATTTTAAATCTTAGATGCACTCATATATACATGTTCTTATTGTATCAGGTATTTCTTTTAAATCTTAGATGCACTCATATATACATGTTCTTATTGTATCAGGTATTTCTTTTAAATCTTAGATGCACTCATATATACATGTTCTTATTGTATCAGGTATTTATTTTAAATCTTAGATGCACTCATATATACATGT
Organism: Oncorhynchus nerka; assembly: GCF_034236695.1. Classification (NCBI taxonomy): domain Eukaryota; kingdom Metazoa; phylum Chordata; class Actinopteri; order Salmoniformes; family Salmonidae; genus Oncorhynchus; species Oncorhynchus nerka. The sequence continues at coordinate 75,520,124 of NC_088397.1, read as the reverse complement.
TCTTATTGTATCAGGTATTTATTTTAAATCTTAGATGCACTCATATATACATGTTCTTATTGTATCAGGTATTTCTTTTAAATCTTAGATGCACTCATATATACATGTTCTTATTGTATCAGGTATTTCTTTTTAAATCTTAGATGCACTCATATATACATGTTCTTATTGTATCAGGTATTTATTTTAAATCTTAGATGCACTCATATATACATGTTCTTATTTTATCAGGTATTTCTTTTAAATCTTAGATGCACTCATATATACATTTTCTTATTGTATCAGGTATTTCTTTTAAATCTTAGATGCACTCATATATACATGTTCTTATTGTATCAGGTATTTCTTTTAAATCTTAGATGCACTCATATATACATGTTCTTATTGTATCAGGTATTTATTTATTTATTTTAGATGCACTCATATATACATGTTCTTATTGTATCAGGTATTTCTTTTTAAATCTTAGATGCACTCATATATACATGTTCTTATTGTATCAGGTATTTATTTTAAATCTTAGATGCACTCATATATACATGTTCTTATTGTATCAGGTATTTCTTTTAAATCTTAGATGCACTCATATATACATGTTCTTATTGTATCAGGTATTTATTTTTAAATCTTAGATGCACTCATATATACATGTTCTTATTGTATCAGGTATTTATTTTAAATCTTAGATGCACTCATATATACATGTTCTTATTGTATCAGGTATTTATTTTAAATCTTAGATGCACTCATATATACATGTTCTTATTGTATCAGGTATTTCTTTTTAAATCTTAGATGCACTCATATATACATGTTCTTATTGTATCAGGTATTTATTTTAAATCTTAGATGCACACATATATACATGTTCTTATTGTATCAGGTATTTATTTATTTATTTTAGATGCACTCATATATACATGTTTTTATTGTATCAGGTATTTATTTATTTATTTTAGATGCACTCATATATACATGTTTTTATTGTATCAGGTATTTCTTTTTAAATCTTAGATGCACTCATATATACATGTTCTTATTGTATCAGGTATTTATTTTAAATCTTAGATGCACTCATATATACATGTTCTTATTGTATCAGGTATTTCTTTTAAATCTTAGATGCACTCATATATACATGTTCTTATTGTATCAGGTATTTCTTTTAAATCTTAGATGCACTCATATATACATGTTCTTATTGTATCAGGTATTTCTTTTAAATCTTAGATGCACTCATATATACATGTTCTTATTGTATCAGGTATTTATTTTAAATCTTAGATGCACACATATATACATGTTCTTATTGTATCAGGTATTTATTTATTTATTTTAGATGCACTCATATATACATGTTCTTATTGTATCTGGTATTTATTTTTAAATCTTAGATGCACTCATATATACATGTTCTTATTGTATCAGGTATTTATTTTAAATCTTAGATGCACTCATATATACATGTTCTTATTGTATCAGGTATTTCTTTTAAATCTTAGATGCACTCATATATACATGTTCTTATTGTATCAGGTATTTCTTTTAAATCTTAGATGCACTCATATATACATGTTCTTATTGTATCAGGTATTTATTTTAAATCTTAGATGCACACATATATACATGTTCTTATTGTATCAGGTATTTATTTATTTATTTTAGATGCACTCATATATACATGTTCTTATTGTATCAGGTATTTCTTTTTAAATCTTAGATGCACTCATATATACATGTTCTTATTGTATCAGGTATTTATTTTAAATCTTAGATGCACTCATATATACATGTTCTTATTGTATCAGGTATTTATTTTAAATCTTAGATGCACTCATATATACATGTTCTTATTGTATCAGGTATTTCTTTTTAAATCTTAGATGCACTCATATATACATGTTCTTATTGTATCAGGTATTTATTTTAAATCTTAGATGCACTCATATATACATGTTCTTATTTTATCAGGTATTTCTTTTAAATCTTAGATGCACTCATATATACATTTTCTTATTGTATCAGGTATTTCTTTTAAATCTTAGATGCACTCATATATACATGTTCTTATTGTATCAGGTATTTCTTTTAAATCTTAGATGCACTCATATATACATGTTCTTATTGTATCAGGTATTTATTTATTTATTTTAGATGCACTCATATATACATGTTCTTATTGTATCAGGTATTTCTTTTTAAATCTTAGATGCACTCATATATACATGTTCTTATTGTATCAGGTATTTATTTTAAATCTTAGATGCACTCATATATACATGTTCTTATTGTATCAGGTATTTATTTTAAATCTTAGATGCACTCATATATACATGTTCTTATTGTATCAGGTATTTATTTTAAATCTTAGATGCACTCATATATACATGTTCTTATTGTATCAGGTATTTATTTTAAATCTTAGATGCACTCATATATACATGTTCTTATTTTATCAGGTATTTCTTTTAAATCTTAGATGCACTCATATATACATTTTCTTATTGTATCAGGTATTTCTTTTAAATCTTAGATGCACTCATATATACATGTTCTTATTGTATCAGGTATTTCTTTTAAATCTTAGATGCACTCATATATACATGTTCTTATTGTATCAGGTATTTATTTATTTATTTTAGATGCACTCATATATACATGTTCTTATTGTATCAGGTATTTCTTTTTAAATCTTAGATGCACTCATATATACATGTTCTTATTGTATCAGGTATTTATTTTAAATCTTAGATGCACTCATATATACATGTTCTTATTGTATCAGGTATTTATTTTAAATCTTAGATGCACTCATATATACATGTTCTTATTGTATCAGGTATTTATTTTAAAATTTTTATTTTATTTTTATTTTTATTTCACCTTTATTTAACCAGGTAAGCAAGTTGAGAACAAGTTCTCATTTACAATTGCGACCTGGCCAAGATAAAGCAAAGCAGTTCGACACATACAACGACACAGAGTTACACATGGAGTAAAACAAACATACAGTCAATAATAGAGTAAAAAAAAACAAGTCTATATACAATGTGAGCAAATTAGGTGAGAAGGGAGGTAAAGGCAAAAAAGGCCATGGTGGCAAAGTAAATACAATATAGCAAGTAAAACACTGGAATGGTAGTTTTGCAATGGAAGAATGTGCAAAGTAGAAATAAAAATAATGGAGTGCAAAGGAGCAAAATAAATAAATAAATTAAATACAGTTGGGAAAGAGGTAGTTGTTTGGGCTAAATTATAGGTGGGCTATGTACAGGTGCAGTAATCTGTAAGATGCTCTGACAGTTGGTGCTTAAAGCTAGTGAGGGAGATAAGTGTTTCCGATTTAAGAGATTTTTGTAGTTCGTTCCAGTCATTGGCAGCAGAGAACTGGAAGGAGAGGCGGCCAAAGAAAGAATTGGTTTTGGGGGTGACTAGAGAGATATACCTGCTGGAGCGTGTGCTACAGGTGGGAGATGCTATGGTGACCAGCGAGCTGAGATAAGGGGGACTTTACCTAGCAGGGTCTTGTAGATGACATGGAGCCAGTGGGTTTGGCGACGAGTATGAAGCGAGGGCCAGCCAACGAGAGCGTACAGGTCGCAATGGTGGGTAGTATATGGGGCTTTGGTGACAAAACGGATTGCACTGTGATAGACTGCATCCAATTTGTTGAGTAGGGTATTGGAGGCTATTTTGTAAATGACATCGCCAAAGTCGAGGATTGGTAGGATGGTCAATTTTACAAGGGTATGTTTGGCAGCATGAGTGAAGGATGCTTTGTTGCGAAATAGGAAGCCAATTCTAGATTTAACTTTGGATTGGAGATGTTTGATATGGGTCTGGAAGGAGAGTTTACAGTCTAACCAGACACCTAAGTATTTGTAGTTGTCCACGTATTCTAAGTCAGAGCCGTCCAGAGTAGTGATGTTGGACAGGCGGGTAGGTGCAGGTAGCGATCGGTTGAAGAGCATGCATTTAGTTTTACTTGTATTTAAGAGCAATTGGAGGCCACGGAAGGAGAGTTGTATGGCATTGAAGCTTGCCTGGAGGGTTGTTAACACAGTGTCCAAAGAAGGGCCGGAAGTATACAGAATGGTGTCGTCTGCGAAGAGGTGGATCAGAGACTCACCAGCAGCAAGAGCGACCTCATTGATGTATACAGAGAAGAGAGTCGGTCCAAGAATTGAACCCTGTGGCACCCCCATAGAGACTGCCAGAGGTCCGGACAGCAGACCCTCCGATTTGACACACTGAACTCTATCAGAGAAGTAGTTGGTGAACCAGGCGAGGCAATCATTTGAGAAACCAAGGCTGTCGAGTCTGCCAATGAGGATGTGGTGGTTGACAGAGTCGAAAGCCTTGGCCAGATCAATGAATACGGCTGCACAGTAATGTTTCTTATCGATGGCGGTTAAGATATCGTTTAGGACCTTGAGCGTGGCTGAGGTGCACCCATGACCAGCTCTGAAACCAGATTGCATAGCAGAGAAGGTATGGTGAGATTCGAAATGGTCGGTAATCTGTTTGTTGACTTGGCTTTCGAAGACCTTAGAAAGGCATGGTAGGATAGATATAGGTCTGTAGCAGTTTGGGTCAAGAGTGTCCCCCCTTTGAAGAGGGGATGACCGCAGCTGCTTTCCAATCTTTGGGAATCTCAGATGACACGAAAGAGAGGTTGAACAGGCTAGTAATAGGGGTGGCAACAATTTCGGCAGATAATTTTAGAAAGAAAGGGTCCAGATTGTCTAGCCCGGCTGATTTGTAGGGGTCCAGATTTTTCAGCTCTTTCAGAACTTCAGCTGAATGGATTTGGGAGAAGGAGAAATGGGGAAGGCTTGGGCGAGTTGCTGTTGGGGGTGCAGTGCTGTTGACCGGGGTAGGAGTTGCCAGGTGGAAAGCATGGCCAGCCGTAGAAAAATGCTTATTGAAATTCTCAATTATGGTGGATTTATCAGTGGTGACAGTGTTTCCTATCTTCAGTGCAGTGGGCAGCTGGGAGGAGGTGTTCTTATTCTCCATGGACTTTACAGTGTCCCAGAACTTTTTTGAGTTAGTGTTGCAGGAAGCAAATTTCTGCTTGAAAAAGCTAGCCTTGGCTTTTCTAACTGCCTGTGTATAACGGTTTCTAGCTTCCCTGAACAGCTGCATATCACGGGGGCTGTTCGATGCTAATGCAGAACGCCAAATCTTAGATGCACTCATATATACATGTTCTTATTGTATCAGGTATTTATTTTAAATCTTAGATGCACTCATATATACATGTTCTTATTGTATCAGGTATTTATTTTTAAATCTTAGATGCACTCATATATACATGTTCTTATTGTATCAGGTATTTATTTTAAATCTTAGATGCACTCATATATACATGTTCTTATTGTATCAGGTATTTATTTTAAATCTTAGATGCACTCATATATACATGTTCTTGTTGTATCAGGTATTTATTTTAAATCTTAGATGCACTCATATATACATGTTCTTATTGTATCAGGTATTTATTTTAAATCTTAGATGCACTCATATATACATGTTCTTGTTGTATCAGGTATTTATTTTAAATCTTAGATGCACTCATATATACATGTTCTTATTGTATCAGGTATTTATTTTAAATCTTAGATGCTCTCATATATACATGTTCTTATTGTATCAGGTATTTATTTTAAATCTTAGATGCACTCATATATACATGTTCTTATTGTATCAGGTATTTATTTTAAATCTTAGATGCACACATATATACATGTTCTTATTGTATCAGGTATTTATTTATTTATTTTAGATGCACTCATATATACATGTTCTTATTGTATCAGGTATTTCTTTTTAAATCTTAGATGCACTCATATATACATGTTCTTATTGTATCAGGTATTTATTTTAAATCTTAGATGCACTCATATATACATGTTCTTATTGTATCAGGTATTTATTTTAAATCTTAGATGCACTCATATATACATGTTCTTATTGTATCAGGTATTTCTTTTAAATCTTAGATGCACTCATATATACATGTTCTTATTGTATCAGGTATTTATTTTTAAATCTTAGATGCACTCATATATACATGTTCTTATTGTATCAGGTATTTATTTTAAAATCTTAGATGCACTCATATATACATGTTCTTATTGTATCAGGTATTTATTTTTAAATCTTAGATGCACTCATATATACATGTTCTTATTGTATCAGGTATTTATTTTTAAATCTTAGATGCACTCATATATACATGTTCTTATTGTATCAGGTATTTATTTTAAATCTTAGATGCACTCATATATACATGTTCTTATTGTATCAGGTATTTATTTTAAATCTTAGATGCACTCATATATACATGTTCTTATTGTATCAGGTATTTATTTTAAATCTTAGATGCACTCATATATACATGTTCTTATTGTATCAGGTATTTATTTTAAATCTTAGATGCACTCATATATACATGTTCTTGTTGTATCAGGTATTTATTTTAAATCTTAGATGCACTCATATATACATGTTCTTATTGTATCAGGTATTTATTTTAAATCTTAGATGCACTCATATATACATGTTCTTGTTGTATCAGGTATTTATTTTAAATCTTAGATGCACTCATATATACATGTTCTTATTGTATCAGGTATTTATTTTAAATCTTAGATGCACACATATATACATGTTCTTATTGTATCAGGTATTTATTTATTTATTTTAGATGCACTCATATATACATGTTCTTATTGTATCAGGTATTTCTTTTTAAATCTTAGATGCACTCATATATACATGTTCTTATTGTATCAGGTATTTATTTTAAATCTTAGATGCACTCATATATACATGTTCTTATTGTATCAGGTATTTATTTTTAAATCTTAGATGCACTCATATATACATGTTCTTATTGTATCAGGTATTTATTTTAAATCTTAGATGCACTCATATATACATGTTCTTATTGTATCAGGTATTTATTTTAAATCTTAGATGCACTCATATATACATGTTCTTATTGTATCAGGTATTTCTTTTAAATCTTAGATGCACTCATATATACATGTTCTTATTGTATCAGGTATTTCTTTTAAATCTTAGATGCACTCATATATACATGTTCTTATTGTATCAGGTATTTATTTTTAAATCTTAGATGCACTCATATATACATGTTCTTATTGTATCAGGTATTTATTTTAAAATCTTAGATGCACTCATATATACATGTTCTTATTGTATCAGGTATTTATTTTTAAATCTTAGATGCACTCATATATACATGTTCTTATTGTATCAGGTATTTTTTATTTATTTTATATGCTTCTAATTTGCATAAATACACTTGGTGTATTTGCATATATGAATAAAATAACATAAAGGAGAGGAAAAAGGCTGCAACCACCAAAGACTTGCTCTGTCAAGCAGTGGAGGCTAGTAGGAGGAGCTATAGGAGGACAGGCTCATTGTAATGGCTGGAATGGAATTAATGGAACAGAGTCAAGCATTTGGTTTCCCAATGTTTAATGTGTTTGATACCGTTCAATTTATTCCATTCCATCTATTACAATGAGCCTGTCCTCCTATAGCTCCTCCCACCAGCCTGTACTGCTGTCTTGGCCTACCTGCACTCACCTGTGCTGTCTAGACTGCCTCATTAATTACGTTTGTTGTGATGTTCTCTTGCGTAATTCAACAAGGGTGTCAATAGCAGGATACCCTGGGATTAAAAATCAACATGCTTAGCTCTAGATTACACCTATCTCAACATACTTTACATTGTTTGTGAGATTAGGCATAATATCACTAATATCACTAATCCGAGTTTTCATTTTCGGAAGTTGCTTTCATTTCAACTATTCTATTTTGTAAAATTTCAACTGTATTAAATTATAACTTTTTTTTAAATTCCACAAAAATGAACACCCATCAAAATAAAGTTTTGTTTCTTCTCTTTCTTGTGATGTGGAGATGGTGTGTAAAATCCCAGGCAAAGCTTTCTTATTGATTCCACAGAAAGCGAAGGTATCCCATTGAGCCCATGTCAGCCATTACCAGGATGTGTTTGACAGGTCATTACAAACATTTCCCCGGTCGTAACGTTAGCGGGTAAAAATGACAGGCACAAGCAAGAGTATGAAAGGGTTGCAGGTGTAAAATGAAAGCAATCAATCCAGCGAGATTTACAGTAAGTGACCAGTGGATTTCGCAGCCCCCAAACACAGAAAATAGATGGCTGAAAAAGATAGACACGATAGACACGCACACACATACACACATACACATACATACATACACACACCACGCACAAAAACACCATCCCTCTTTCCCTCTCTCTCTCACACACGCTCTGTGCCATGAGGATTCCCATATGGTCATGAGGCATCTCTAACCCAGTTTGTGCTGTGTAACATGGATTCTCTGTGTACCCTGAGAATAGCTGTCTGCTCCAGCCTGCTGTTTCACCTGCACCTTCTACTCTCCTCATTTATCGCTTTCTCTTCCCCTCCACCTCTACCCGCGCCTCTCCTCCCTCTCTCCACCCCTACACCCTTTACTCTCTTCCTCCACCTCTACCCACGCCTCCCCTCCCTCTCCACCCCTACACCCTTTACTCTCTTCCCCTCCACCTCTACCCGCGCCTCCTCCTCCCTCTCTCCACCCACCCCTACACCCTTTACTCTCTTCCCCTCCACCTCTACCCGCGCCCTCCTCCCTCTCTCCACCCCTACACCCTTTACTCTCTTCCCTCCACCTCTACCCGCTCCTCTCCTCCCTCTCTCCACCCCTACACCCTTTACTCTCTTCCCCTCCACCTCTACCCGCGCTCTCCTCCTCCCTCTCTCCACCCCTACACCCTTTACTCTCTTCCCTCCACCTCTACCCGCGCCTCTCCTCCTCCTCTCTCCACCCCTACACCCTTTACTCTCTTCCCTCCACCTCTACCCGCGCCTCTCCTCCCTCTCTCCACCCCTACACCCTTTACTCTCTTTCCTCCACCTCTACCCGCGCTCTCCTCCCTCTCTCCACCCCTACACCCTTTACTCTCTTCCCCTCCACCTCTACCCGCTCCTCTCCTCCTCTCTCCACCCCTACACCCTTTACTCTCTTCCCCTCCACCTTTACCCGCTCCTCTCCTCCTCTCTCCACCCTACACCCTTTACTTTCTCTTCCCCCTCCACCTTTACCCGCTCCTCTCCTCCCTCTCTCCACCCCTACACCCTTTACTCTCTTCCCCTCCACCTCTACCCGCTCCTCTCCTCCCTCTCTCCACCCCTACACCCTTTACTCTCTTCCCCTCCACCTTTACCCGCGCCTCTCCTCCCTCTCTCCACCCCTACACCCTTTACTCTCTTCCCCTCCACCTCTACCCGCTCCTCTCCTCCCTCTCTCCACCCCTACACCCTTTACTCTCTTCCCCTCCACCTCTACCCGCGCCTCTCCTCCCTCTCTCCACCCCTACACCCTTTACTCTCTTCCCTCCACCTCTACCCGCACCTCTCCTCCCTCTCTCCACCCCTACACCCTTTACTCTCTTCCCCTCCACCTCTACCCGCTCCTCTCCTCCTCTCTCCACCCCTACACCCTTTACTCTCTTCCCTCCACCTTTACCCGCGCCTCTCCTCCCTCTCTCCACCCCTACACCCTTTACTCTCTTCCTCCACCTCTACCTGCGCCTCTCCTCCCTCTCTCCACCCCTACACCCTTTACTCTCTTCCCTCCACCTCTACCCGCTCCTCTCCTCCCTCTCTCCACCCCTACACCCTTTACTCTCTTCCCCTCCACCTCTACCCGCCTCTCCTCCCTCTCTCCACCCCTACACACTTTACTCTCTTCCCCTCCACCTCTACCCGCGCCTCTCCTCCCTCTCTCCACCCCTACACCCTTTACTCTCTTCCCCTCCACCTCTACCCGCTCCCTCTCCTCCCTCTCTCCACCCCTACACCATTTACTCTCTTCCCCTCCACCTCTACCCGCTCCTCTCCTCCCTCTCTCCACCCCTACACCCTTTACTCTCTTCCCCTCCACCTCTACCCACGCCTCTCCTCCCTCTCTCCCCCTACACCCTTTACTCTCTTCCCTCCACCTCTACCCGCTCCTCTCCACCCTCTCTCCACCCCTACACCCTTTACTCTCTTCCCTCCACCTCTACCCGCGCCTCTCCTCCCTCTCTCCAGCCCTACACCCTTTACTCTCTTCCCCTCCACCTCTACCCGCGCCTCTCCTCCCTCTCTCCACCCCTACACCCTTTACTCTCTTCCCCTCCACCTCTACCCGCGCCTCTCCTCCCTCTCTCCACCCCTACACCTTTACTCTCTTCCCTCCACCTCTACCCGCTCCTCTCCTCCCTCTCTCCACCCCTACACCCTTTACTCTCTTCCTCCACCTCTACCCGCTCCTCTCCTCCCTCTCTCCACCCCTACACCCTTTACTCTCTTCCCCTCCACCTCTACCCGCGCCTCTCCTCCCTCTCTCCACCCCTACACCCTTTACTCTCTTCCCCTCCACCTCTACCCGCGCCTCTCCTCCCTCTCTCCACCCCTACACCCTTTACTCTCTTCCTCCACCTCTACCCGCTCCTCTCCTCCCTCTCTCCACCCCTACACCCTTTACTCTCTTCCCCTCCACCTCTACCCGCGCCTCTCCTCCCTCTCTCCACCCCTACACCCTTTACTCTCTTCCCCTCCACCTCTACCCGCTCCTCTCCTCCCTCTCTCCACCCCTACACCCTTTACTCTCTTCCCTCCACCTCTACCCGCGCCTCTCCTCCCTCTCTCCACCCCTATACCCTTTACTCTCTTCCCCTCCACCTCTACCCGCGCTCTCCTCCCTCTCTCCACCCCTACACCCTTTACTCTCTTCCCTCCACCTCTACCCGCGCCTCTCCTCCCTCTCTCCACCCCTACACCCTTTACTCTCTTCCTCCACCTCTACCCGCTCCTCTCCTCCCTCTCTCCACCCCTACACCTTTACTCTCTTCCCTCCACCTCTACCCGCTCCTCTCCTCCCTCTCTCCACCCCTACACCCTTTACTCTCTTCCCCTCCACCTCTACCCGCGCCTCTCCTCCCTCTCTCCACCCCTACACCCTTTACTCTCTTCCCCTCCACCTCTACCCGCGCCTCTCCTCCCCTCTCTCCACCCCTACACCCTTTACTCTCTTCCCCTCCACCTCTACCCGCTCCTCTCCTCCCTCTCTCCACCCCTACACCATTTATTCTCTTCCCCTCCACCTCTACCCGCGCCTCTCCTCCCTCTCTCCACCCCTACACCCTTTACTCTCTTCCCCTCCACCTCTACCCGCGCCTCTCCCCTCTCTCCACCCCTACACCTTTACTCTCTTCCTCCACCTCTACCCGCTCCTCTCCTCCCTCTCTCCACCCCTACACCCTTTACTCTCTTCCCCTCCACCTCTACCCGCGCCTCTCCTCCCTCTCTCCACCCCTACACCCTTTACTCTCTTCCCCTCCACCTCTACCCGCTCCTCTCCTCCCTCTCTCCACCCCTACACCCTTTACTCTCTTCCCTCCACCTCTACCCGCTCCTCTCCTCCCTCTCTCCACCCCCACACCCTTTACTCTCTTCCTCCACCTCTACCCGCTCATCTCCTCCCTCTCTCCACCCCTACACCCTTTACTCTCTTCCCTCCACCTCTACCCGCGCCTCTCCTCCCTCTCCACCCCTACACCCTTTACTCTCTTCCCCTCCACCTCTACCCGCTCCTCTCCTCCCCTCTCCACGCCTACACCCTTTACTCTCTTCCCCTCCACCTCTACCCACACCTCTCTTCACTCTCTCCACCCCTACACCCTTTACTCTCCTCCCCTCGACCTCTATCCGCGCCTCTCTTCACTCTCTCCACCCCTACACTTGTTTATCTTCTCCCCTCCACCTCCACCCCAACACTATCTTCCCCTCTTTTTAAACTATGTCCCCTCCTTCCTCTCCCCCTCTCAGGCCCTCCTCTTCTCCCTCTACCCATCTCCTCCTCTCCCTCTCTCTCCTCTTCACTGTAGCAACAGTATTATCCCTGACAGCCTGTAGCCCCTCCAGACTCACTCCCACCTCGAGTGCAGATGGATCCTGTACTCTGTTTGCCTGCACAACTCCTGCTTCACACACACACACACACACACATGCACACGCACACACACACACACACACACACTTACTCACTCACACACACACACTTGCATACACATTTACTTCACAAACCAAATCTGATATTTCTTCATTTTAGTTGGGTTTTTTTTTTGGGGGGGGGGGGTATTTGTGTATTCATATTGTACTGTTAGAAATGTACAACACTGCTGGAGCTAGAAACATGACCATTTCACTACACTTGCTTTAACATTCGCTAATCTGTGTACGCCACAAATACTTTTTGATTTATTTTGATTTGATTTTAATATTTTCTGTTACCATCTCTGAGCCATGCAAAACTAAGTATGGGTTTCTGTCAGGGGAAGAGGGAATAGGGGACAACAGGCCAAATCAAAACACTCTCCCAGAGTACCAGATAAAATTGGATTAGATTACATTTAAGAAAATTCTTCTGTTTGTAAAAATGTATCATTCAATTAGACAATTCAAATGTTTCTTACCTTGGCTTCCCAAAGCACAGATTAACCTCTGACTTACCTCTAGTGAACTGAATGGGATTCAGGATGTTTTGGTGATGAAACATTTTCATTTAATTAAGCAAAAATATGTTAAAGTGATACAAAACAACTTGTTTGAAAAGGGAAAGTCACTGGAATCAGTTTTGACTCCTGATTGGTTGGAAGGGGCTGGTAGTAGGACATTGAGGGGATTCGATTATCTGGCCCGGGTTACCTCGGTGGGAGGAGTTTGCACTGGGTGAAAAGTGATTGCAATCATTTTGTAACTGGGCTGCCTCCCTGGGCTGCCTCCCTGGGCTGCCTCCCTGGGCTGCCTCCCTGGACTGCCTCCCTGGGCTGCCTCCCTGGGCTGCCTCCCTGGGCTGCCTCCCTGGGCTGCCTCCCTGGGCTGCCTCCTTGGGCTGCCTCCCTGGCGTGGACCATGTTCCCTGTTCCAAGCCCAAGGCAAAGTCGGCTCAAAACAAAGTGCCGTAGCCTAGGCTAGATTAAGCACGTGGAGTAATGACTAGAATTCTGTGTTTTCACATGCAAAAGTGATTGCTTTTGATTTAAAAAACACTTTATCTGCCTTCCCAATGAAAATTTGCTTGAAAATATGAACATATATTTTATGTAAAAGGGATGTTATATGTTTGTGGACGATGCACCATCCTACCTTGTTGATTACATGACCTAACAGCACAGATTACTAATCCATTTGAGACGGGGGCACCTCCCTCATCTATTTTGCCCGTTTACTCCACGGGCTATAGACCGGTGCACCATGTCTCAGGTTAATAGAACTCCCTCATTGGGTGATGGGGGATTCTGATTGGCTGTGTGTGTTCACAGGCGGGGACGTGTGCATAACGGGTCATGACAGTGGACCAGTGTTTGAAGAGCAGCCTAGCAGTGTGGTCTACCCAGAGGGACTCAGTGAGGGCAAAGTCACTCTCAACTGCCAGGCTAGAGCCAGTCCTGCTGCTACGTACAGGTAAGTACTCACACAGACATACAGACAGAAAACAAATCAAATCAAATGAATTGGTCACATACGAGAGAGAAGGGTACAGCCAGAGTATGCATCGGACAGGTCTGTCATCTAACCCCTCCCTGTCCGGTAGCTGGCGCGTCAATGGTACAGACGTCCCTGTAGGTGACCCCCGGTACACACTGGTAGCCGGTAACCTGGTGATCAGTGGTCCCCAGTTCGGCCGTGATGGAGGCTCCTACCAGTGTCTGGCCATCAACCGCTGTGGCACCATACTCAGCCGGGCCGCCAACCTCAAATTCGGTTGTGAGTACATTGATTTATTTATTCAGGTATTATTTTCCATTCTCTCAGTGTTTATGGGGACAATGCATAATCATCAACATTTACTGGATCCCAGTTGTTGTTCATCAAACCTTATTTGGATCTCATCTCATTCCATTGATTGGTTTACATAGTGAAAAGAATACATTTCTCAGTGAGAAGTACATTTTTGTCTTGATTGAGTGGATTTCATTGATCTTTCCTTATTCTTGTGATATCCTTCTGTCCTCCTTTTCCAGACCTCCATGACTTCCCTGGGGAAGGGAGGAGCCCACAGACGGCTTACGAGGGAGCAGGTGCCTTCCTAGCCTGCCAGCCCCCCGCCCACTACCCAGGTGCACACACACACACACACACACACACACACACACACACACACACACATGCACACACACATGCACATGCACATGCACACACACATGCACACTCACACACGCGAGTCTCACTCTCCTCTCCTCCCTCTCATCTCTCATTAGCTCTTTCCTACCGCTGGTTCGTTAGCGAGTTTCCTAGCTTCATGAAGCCTGACGGAGGTCGGTGGTTCGTTTCCCAGGTAACGGGCAACTTGTACCTGGCCAAGGCGGAGCCTAACGATACAGCAAGTTACTTCTGCTTCACCACCATCAACATGGACATTAGCACCAAGAGTACCTTCAGCAAGGCTAACCAGCTCACCGTGCAGCCAGATGGTACAGGACTCTCTGTGTGTGTGTTTGTGCATGTAGCTGAGTGAGAAAAAGGCCTATTCAAGACTCTGTTACTCTTACACAGTAATTGTACAGCTTTGAAAAGTTTTGACATTTCAATTGACAATTTCAGGACAGTGAAATAAAGTGGAAGGATAAAGTGTGTTTCTCCTGTAAAAGGGAAGATTTGAACCACATCAGCCATTTTCTCTGTTGTTGACATGTCCTCTCTATTCACCACAGCCAACGCCAGGAAGTCAGCTCCTGCTATCACAGTGGGTTTCCCAGCAGAGACGTACGCCCTGACAGGGCACACCACCCAGCTGGAATGCTTCGCCTACGGAAAGTAAGTCCCTGATCCATTTTCTTGTCCCATGTTAGGATATCTCTTGATTTGTTGTATTTCTTTTGTTTTCACACACTCTCTCCCTACATGTCCCTTCCTGCCTCTCCCTCCTTCTCCTCCTCTCTCCACCCATTTCCCCTCTCTCTCTCTCCTCCCCCTCCTCCTCTCCTACTCCTTCCCTCCCCAGTCCTGTCCCAAAACTCCGTTGGAGGAAGGTGGATGGTCTGTTGCCGTCTAAGGCCGGGGCTAGTGCAGAGGGACCCATCCTCACACTGCCTGAGATGACTTTCCATGAAGAGGGGGTGTATGAGTGTGAGGCCTACAACTCTGAGGGCCGTGACACACAACAAGGACGCATCACTGTGCAAGGTAGGGTAGAGACACCCCCACACATACACACACACAATATGACCATCAAAACCATGTGTGTTGACCTGCACTTTATTGTCCCTGTGTTTATCTGGTCCCTTCTAGCACAGCCAGAGTGGCTGCAAGTGATGAGTGACTCTGAGGTGGAGATCAGCTCTGAGCTGCACTGGACTTGTGTTGCAGCAGGCAAACCAAGACCCTCCATACGCTGGCTACGCAATGGACAGCCCCTCAGCACACAGGTGTATACACACACACACACACACACACACACACACACACACACACACACACACATACATACATACATACATACATACACACATACATACATACATACATACATACATACATACATACATACATACATACATACATACATACAATCCTCTATCTCCCATCATCTCTCCCTTCCTTTATCTCTCAATACATCCCTCTCTCTATCTCTCCCATCATGTCTCCCTCCCATTATCTCTCAATCCATCCCTCTCTCTATCTCTCCCATCATCTCTCCCTCCCTTTAACGCTCAATCCATCCCTCTCTCTATCTCTCCCACTATCTCTCCCTCCCTTTATCTCTCAATCCATCCCTTGCTCTCTCTCAGGACCGGGTGGAGGTCAATGGGGGTCGTCTGAAGGTCATCAACCTGGCCCTGGAGGATTCTGGGATGTATCAGTGTGTGGCTGAGAACAAACACGGCACCATTTACTCCAACGCCGAGCTGAGGGTGCAAGGTGAGAGGTCAGGGTTCAAGGGTTAAAATCAAACCCTGTAAACACTGCAGTCCAAGAGAACTGGAACTCTGTTGTAACTTCTCTCCCCCTCTCCTCCACCCTATGTTGTGGTCTCCAGTCCAAGTCCCAGACTTCCGCTCCAACCCGGTGAGGAGGCTTGTCCCAGCAGCCCGAGGGGGGCAGGTGATGATGGAGTGTCGGCCGCGAGCCGCCCCCAAACCCACCCTGTTCTGGAGCCGCGGTACTGAGCTCCTTACCAACAGCAGCAGGTAAACACACACACTAACTCACACACAAACACTCATTCATGCGGAAGACACATTTCAGTTGAATACATTCAGTTGGACAACTGTCTAGGTATCCCCCTTTTCCTTTCCCCTTTCACACACTCACACACACACACACACACACACACACACACACACACACACACACACACACACACACACACACACGTCTCAACCCTGAGGCTTGATTGAGAAACCAAAATGTGCAATAGGAATGTAGTAGAAGGTAAGATCAAAATAGCATTCCCCTGTTATGTGTGTATCAAAGGAACCTATTTCTTCGGATTTCATCACATTTGGGTGCTTTGTTAGGTCTGTGTGTCTAGATGAAAAACATAATTAATTAACCTGTGTGTCTATGCGCATGTGTGTACGTGTATGAATGTTCACTTGATACATCTCCAGAGGGAATTAAACATAAAAGGTAGAAGTTAAGGTCAAATGGAGATTAGAAGAGAAACGTGATCTGAAGGAAAGTCTTGTCATGTTTTAGATTTGATTTCGTCCTTAACTCCCGTCTAGCAACAAACTGCAAACACTTAAAAGGCCCAAACATTTAAAAAGCCCAAGAAGATGAATGAAGGTAACTTGAGCTTCCTGCTTCTTCTTCCAGGGTGACAGTGACTCCAGACGGGATGCTGCGGATCCACAACATCAGCAGGGCCGATGAGGGGAAGTATACCTGCTTTGCTGAGAACTACCTGGGCAAGGCCAACAGCACTGGACACCTGTCTGTTAGAGGTACATACACACACACACACACACACACACACACACACACACACACACACACACACACACACACACACACACACACTGAATCTGTCAGAGGTAACTGAACTCCCTCACTATCCTCCCCTCCTACTCTCCCCTTTGTCCTTTCCCTCCTTCCCTCCAGATGCTACTAAGATCACCTTGGCTCCCTCTAACGCTGACATCAACCAGGGGGAGAACGTCACGCTGCAGTGTCACGCTTCACATGACCCCACCATGGACCTCACCTTCACCTGGGCTCTCAACGGAGCTCTGCTGGACCTGGAGGACCCCGCCGGACCGTACCATCGCGTGGAGGGGGTGAGTTAGTCAGGCCACAGCAGAGCAAACCATTGCAGGAATGGGGGTGCGTCATGATGAATGACACACAAAAAAACTCCACGGGTTCTCTTGGGGTTATTTTGAATCAAAGAGTTCGAAATTTAATGAAACTGCTTAACTGATTTTGGAATCAAACAGCTTGAAATGAATATGATTCCCAGTGTGATTAATGGAAATAAGAACCATTCAGCAGGGTTTATTTAAACAACAAACATTTTATTAGAGACAGCTATTATACACTTAATTGAATCACTAAAGATCTATGCTGCAGACCATATCAAGGAGACCATCCGTGTAATGTGTCTCCCTCCCTACCGTTCACGTCTTGCTGACCTAACACTTCTAGGTTGATGATGTGACTGCCATTTTCCATGCCTCTGGGTGTACTGGGGATTAGAGTTTAGAATGTTGACCCAAACAAGTTTCGGTCAGCACCGAGATTTCACTGTCACTGGAGTCATCTTTATAATGGTATATACTTTTAAATCCGAGTGTTGGATATAATTGAATTGAATTTTAATTAAAGTTACCTTCAATACTGCTGTGAAATGGTGATGATATGAATACTGAATATCTGACTTGTTTCTCTGTAGCAGACAGACCATGTCTCCAATTACTAAACAAGTTCTTTCTCTCTTTCTCTCTCCACTGTCACTTGTTCTCTCTTTCCTCTCTGTCTCGGTCTCTCTCTCTATATATATCTGCCTCCCTTTCTCTCTGTCTTTCTCTCGCCCTCTTTCTCTTTAATCTCTCTCGCACTCTCTCTTTAATCTCTGCCCCCTTTCCATTTAATCTCTTGCCCCCGTTCTCTTTAATCTCTCGCACTCTTTATCTTTAATTTCTCTCATGCCCTCTTTCTCTTTAATCTCTTTAATCTCCTTCATCTCTTTTATCTCTTGCCCTCTTTCTCTTTAATCTCTTTCATCTCATCTCTTGCCCTCTTTCTCTTTAATCTCTTTAATCCCTCATCTCTTTCATCTCTTGCTCTCTTTCTCTTTAATCTCTTTAATCTCTAATCTCTCGCCCTCTTTCTTTTTAATCTCTCACTCTCTCTCATTCTCTCTCTCCACCCTCCCATTCTCTCTCCCTCTCCACCCATCTATCTCTCTCTAACAGAAGGAGACCGTAGGTGACCTGTTGATAGTGAGTGGTCATCTGAGTCAGGCAGGTACATACAGCTGTACAGCTCAGACTGTGGTGGACAGCGCCTCAGCCTCCGCTAAACTGGTGGTCAGAGGTAAGACCCCGATCATATCACAACAACTCACCTGACCTTTTCTATGATGGTCATCATTATAAAATGTTTGTTTTACAGCATTGCAGAACTTAATTGTAACATTTTATGAGGATTTTTGAGTTAATTACTTACATAATCATCCTTATCCCCAGGACACAATGAGCTACGTCCACTACTTTCTGGGTGAGAATTTGTACTTGCATGTACATGAAGGAAGTTAGCTAAAAGACCTGACTAGGCATTCTCCAACTGTCTCTCCTCAGGTCCCCCGGGACCTCCAGGTGGTTTGGTGGTGAAGAACGTTGCCGCGACGTCGGTGGAGTTGCGTTGGAGTCGTGGCTATGACAACCACAGCCCCATCGGGAAGTATGTTATCATGGGTCATTCTCCACTGTCTCCTGGTTGGAAGAGGATGAGGACAGGTAAGAGGACCACCACTGTCTGTGTGTGTGCTTATCTGTGTACCTGTGTGTTTTTGTGTCAATCAATTAGTCCCTGACTTCTCCTTCTTTCCTTCCTCCGCATTCTCCTCCGCTCTTCTCCCACAGACCCATCTAATATTGAAGGCAATGCTGAGTCGATTCGTGTGGTTGGCCTGTTGCCATGGATGGACTATGAATTCCAGGTCATTGCCAGTAACATCCTGGGCAGTGGAGAGCCTAGTATGTCCTCTCACACTATACGCACCCAGCAAGCAGCTCCCACAGTGGCCCCTAGTGGACTAGGTGGAGGAGGAGGAGACCGCAACGAACTCATCATCACCTGGACGGTCAGTGTGTGCGTGTGTGTGTGTGTGTGGGGGGGGGTCCATAAAGTTGTGAAAAAGTCCATAAAGTTTTGTTTGAATCTGATCCCAGCCCATGGCCAGAGAGTACCAGAACGGAGATGGCTTCGGCTACATCCTGGCATTCCGGAAGCAAAACTCTCCAACGTGGGTGGTGGAGCGTGTTTCCAACGTGGAGTCGTCTCGCTACGTTTATTCCAACCAGAGCCTGTCTCCCTATTGCCTCTTTGAGGTGAAGATCAAAGCCTACAACCGTAAAGGAGAGGGTCCCTTCAGCCAGATCGCTGTGGTGCACTCTGCAGAAGAGGGTGAGCAACCCAAACTCTAACTCTAACCCTAACCTCAACCCTAGCCTTAACCCTTCAGTCAGATCACCCTGGTGCACTCTGCAGAAGAGGGTGAGCAACCCAAACTCTAACCCTAACCTCAACCCTAACCCAACCCTAACCTCAACCCTAGCCTTAACCCTTCAGCCAGATCGCTGTGGTGCACTCTGCAGAAGATGGTGAGCAACCCAAACTCTAACTCTAACCCTAACCTCAATCCTAGCCTTAACCCTTCAGTCAGATCACCCTGGTGCACTCTGCAGAAGAGGGTGAGCAACCCAAACTCTAACCCTAACCTCAACCCTAACCCAACCCTAAACCCAACCCTAGCCTTAACCCTTCAGCCAGATCGCTGTGGTGCACTCTGCAGAAGAGGGTGAGCAACCCAAACTCTAACTCTAACCCTAACCTCAACCCTAGCCTTAACCCTTCAGTCAGATCACCCTGGTGCACTCTGCAGAAGAGGGTGAGCAACCCAAACTCTAACTCTAACCCTAACCTCAACCCTAGCCTTAACCCTTCAGTCAGATCACCCTGGTGCACTCTGCAGAAGAGGGTGAGCAACCCAAACTCTAACTCTAACCCTAACCTCAACCCTAGCCTTAACCCTTCAGTCAGATCACCCTGGTGCACTCTGCAGAAGAGGGTGAGCAACCCAAACTCTAACTCTAACCCTAACCTCAACCCTAGCCTTAACCCTTCAGTCAGATCACCCTGGTGCACTCTGCAGAAGAGGGTGAGCAACCCTAACTCTAACCCTAACCTCAACCCTTCAGTCAGATCACCCTGGTGCACTCTGCAGAAGAGGTTGAGCAACCCAAACTCTAACTCTAACCCTAGCCTTAACCCTTCAGTCAGATCACCCTGGTGCACTCTGCAGAGGAGGCTGAGTCAGAACAGGTCTGGGGCATGCAGGAAGGATTAGGAGCATTATGCTTGTTTGCCACAAGAGGGCGAACAAAAACACAAAAATGCAGATATTTACCAAACAACCACATTATGTAAATTCATTGTGTTTATCGTACTTATGTGTGTTAGATATGATCCGACTCCCCAACCCTTATTTTACCCATGACCCTCCATGCAGAGCCCACGGTGGCGCCCTCGAGGATCAATGCCACGGCTCTGACAGCATTCGAGATGCAGGTGTTGTGGGACCCCATCCAACATCTCAGCACCAACGGTATCCTCCAAGGATATGAGGTCAGGACCTGCACAACACCAGCATATAACATATGTGACAAGCTATTCTATGAGCCCTGGTCAAAAGTAGTGCACTATGAATGGAATAGGGTGCCATTTGGGACCCATCTCTGGACTTTTGCTCAAAACCAGTCAGTACCATCTATGGTGCCATCAGTCCCCTGACGCCAGTGAGAGACCGTCCTGGAGTTGACCTCACCTCATCTTATCTTCTCACACCAATAAAGATGGTACTAATTTATTAGATGGGCTGTGTGTGGTTGGGATCAGCATGTTCAGCCTGTCGACAGGCAGATTAGGTCTGATGGTTGGTTATCACGATGGCCCTGTGGGGAAACAATGGCAGAGTCATTCATATTATCATGGTTCAACAGGTGTCACACTTTCATATTTTTTATTGTACATATTTGAAAGGAAACAGAGTTTAAGAGAATAAAAAATACAGAATACACAGTGCCTTCAGGTGAAGCATAAAACAGCAAAGGGCTTAGATACAAGGCTCACCAGAAAATATGCTCAAATTGATAGAACCACACAGTATATTGTGAGGAAGAGTACAGGTATCTAACATTCCTAATGATTTGACAAAGTTTGTGTGTTTTTTCAGTAGAAGAAACAATTCCAGTATTAGGCATCTCATTCCTTTAAGAGATGTACCCACGGTCACGTAACTAATTGTTTGACAATGCTGTGTATGTGTGTGTTTACAGATCCGGTACTGGCGTCAGCATGAGCGGGAGGCATCTGCAGACCGTGTGCGAACAGCTGGGCTTGAGACCACAGCTCGCGTGGTGGGATTGAGACCCAGCACCCGGTACCATGTTACCGTAATGGCCTACAACAGCGCTGGCACAGGACCAGCCTCGCCCAGAACCACTGTTACTACCAAGAGACCACGTATGTAGGATACCTAACATGTGTACACACACACACACACACACACACACACACACACACACAAGTTTAAGTTCAAGGTTAAGTTTAACCTCTCTGGGATATGTGGGACGCGTCCCACCTGGCCAAAAGCCAGGGAAAATGCAGAGCGCCAAATTCAAATAAATTACTATAAAAATCAAACTATCATTAAATCACACATGCAAGATAGCAAATTAAAGAAACACTTGTTGTGAATCCAGATTGTGTCAGATTTCAAAAAAGGCTTTTCAGCGAAAGCAAACGATGATATGATCTGAGGATAACAACCCTGCAGGCGCGACACAAAACCCTGAAATAAAAATATAAATCATACCATACCTTCACCGAGTTTCTTTTGTTGGCACTCCAATAAGTCCCATAAACATCACAAATCGTCCTTTTGTTCGATTAATTCTGTCAATATATTTACAAAATGTCCATTTATTTGGCGCGTTTGTTCCAGAAAAACACTGGTTCCAACTTGCGCAACGTGACTACAAAATATCTCAAAAGTTACCTGTAAACTTTGCCAAAACATTTCAAACTACTTTTGTAATACAACTTTAGGTATTTTTTTAGGTAAATAATCGATAAAAATTTAAAATGGGATGATCTGTTTTCAATACAGGAGGAAAACAAACTGTAGCTAGCTTTCTGGTCTCGCGCCTCTATCTAACAGTACACTTCAAGTTACCCTCGTTCAAGATGGCCGTACTTCTTCATTACACAA